>NW_009259494.1:596268-615659 GCF_000687185.1 Egretta garzetta | reverse complement strand
TAATGAGTGTACTGGAAAACTCTGAAAAATGCCCTCTAGAATTTAAATATTAGTCGTCAGAGGTTCTTTTATCTTGCCTCTGTATCTACCAGAACTGTTCATTGACTTACACGATACCTGTTCCTTCTCCTCCCTAAAGGGTAGGCTTCCAAGAGTCACCAGCCCAAAATGCAAGCTGGATTCCTGGAAGACCTTAGTGACTTTGTAGGGACAACGATCTGGCGCTCAGCACCTGTGCATCCATCCTGCTATCTGGGGACAGAATCTGAGATTTCAGTCCCCAGCTGTGAAATAGGCATGAGGATTTCTGCAAAAGACATTTGGTCGTTTGCAGGGAGGGGTGTAAGAAGGCGCTGGTTTACTATGCAGTACTGGCGAATACAGTTGATGTATTTTCATTACAATTCTTTCTCTGAATTTAAGGCATAGAGCAAGATAGATTTGCTGGCGTTTGAACTCTCCTCTGTACCTAAGCACTCCAGGCACCAATGGGACTTAATTACCTTCTAAACAACTTTAGTCAAAAAATTAAAACAACTAAACGTAATAAAAAATACTAATAACAGGGTTTTACTTATAGGCTGGAACTGACCTTTCACTGCCATCAGTTAATGTCTCATTGATATTGAAATAACAGGTAAGTCTTGTACCTTTGAAGTGAAGTGTTGATAGAGCTGCCTTGTGGGCGTGATGCCAGCCAGAACAGAGCGGTTAACAGAGACACTTGCTAACCCCTAATTATAATACCTGCCATTGGCAAAAGGCTGTCTGAAATGAGCCTGACACATTATGAAACACATTCTAGTTTCATGAGACATGCTGAAACTTTGATCTGTTTGCAGGTGGTCATTTGCATCAGAAATGTCCATGAAGAAATTTGCTCCTTTTTCATTTCTTCTCTCCCATGCACCCCTCTCTTGCCTGGCTAATAGCAGCACTGACAACTCCAAGCACTTGAAAATCATAGTTCAGGTCCAAAAAACATGAGGAGAGTGGTTTGAAATCGTGGTATTTCTAAAAACAGTACAAATGGGGAGTTCTTGAATTTGCTGTCCGAGGCCCAGCAGGATTAAGGTGACTAATGCGCACTTATTTGCACAGACCTCTTTTTTTAATCACTATAACATCGTTGGCTAGCAGCTTGCTTTTCTGTGAAATTCATGCATCCTGACAGCAGTTGTGCAAGACCACAGAACTTCTGATCACAGAATTAACACCTATGTAAGACATGGCCCAGCTTCTCGCTTGCATATGGCACATCAGCAATGTGGGTTCTATCTCTGTGCTGTTGCCTGACCACCAACAGGTCTGCACCAGTGCTATGGTTGCTGGAAAATCCAGAGCAAAGTAGCAGAGGTGGCTCATATAACCAAAATGTTTTTCCAGAGAGACACACTCTGCTCCCTGCTCAATACCTGGTCAATCCTGCTCCCCTGTGGGGCACAAAGGCCCCTGTGAGATGTTGTCACCTGTAAGTGTGAACCAGTCACAGGCATCCCCTTCCCTTTGGCCCTCTAATAATGGTGACATGCATCTTGTGACTCTCACCCATATAAAGCCCTTGGTATGCAGCTCGTAGGGCCAGGAAGATCAACCAGACTTGTAGGACTGTTGCTCCTAGCACCCCGCAAGCCATAGGAAGTCGTGAGGGACACCTGGTTTTCAGAAGAATGAGGACATGGACACTCAGCAGTAACCTGATACCTTGATTCCTGGTGGATTCAGCCACTCTGGTAGGCATTTAGCTGCCCTCAACAATGCCTTCAGGCTGTACACCAGAGTCCTGAGTCGCTCCAACTCAATTTGTGTAAACAACAGAAGATCTGAAGGTAAGCTCTTGGTCATTACCAAGCCAGGTGAGATAAGGATCAGTTATACTGTCATGATTTAACCCCAGCCAGCAACTAAGCCTGCCCCAGCTGATTGCCCACTTCCCCCCCAGTGGGATGGGGGAGAGAATCAGAAGGGTGAAAGTGAGAAAACTTGTAGGCTGAGATAAAGACAGTTTAATAGGGAAAGCAAAAGCTGGGTGTGCAAGCAAAGCCACACAAGGAATTTGTTCCCTCCTTCCCATGGGTAGGCAGGTGCTTAGCCATCCCCAGGACAGATGGGCTCCATCACGTGTAACAGTGACTTGGGAAGACAAACACCGTCACGCCAAACGTCTGCCCCTTCCTTCTTCTTCCCCCAGCTTTATACACTGGGCATGACAGCCTATGGTCTGGAATAGCCCTTGGGGGCTATTGGGGTCAGCTGTCCTGGCTGTGCCCCCTCCCAGCTCCTTGTGCCCCTGGCAGAGCAGGGGAAGCCGAGAAGTCCTTGCCTGGTGTAAGCCCGGCTCAGCAACAACTGAACCATCAATGAGTTACCAACATTCTTCTCATACTAAATCCAAACCACAGCGCTGTGCCAGCTACTAGGAAGAAAATTAACTGTCCCAGCTGAAACCAGGACATTTATGTATGCCCAATTTGTTGATCGTCGATTACTACTCTATATAACTGTTTTGCTGGACCTCTTTGCTGGTCCAATCTGCATCACAGTGCCAGCTTTTTTTAAGTGGTCTTGCCAGGCTATCCAAAATCAATACAGGAGACTGTTTTTTGTGCAGCTGTGAATTCCTGCCTCTCTCCAGAAGGGCAGCAGATCACAGGAATATTCCCCTCACTTTCCTGAGACTGACTGAAAGGTAGAAGAGCTGCTATTGCAGAGTGAGGAAAGGACTGCGAAGCCCTTGGAAAGGGCACAAGACACATGGTGCTTTGGGGAAGGATGTCAGCTGGCAAAGAGAAAGGAAAGCAACAGAAGAGCAATGCAGCAAGGATGGAAAAGCAGTAAAGGACAGAAACAATACTGGCCTGCAGTATTCTCTCTGAGCAGAGTGGATCAGAGAGGACTTTTTTTTTTCACCTTGCACAAAGTTTTGACTTTCCACTGAAAGCAGAAAAATCTTTAAAAGGGAACTTTGTTTTCAACAACTGGAGTCAGAAATCACTTGGAAAAAATAGTCTGGAAGAAAATAGTTGAGGAACGGTAGTTTCTATGAGAACGAAAAACACCACCAAGGAAAACACATTTCTTAAAAACTACTGGAGGGGTCTTCTGGGGCCTGTCCTCTCCTGGTGGGCAGGAGAGAGAGAAAGGCTTTTCCAGGCTGAGCAGCTTCCAAGCATCAGCTTATCGTGCCCTTCACTGCTAGCTACCCAAGACTCAGCTCCCACCAACATGCATGGGTAGGAGCACCACTGAACACAGCGAAGGTTTGATCTGGGGTTGGCATGAACAGACTCATTAAGCTGCAGCAAAGCTTTAGGAAGGGAAAAAGGGAAGAGCAGTTCTGGAATAGGGATAACCTTTCAGACATGGAGCCACCCCAGGGTGGAAAAGGCAAGCTGAGCCAAGAGGACTCTGAATTCAGGAGACAAACCATGAAGGGCAGAAACAGATCATAGAATCATAGAGTCATAGAATGGTTTTGGTTGGAAAAGACCTTTAAGATTGCCAAGCCCAATCAATCCCCTAACCCTGCCATCCCACCACTAAACCCTGTCCCTAAGCACCTCATCTGCCTGGCTTTTAAATACCTCCAGATCCTGGGCTACCCTAAAGAACCTGGTGTCAAGAAAAAAAAATATCTCAAAACCCCAAAACAAATGAAGAAAACCATGATACACTTATTATTTCATGTGAACCAGGTGTTAGGTGTGCTAACTGAAAGGGCGACCCTGTTGGTGTATGTTGCTTGGGTTTGCTGGCAGGCATCCCAGGGGAAAGGGGTGGTAGGTACATAGATGATGTTTTAAGAAAGGGTAAACTTTGACTAGATGAGCACATTACTTCTGGAATAGGGATAACCTTTCAGACATGGAGCCACCCCAGGGTGGAAAAGGCAAGCTGAGCCAAGAGGACTCTGAATTCAGGAGACAAACCATGAAGGGCAGAAACAGATCATAGAATCATAGAGTCATAGAATGGTTTTGGTTGGAAAAGACCTTTAAGATTGCCAAGCCCAATCAATCCCCTAACCCTGCCATCCCACCACTAAACCCTGTCCCTAAGCACCTCATCTGCCTGGCTTTTAAATACCTCCAGATCCTGGGCTACCCTAAAGAACCTGGTGTCAAGACAAGAAACACTCCATAGTACTTAAAAAAAAAATATCTCAAAACCCCAAAACAAATGAAGAAAACCATGATACACTTATTATTTCATGTGAACCAGGTGTTAGGTGTGCTAACTGAAAGGGCGACCCTGTTGGTGTATGTTGCTTGGGTTTGCTGGCAGGCATCCCAGGGGAAAGGGGTGGTAGGTACATAGATGATGTTTTAAGAAAGGGTAAACTTTGACTAGATGAGCACATTACTGCCAGAGAAGTGGAAGTCCCACCTCCCAGCAGGGGGGATCCTAACAAAAGTAGGACCTGAGAGCACACAGAGACCCAGGGCTGGGCAGTGCCAGGCTCTGTCTGGATCTCAAGAGCTAAAAGTTCTGTGGGTGCAGGAGCCAACGCAGGAACCTTATCCATGACAGTGCTAGGGGAAATGCCATAAGTTATTCTCACCAAGTTCATAGAGTTGTAGCACAGAAAAAGAATGTTGCACAAATTGTCCACAAGTACCCTTGTGCTGCAAAATCTGAAGTAGCAGCTGAGAACAAGTCTTTGATGTGCTCAGGGGCAAGACATTAAATGCAGAGGTCACAGGTGAATGCCAGCAGTGCTACTGTAACTTTTCTATCTCCTATAAGTGCACTGAGGCCAACACAGACACAAGCTCTCTGAAAGATCTCAAACAGTTGCCAGAGATGAAGGAACACAGCAGACCGAGACTTGCAAACTCAATCATCTTTTGGCTGAAAAGAACACTTGGAAGACTATTTTTTAAAGTTTTTCCAGGACAAGTAGAAAGGCATGAAAGGCAGAGCAAAAGGTGCCAGTACAACCTCAGCACTCTGCAGTTCCCAAGCAAGTCAGGTATAGCTTCTTTTTCCCTATGGCTGTTCTACATGCCCAATAGCCAGGCTATGCTAATTAGAAATAAATATTAAATAAGTAATAATAATGAAGTTCTTCAGTAACTGCAATGTCTACTACTGTAGGAGTAGCTGAGGTGGTGGTTTTGGGGTGCCCTGAAGCATAGCTCTTCGCCCATCCCACCTCACAGAAGAGCAGCTGTACTTCCAAAGAGCTGTCCAACGCTACCCATGACCATTCCCAGACCTTCTCCTGCACCTCTTTGGTACATGGGATGGATCCTCTGACAATCCAAAGACTGAATTTTGTCGCTTTCAGAAACTTGGAGACCAGTCAGCACTAGCCTAAATAGCATGCAATAAGACCTGAAATAGCAAACAAACAAGAAAATCAAACAAAACCAAGTGAATTAAACCAAATATTGGCTATGCTGCTTCAAAAGAGCACTGTCTGGGGGAAGCTGTGCAATGCTATAATTAGATTTTATCATAATGCGTCTAAGGAAGAAAGATGAAATGTGGTCGCAAAGAAGCATTTAAGCCTGGCACAAAATCTCACCTTTGAGTCTAGTTTTCCATCTTCAGTAAAATTGGCCTCATATGGGTTCCTTGTGTGTGTTTTCATTTTTCTTAAGCTTTTAAGAACTGTAAAACAGACACTTCATCTTGTGCCATCATCTTTGATCTTCTCAGGGCTCATTAATGGAGCAGCTGGTCGGATTCATTACCTGGATACCTGCCATGGGAGCTCTGAAGAAGACAATAACCAACAGCAATACCAGGCTTATAAGTGCTCTCTGTGGGGCAGCTCTGGAGATGAGCAAGTTATCGGGCACAGTCATCTGCTTCACTCTCTCTGACCTACTCCGCTTCTCTGCTGTGCCGTGGATCTGGCTTCTGCAGCTTACAGAAAAACTTAGGTTAAAATGAATCTTTGGAGATCTCTGCTCCAAAACTGAGCTGGAAGGGGACCAGGTAGATCAGGTGTTTGAAGGTCTTATTTTTTAAGTGTCTCCAAGGATGAATATGCAATATTTGGACCCTGCTCCAATATTTGATTAATCTCATGGGAAAATACTTCCAGTGTTTAAAAACTTGTGTATGTGGTTTAAATGTTTTGTGTTTAAAGAGCAACAAGTTATAAATGATGTATGAAGTCAGACACAGGTTCTGCCTGCTGTGTTGTGCTGGTATGAAAAGGGTCTAGTATGGCTTTAATGGTCACTAATCTCCCATCCTGCTCACAGCAATCACTGAATTTGTGTGCAGAAAGAGCCACTAGCAGCAGCGGGGAGGCAATTCCTCCTGCCTGGTAAACAAATACCCACAAGCAGGCCAACTGCTCAAAGCTTGAGCTGGGCCAGCTTTGTGTGAGCAGAGGATGGGGTCTGGGATCTGGCCTTACTCCCACCTCCAGCGACACCAGTGGTAGGTACTGACAGCCATACCTGCACTGCATTTATCTTTTGCAAGCACAAAGACAGAGAGGCAAAAGCCTCTGCCTCACCTGGCTTGTCTGGTCATCCCTTGTCATTCTTCGCTCCCCTTCAGCTGGCTTCTGCCCCTCTGCTATGTGGTCAGGCACCTGCCCCAGCTTGGCCCTGGCAGGACAAACCTGAGATGGGTTGGAAGGTAAACCCCAGGTGTTGGGGGGGTGGTGGGGCTGTGTCCCCCTGCTCACTCTGCTTGGGGGAGCCTAAAAGGCTGCGTCATGCTGGCAATGCCACAGCCCCTGCAATCACAGCCTGTTCTCGCCATCCTTCCCCCACCAGCAAACAACCTCCAGCCAAGTGCTGCTTCCCAGCGTGTTTTGCGGGGTGTTTGCTGCTGCCAGCTAGCAACCCTTTCTGAGTCAATCTAGTGGAATAACAAAGCATGGTAACAATTCCCAAGCTGTTTTTTATTGATTGGCTCCTCACAGGGTTGAAGGGTGAGACTGCCAACTCCCCGGCAGGAGGGCTGCGAGCTCAAGCTAAGTACTGTTTAGGCAGTGCAGCAGAGGGACCAGATGCTCTGTGCTGGGGCAGAAGCGTCCCTCTGTATGTTATCCAGACCTGATCTGGAGCTGCAGATCTTAAAGAAGTATGAGATAGTGCTAAATGTCTCATCTAATAAAATATCTGCCATGTACCTTCCTACAACTTTCACTTAAAGTTATCTGTAATACAAGGTTATGTTCCCTGAGATCCTGGGAGCAGAACGTCCATCCTTCATTATTACTCTGCACAGATTGTCTTGATGGTTTGGTAAGTGAATTATGTAGGAGCCATTACACTGTGAAGAGCTGACCTTGTCCTTAACCTCAGCACATTCTTCAATTAATGCCCCGCAAGATAAATTAATTCTATTAATCCATAGAGGCCTCTGAGCAGTTGAACTGGGATTTCTGCGTTTCTCACTAAACCCACTTCTTCCTTCCCCTTCCGAATGAACCTTTGCTTATAATCAATAGCTAAAGGTTTGGTGCTATTTGGAAGCAAAAATAAGCAAACCAGCATGTACTGACAGCCTGGTTGCACCCTGAAATCCTGCTGCAAAGGAGCAAGGATACTGAGAAGCTGATACATATTTTTCTGGCCCCAGCAGGCTCTGCAGATTTTCCTCACGCGATTGGTAGTAAAGAAGCCAAATGGAGCCTTTGCATGAGCAATAGTCAGCAGTCTGCAAGATCAGCCCTGATTTGCTTACTCTGCCTGTAGCTTCAGGCAACATGCTCTGCTCTTAGACATGAGTGCAAATGAAAAGGGTGGTTCTGTAATGATTTTGGTGCGGAAAAAGGCAAAGGTCCACGTTCTGGGGATTTCCCGGTGAGTTTCTGCCAGGGTGCATTCCTTGCAATGTAATCCCCAGTCAATGCAGAAGACCCTCTAAGCCCAGACACGTCTGTGCAGCTTCTCAGGAGCATGTGGAGATGGTGACATGCTTGGGAACTTGCCCAGAAGATCTAGCATTGGGGTAGGGGATTGCCCTTGGAGGGTGCTGGAGAGTCTGAGGGGGACAAGCTGGAGGTGGAAAAGTTTCAGGTTGAGTGCACTAAGGAAAGAACTCAGACTGTGGAAAAGGGACTACGGCAAATTTTATTATGCCAACAACAAGCAGCCTCACCTGCCAACTCCTGACCCAAATGCTTTTGAGGACCATCCTGGTGCCTTGCTGGACCGTGCCAGGTATAGGCAGTTCTGGGAGCACTGCTTCCCTCTGGCTGGCTGCTGGCACACAGAGTCAGGCAGTGCCGTCAGCTGGGGAACAGAAATGAACAACTTGGGTGTTTGATCAGACTGAGGCTGATTCTTGCAAAACACCAGAGGGAACCTAAACTTCATCTGGGGTCCTTTGTCCACTAGTCTGTATGGCGAGCAAGTCCCTGCGCTGTGTTTGACTCCTAAATCATCCTTCAGACAAGCAGCCCTCTCTGCTGGCAGTGCACAGACCTTGGAGAAAATGGGGCTGCCTGAACATGGGGCAGGTGTCCAGCTGGGATCTCCTGGGCTGCGCTTTCCAAGTGCGGACATAGTGTTCAAGGAACTGGCTTAAGCGTAAGGACCTTGCAAAGACTTTAACGTTGCTTGACCATCACTACCAGTAGCATGCTGAGCACTTGTCCATTGAGTAACCTCAGTGTTTTGGTTTATTTTATTATATTTTATGGGTTAGATGTGGCAGTTGCGAGTACTGGCAGTAGCTCGGATATGTCAGTGATAACAGGGAAGGCCATTTCTTAAGGCATAATAACAATGATTAAGGATGCGATTTTTCAAAAGCAATCAGGGAAGTCAATGAGAGACAATAAGAAGTGGGCTTAAGGTGCTTTTGAAAATCCTAGCCTAAAACATTGGTATTTCGTGCGGACACGTTTAAGTCTGTGTGGGAGAAGTCTCAAATCCTTTTTGAAAAGTAATATGCATATTGTAATTGGAACAGATTAAATATGAATATCTGCAGCAGCTTAACCTTTTACTCTTCTTATTTAAAAAAACACCAGGTATTTTAGTCATAAGCAACTATCTTGCAGTTAATAACTGGCCAAATCCAGACATGTCAGCTGGCACAGCTGCCCTGACTCGAGCAGAAAAATTCTGATCTACCCCAGCCAGGGATCAGAGGCTAAGTATGAGAAGTAAGCAGAGCAATACGATCAGGTTGCAAATATATTCAGAGAAGTATGTGCTATCCAGTGCTCAGCATACATAATGTCTCTGTAGGCAACCAACATTCAGGCTGGAAATAGGGCACACGTTTCTAACAGTGAGGGTGATTAACTGTTGGTGCAACTTAACCTGGAAAGGCAAGAGATTCCCCATGGTATGAAATTCCCAGGCAGGGATGGAAAACCATTGAAAAGAGACACTCCAGAGCAAACAAACAGGGTGCTAAGTGCAGTGGTCATGAGGGCAACCCCAGTTCTGAGTAAAAGAAGTGTTTAGACTTGATTTCCATAGCGTGCTGGGCTCTGTGCTGGATGCGTACGCTATCCTGCTGCTGCTGCGCAGACAACCTGGCAACCCGGCTGCTCAGGGCACACATGGATTTTTCCTTTCCTCTGCAATCACTTGTGTTTACCGGTCACGTGTCTCATTTCATTTCATGTCTGATGAAACTCAAAGTCTCAATAGGAAGCCTCCCGGAGAAAAGCTGCGTTTCACCTGGTGCCACACCAGAGCTATTACAACCCGCCAGCTTCATCTGCTTTCTGTTCAAGCTCATCTCATGGCTTGGGAGTGTTCACAACTGACTCTCCCCATCCACTTCATTAGGGTCCCCAGCTTGCAACAAAACCTCTGCCCAGATGACTTTCCTATAAATGTATGCGTGGTTTTGACTATTTCACACCACTCCGACAGTGAAGATCTGTAGCAAGCAACTTGCCACGTGACACATCAGTAATGAGGAGGAGGGAAGAGACACAGAAGGAGGAGGTATTTGGGCTGATTAATGGATGCTGGGTGGAAATGAATCTACACCCAAATACTGACAGACTTACAGCTGCTGACAACTATAACCTATGCATTTCCGAGGGCAGTGTTTCATCAAATGCTCCTCAGGTACTCTGGAGTGGATTTATGCAGCAGGCAGGAATACAGCACAAAATGTAAGGTAAACAGGGTGGAAAGTAAATCACTAACTTTCCCCACATGAATAGAAACTCTTCATGTTACGGCTGGCATGTGCAAATGAAGAGGCCAGAGGTGTGCATGGTGGTGGCTCACCCCTGGAGCTGAGTGGCTGTGTCTGGAGCAGGGCTGGGTGACCCAGTGGAGTGGGAGGGAGGGATGGCACCAGGAGTCCCTGCAGAGGTCTCCGGCACTGCTGCACATCCCAAAGCACAGCTCCCCGAGGGGCGTCAGCCCCTCTTAAGGATGGTGCCATAGTGGCCAAGGTGCTGTCCTCTGTGGGAGCAGTTGGGCTGGCTCACACTGGAGGTGTCCTGTCTCTGCTGGTGGCCCCTGCTCAGGGAAGCCCTCCAGAACAGGGCAGCAATGCTGTGCCATAACACGTGGCAGCGCTGTGGCTCACTGCTGCAATGCGTCATAGCAGGATGGAGTCCTCCCGGGGAATTACTCATGAGTGTGCTTCAGGAACAGCAAACCACTCCTATCACCTGTGTGTTCAGCTGAGCATCCCTTGAAGCAATGAAAAACTGCACCACCTTGGATCTGAACCCACTGGTGGTCCTGGTCTGGATCAACTTTCCCCCCTCCTTTGCTGGGCTGGTCCAAGCTGCCCTGCAGAGTCAAGCTCCCTGAGATCCTACTGTGTCCAAAGACCCTCTGGGTCAAACCTACCTATTGCAGCTCCCCTCTCACTCCAAAACTTCTTCCACAACATGTCCCACCAAATTCCCACACCCCTCCTGACCCAGCTGCCTGGGCCTGGATCCCTTACAGGATCCCATCTATCTACTCTCCCTCCTTCAGGTGTGGTCTTTCAAGGACCCCCCGCACTGTAAGTTAGGCTCCTGCTCTCATCAGCCCCAGGCTAAAGCCACCAGGACTCTGGGGACAGGTCTGTGTTGACTCCCATGGGACACCAACCTTGCATTCTCCCTGCTTTGCCATTCCTCTGCATCACAGCAGAGATAGCACCTACTAGGAGGGTGCAACTGCAGGAGAGAAAAGCCTTAACAGCAGCTACTGAGAAGAACCTGGTTAAAAAGTGAGTCCTGGACTGTAAACAGGCCAGTGACTGAATTTGTTGGTGAGCCCATCCCATGCAAGCACCACGACGGGCAGAAGGCCGTCAGGTAGGACCTGACTGAAGTAGCCGTGATCTTGGAGGAGAAGTGAGAGACATCATCCTTCTGATTTTATATCAGGCTGAGCTCTGGGGACTGGGTCATGATTTACTCCAGCAGGAGTAAGAACAGAGCCGGGCCAGGAGCTTCATTTCTGCCTCCCTGCCTCTTTCTAATTTTTTCATTATTTGAAATATTTGGGGGGCTGTGAGAACATTTCCCATTATGTGTGTATCACTAGCTTTTCCTCTTTGTATTTATGATTTAATAATTTCTGAATCTGTCACAATCAGTGTTGAAAAGAGCATAACAGAGTATAATGGAATAATTTGAAAAGAAATGTTAACGTGTAGGAACAGTCTGTGTTCTTTTCAGCAGATGCAAAGTGAATAATATTTAGGGATGTGTTTATAAATCAGTACACCCTTTAATTAAGCAAACATTTTGCTAAGAAAGAATTAATTAGCAATTCATGGCACAAGGCCTGGCCTATTATCAAAGAGCTTGTACATGATAAAGCACAATTGCTTGTGTGTCTTTAGAGCTAATTATCAGTAACTTGTTTTATTTTTATTTCAAAGTTCCTTGTAAAGAGGGAAGATAAAGATCTACATGAAGAGCAGTGGGCCAGTGATTTGGCTTTCCCTCCACTCTCTTTCAAGTTTCTGCTAATTGCCACAAGTGGAAAGGAGCCCGTGACAGGTGTGCAGTCCCAGGACTGAGGGATAAGGGACAGAGCATCACTCCAGTCCCATAAGAAGCTGAGCTGGGATCAGCCTTTCACTGATATAGGCTCATCTTGTAACTTCACACAAGTCGTTTCAATGTCTCGCTTTCTCATCTGTAAAGCGAGGACAAGAGCACTGCTGGTCTGGTGGAGGCTTGCTGAGGATAAACATGCAAGGCTGTGAGGTGTTTGATACTGGGGATGAGGCAGAGAAAGATCATGAGTAGATTGGGAGAGAGCAAGCCGTATGTTTCCAAAGTGGCTCCCCAGCGTGCAGAGCCCAAGGCACCAGGGAGGGCTTACCCTGGGCTGCAAGAAGAGGCAAAGCTACCTGCTCCATCAGACACCCCAGAGAAATGGCAAAAGGGGCCTCAGATTCTATGACGGGGAGCGGGGAGAAGGTGCTGTAAAAGCTACAGATTTTTGTGTCTTTTGGACACGTGCCAACACAAGAGCTTAAGCGTGCCACACTGGCACAAGTAACAGGATTATGAGCAGTTTCGATCCGATGCAGATGGTCTTCCCATTTGCTTCCTTGTTTAAACAGCAATTTGGCAAGTTTGTCATTCATAAAGCTTTTATAGTGCTCCATACGCTTCTCCCCTGTGGCCCACTAGGAACTGCCTGGATGTTTGTCGATGCCTGGAAACACGCATTAGTCTTTAATGAGGCTGTATTCATATTGTTTCCTTTGGTCAGAGGAGCCTTGGGAATTCCACACTATAGAACATATTTCCATTTAAAAAATGCACCTACTCACCAAAGTATTGTTCTGATGCTCAACTAACGGCACTGCCAACCTTGGTATCACAACCAGTGTACAGTGGTGTCATGGTGCAACCCCAGCTGGCAATTAAGCCCCACGCAGCCGCTCGGTCACTCCCTGACCCCCAGTGGGACGGGGGAGAGAATCAGAAGGGTAAAAGTGAGAAAACTTGTGGGTTGAGATAAGAACAGTTTAAGAATTGAAATAAAGTGAAATAATAATAATAATAAATAATAATAATCACAGAATATTCAAAGCAAGTGAAGCATGATGCGATTGCTCACCACCCGTTGACCAATGCCCATCCTATCCCTGAGCAGTGGCCACTGCCCCCCGGCCAACTCATCCCAGTTTATATACTGGGCATGATGTCATATGGTATGTAATACTCCCCTTTGGCCAGCTGGCGTCATCTGCTCCTGCCGTGCCCGCTCCCAGCTTCTTGTGCCCCTGGCAGAGCACAGAAAGCTGAAAAGTCCGTGACTCAGTGTAAGCCCTGCTCAGCAACAGCTGAACCACCAGTGAGTTACCAACATTATCCTCATGCTAAACCCAAACCACAGCACTAGGAAGAAAATTTAAAAATCCAACGGCTAGGAAGAAAATTAACTCTATCCCAGCTGAAACCAGGACAAGTGGTTACTGGAAGAAAGAAGCACTTTGAGGTCTGTGCTCGTGTGCTGAGAAAAAGCCTCACAGAGCCACAGGTGTTGCTCGAAGCAGAGGAGTTGAAGGTGGCTAGAGACAGGGGCCAGATGGCTGCTCTGCGATGGATGGCTCCCAGCCGGCAGGGATGGAGCGGGTAGAAGGTATCACCCTTCGTGATTTGGGGAGAGGCCGAGAACCAGATGAGGGGATGATGTGGTTCAGCTTCACATAGCTCAGATAAGCTGTTCTTTCATTAACAAGGCAGATGGACTGTAGGAATACTGAAGGGCTTTGTTTGCCCACAACTAGTATCTAAGGAAAGCACAATAGAAGTCTAATCAATTAATAGCTTTCATGCAGTTTTGCTGAGTGTAAAATAATGAGGCATTGTGGCTTGCATTGGGACAAGCTGCTTACATCTTAAGGCAAGTAAATATTTAGCCAATAATTCTGACTTTTTTTGGCAACAAAATGCATCTTTGTCTGCTTACTTGTGTTTTAGTTGCAAGGATAAGGCACACTAGGATACCAGACTCCAGCTTAACCTCTTCTGCAGTGAGACATCCAGTATCTTTGCAGGAACTCAGAAGAAAGCCTTTGGCCTCAAGATTTCTGTACAGTGCATTAATTAGATTAGCTATCACCCCGAGAGCTGCCTGCCCTCATGTGTATCAGCAGTTCTTATTGCTGTAAGTGGGACCTGCTGCCACAGGTAAGGCTTATGGACAAGGACTCTTCATTTATTTTTCTCAGTCCCCTCAGAGGAACACAGCCCTGTTCCGCTATAGATCAACGTTACCTATATGCTTCACTCTATGATAAACGTGGTAAATTTTAACCCTTTCCTCATCTGGACATGCTTACTTGAGAAGAGTGTTTAGTGGTAGGAGCAAGACAGATGTGAAACCAAAGCAGCAGGGAGGTGAGGTGGGTGGAGGTCAGACAACGGGAGGCAGGTACTCATAGGCTAAACTTGCTGTGGGACCTCAGACCATTAACTTAACTCTTCTGATCCTGTTTCCTCAGCATGTTGTGAGAAGATAAAACAGTCCAGCCAGGGGTAGGGTAGGAGCCCTAAGAAGCAATGAGCCAATGAGTATAGCATGATGCCCAGACGATGGAGGACCGAGTTTCACTGAGTGACATCAATGTTGGTGGTTAATCCAGGTTCATGGCAGGGTGAGCCGGAACAATGCTTTACCTGTGGAATCCAAATCAGCCTGTTTTGGCAGGTAGTAACAGCCAAGCACTGGGTAGGCTTTGCAAGGAGATAGGAGCAGTGGTACTAGTAAGGGTGGTCAAAGGTTCATCCAGTATCCTCACTCCAATCATGGCCATGACCAGAGGAATGACATGAGAACAAGGGTGGCACATTTTGTACTTCCAACCAGTTTCATTCAGGGTCTGCCTGAGCTGGAGTTGGGGAAAATCCGTAGTCAGCTGTGCACAAGGGAGAGAGAATCCACTTTCAAGGAACCTATGAGCTGGGACAAGTTCTTTGTGCCTTTTTTCAGGGGTCAGATGTCCAGGGCACTGGGCTGCAGATCTGTGGTGTAGCCCTGAGGCATGGGGACAGTTTGGCACAATTACCGATCGTAACTCAAGGGTAGCAGTTCTGCCGAGGATGGTTTCCACTGTGTCTGCTCAAGCCTCTGTTCTGTGCAATGGGAGGGGCTGGGAGGGTAAAAAGAATTGGGGAAAGCAACTTTTTCACATTGACAGACAAAGCTACTCGCAAATTCATGCCATGACTCCAGGGTGTCTGCTGCCGTACAAATGCCTCTCTTTCTCTGCTCTGTCTTTGTATAGCTCACAGGGAATGCGTTATCCGGAGGATGTATTGTGACATTTTTGCAATACCATCCTCTGCAGCATATTCCAGAGCATCTCCCTGACAATGGATTTCCTTCACGTGCAGTTCCTGTTATTAGTGCTGTGTGCCCTTCCCAGAGAGACATTCTTAGGAGTGATGGGTTTGAAAAGCAGTGACAACATGCAAGTTATAAAGGGAGATGAGCGGTTATGCAGTAGTCTTAATGGATTTCAGTGGAGACAGGGTTGAAAGCACCACAAGCCTCCATTACTGGGAAAACATAGGCCTAGAATTCAGACTTAATCTGCACACTTTCTGTTTTTACATGCTATTTCTTCTCATCGCTGTCATTTACTCTGAAAGCAAATTTAGTTACAAGGTAGAATTGGACAGGATCTTTCTGTTTGTCTGCATTTTGTGTTTGTTTTTCTTCCAAATAAGATGGAATAATACAGATATTAAATTTCATTTTTGAGAGTATCATAGAAAAGTCACACACACACAAACTCTGAAAGGAAAGCTGATATGAACTCCTTGATTGTACGTAGAAATATCAAATTGATTGGGAACCCTACAATGGAAAATATCTTCACTTCCATGCATTTGGAGTCAATTCTCCCGTAAGAACCGTAAGCTTGGTTCATTGCCTTGTGTTTGTGAACAAGCATCAGAATGTGTTTTTATAGGTGCTTTAAGGCACAAAGAAGAAGAAAAAAAAATCTTAAACATCAGTGAAAAATAGTGGATCAATGAGTCCAGTGTAGCTGAGAACATGAGGTCCCCTTTGGAGTAGCTCCACAAGAGGAAGGCAGAAGACAACTCATTTCTTTGTTTTGGTTCCAGCATGTTGGCCCCTGATTTGAAGAGTTAAAGGATTGAGCAGTGCATGCATTTGGAGGCCATGCACCTCTGCAAGGGTGCATACAAATTCTGGGTTGGAGCTTTGCAACTCATTGGTACTTGCAAAAATATTGGAGCTTGGCAGTCGTAGGCTTGCCAAAACAAAACACTGAAAAAGGTAGCTCCTCACTTTTTAGGGCTGCTGAAAGAACATGACATTTATCTTATTCTTAAAGAGTTTTCTATTTTAATCTTTTTATTCTGAATTTTGAAGTGAGACCTGCAAAAAGCACAGCCTGAAAAACTGTTTGTTAGCCTTCAAGTCAGCCAGATAAAATGTGTTGTTTGGCTACCAAGCAGTACACACTGCCTCCTGCCCAGCCCACAGGTAAACAGGGAGCCCAGAGGGAATTGGGTGATTCTGGAAAATCGATGGTTATTGACTGGGCCAAGTGAAGAGACACGAAAGAGTTCCTTGGGATAACTTGAAGGAAAGAGGGAACATACGGCTGGGTGGGAGCAGGGGGAATGTGAGGCCGGGGACAGACACTCCTTTTCAGCATGTGCCCTTGCTGCATTTTCTCTACAACCACCACAGCCACCAACACATTATTGCTAAGTAAAATCTAAAATGCAAGGGGGGGGGGGGGGAGCAAAAAAAAAAAAGTATGTCAAGAAACAAAGCAAGTCCATCATAGGATGTGGGAGGGGAACAATCTCCAGAATTCTTTGGGAGAGCCAGGTACCCTGACCTGCCCCATTCCAGTGTTGCTAGACGCCTAACTGTTGTCAGTGTTGTATGTTTGTACAACGCCAGTGATAATGACTGGGTAAAGAGATGAGGTGTTTTGTCATATTGGAGTTCAGTTTCCTTTGCATTGCCATGGCAATGCAAGAAAAATTTTGATCACTAGCTGAGACACTTCAGTATATATTAATACCGCTTTTGCCAAGGAGAGAGCTATGTTTGCAAGCCTGATTTGAACCTTCCACTTTTTATGCTGTATCAAAAGCCATGCACCCAGAGAAAGTTGAAGGGGGAAAAAACAGATCTTACTTACAGCAGCTTAAGAGAAATGCCTGAAGTTGAGAGACTACGTTTAATTCTTACTAAATTGGCATCAACATCTTTAGCTGACTGCAAGGCAAGAAAGTCCAAAGTCCCTTGAGGCAGCAAGTTCTAAAATAACCTTCTACTGCAGCACTTTGCTGTCAGAAGTTCTAACTCGTGTTTCTATTCATCTGTCTCCCTAATGTCTTCTTGCTCACTGGGGCAGGAACTGCTATTCTATCCCTTATTTGTATAAGGTGTGGCATAATAAGAACACCAGACTCATGCCTGGGGCCCCTCAGGTCAAGAGAACAGCCACAATTTGTATTTCTAATGGATTTAATTGATTTAATTTCCCCTATTCCTATTGGTTTATAACTACAAGAATGTTCATTATGTCCCTAATGAACTTTTCAGGTCTTGAGCAGAGGATGCAGGTGCCCATGTCAGCAGCCGGTTGTAGAAGGCAAATGGAGGGTGGCAGGAAACTAGAAGTGGTTCTGTTAAGCACCACACTCTCAAAAGCTAAGGGTCACAAACCTACTCCCTGCATGCCCAAAACTCAGTCTACATTTGCCTCCTTGTTACTAAGGAAAGGTGACACACCAAGAGTGGTCTCTTATTCCCAGTCCCCACCCACTACTTAGAAGCTGGCCAAGTAGCCTGTGTTGTCCCAGGGAGTCTGTATGTCAGTCTGTCCATGATGACCAGGAGTCAGTGGGGATGAGGTGACGTCCAGTGGGGCTGATATGTACCACAAGCAGCCAAGGAGCTCAAGTGGTCTCAGCATCTTGAGCTTGAGCATAACAGTGTCAAGGAAAGATCCCACCAAAACAGAATTTTGCTGCTCCAATTGTAGAATAATTGAGGTTGGCTCAACCACTGCAGGCAGAACTCCTCTGACAGTAAGATAACGCCTCTCCAAAGCTTTGAAAAGAGCCAGAGTATGGCAAAACCAGCAGTGCAGGTTGACAACAGTGTGGGATGCAATGTTCATACCTACAGAGCTTTCCCCTTGGTCATAAGAGTCAGGGCTAACATGGCAGCTGTGACAGCTTTTGCCAACAAAAGCCTCTAAAAGTTTTGAACTGGAGCCATTTGAATAAGTGCCTGCTGTGAAGATGTGGTCCTTGTTCTCTGTCAGATTAGATAGCTCACCACCCCATTTCTCTGCGACATCTTTGGGTTCTCCAGACAGAGCCCCTAATGGTTAACGCACCAGGATCTGCAATCCAGCTCGCTCATCTGGAACAAAGCCGCAGTCTGTCCAGCCCATAACTTAACAGCTGTGACAGCTCTTGAAAGCCAGACTGACATCTCCCTAATTCAGATACACATTCACGTCAGCTTTTGTCAAGTTTGCACACCGGGGATCTTTCTTTATGCAAATGAGTCCTATGGGTGCATAGACTTTTGCCCGCAGACTCACACCAGGGCAAAAAAAAAAAAAGCGCATTTTGTTCTCCAGATATTTCCTTCTTTTTCCCTACTTGGCACTTTATTGCAACTGGAAATGTTCTTTAAGGCCACCAGCCTAATTAAAAAAATAGTATCTAGATGCTGTTCTGAAATACGCACATTTAGAGTTAACTGTACATGCAAACCAGAAATATATGCATATGTATGTCTATAACCATTTTTCTATTTTTGGCTGAGCAAGCATATTTTCTGGGATCAAGCTAGATTCTGATATCTGACTAATTAGTGCGCAGGACTAGCATTTTCCCTGGGAGTTTAGTTGTGAAAGATGCATGTTCAAGTGCATGTTCAATTTGCAGGTGAACTCTCTGCACTGCCTTGTACTGATCAGGAATTGTCTGGGAAAAAAAAAAAGAAGTCTTTGTCTGTTTGCATGAGTGGTTTTTTTGATTCCCCAGCACAACCATTCATGCAAGCTAGACACCTGGCTGAATTTAGATTTTGTACATGCATGTGTACAAAGTACAATGTGTACTAAGTCCCTTGAAAAATCTAGGTCAAACACTGTAGATGACATTTGGGCTGAACTTCTGTATCCACACACTCTTTATTCTGTAAGAAATTGATTCTAAGCACATTAGAGAAGGGAAGTGCCAAGAGGAAGTTCTGATCAAACAAAATGGATTTGAATCACCCAATCTCCCCAAAATATAGCTATTGAGACTTTCTTAAGAGAAGCAGTTCCCATTTTGTTCAGCTCTATTAAAATGGAATCAAGCAGTGCCCCCACTGTAGCACAGTAACACAGCCCTGCAATTTGATATGCATCCTGCTGTTTCTCTTACAGGTTCAAACCTGAGGTTGAGCCTGCTTGGGGACTGATCTAGTTTTCCAGCCTTGCTTTTCTAAAGAAGTGCCTGGGTA
>NW_009259494.1:587720-596252 GCF_000687185.1 Egretta garzetta | reverse complement strand
CAGGCAGGCAGTACCTGATGGCAGCTGAAGCCATCACCCCATGCTCAGATGTGAACTGAGTATTTACGCCAAAGCTCAGCTTGAACAGGTTTGGTGGGAAAAAAAATTGTGTCTCTTTTTTCACATGCCTGAAAAAGTTTGAGGTCTTTGATAAAATGATACCTCAAACCATCTTATTTTGCTCAGCCCATCAAACATGTCAGCATCATCACAGCAATTTGTAAAACCAATTGATTGATGAATATAAAGGAAGCACTTGTTTGAAACATGTAGAAGGTTCATAGGTATCTTTGGCTTAGTCCAAGTTGGTAGTGTCTAGAAGACAGGCAATGTTCTCCAACTTTCATGTGTGTTTGACAGTGATCACTGCCAATCATAGTTAAAGGTTTTTCATGACAAGACCCTGCTTGTGACTGTGTTTAGCTCTGAACAAAGAAAGTGGAGAGCAACAAATATAAAGACTAAGCCAATGGATACAGAGATTGACAAGTTTGGAAAAAGCCACCAGGGTCATCTGGTAGAGCAATCCCAAACAGTCATGGTGTAGACCACTACTCCCACCAGATCCAGAGGGCCTCCCCTCCATACATTCCCACCTCTCTATAAAACATCTTTTATGAAACTCAGGATTTCCACTAAAAAGATCAGTGACAGAATTCCCTGAAACTAAGTGTGCCAAGTATGTCTCACCCCGTCTGAAAGAAGCAGGGAGAGCTTCTCGCTTTCTTTGCTTTTTGTACCAACATGTCACACAGTCATTGCAAAATGTCCAGAATAAGTAGGTAATGATACTGCTCAGGTTACATTTGTCTAATTGTTATTTCTGATGGCATACGAGGCATTAGCTGCCTGAAAGAAGGACGTTTATGCCAGTGAGAAAGGACTGTTGAAAACTAACAGAAGTAACGAACACTGGCCCTGGTTTTCTTGGATCATATTTGCATGGAAGCACAGGTGTCAGGAGAAACATGGCTGTCCAAGGGGAAAAAACAATTAGAAATGGTAGATTTCAACAATAAGTAGGTCCTGCTTGAGAGACCTGAAAAACTTTTCCCTACTTCCTTTTTGCTAGTGCAAAGCTGGTGTATGAAAAAGTCACTGAGCACAACAGGAGAACAAATACCCACAGGAGCTCAGGAGCCACCAGCGATAAGGGAGAATCAAGGGGAAGAGCTGGTTCTGTGGCAGAGGAGAAGGGCTCTTCTCCCAGAAATGCCAACCATGAAATGTCCTGAATGGACATGCTGAGTGACAGCTGAAGTGTGAGCAAAATTACAGTTAGATATTAATAATAAGTTTGATTATTAGACCTCATATTTTGCAATATGAACCTTGCTTGTTCCTTCCCAGTCTAATGCAGTCGGGAGGACTTTGAGGTCTGGATGCAGCCAGAGAGCTGTGATCTCACAGAGATCAGGGAGATGTGGTGGGATAGCTCACACCGCTGAAGTGCTGCCATGGATGGACACAGGCTCGTTAGGAAGGACAGGACAGGAAGACAAGGACAGGGAGGGAGAGCATAAGCAGCACTCTGGGACAGGCTGCTGGTGGCAGAGGGACAGCCTGACCTCCAAATTCAAGTCACCAAGGTTTAGTGTGCGAAGGAAGAAAAGAGAACGGTGACATTTTCAGATGAAAGTACCCTGCAAACTCAAACACGCAATTTATGAACAAGGTCCTCAACAAAATATTATATATAATGTGTGTGTGTGCATGTGCGTGAGTGTACAAAGAGTCTGTTGATCACATCATCCTTCCTTTACACAGCATCCATTGTCTACCATACAAAAAGCACCATCACTGAAGCAATTCGTAGTCACCCTGTCCAACAGGCATCTCAAAGAGGCCAAGATGAAATGAGCATGGAGGCTGCAAACCCCGTATTTCCCTGAAGGCTGATCCTTCCCTTCTCCCATCCCCAGGTCCAGCTGGGGTGTATGGCAGCAAGCAGGACAGGAGCCTGCAGGGATAAGTAGCAGGCTTTTGGCTACAGGTCTTTCATTCCAGTAATAAAATCCACATTGGCCATAAATGAAGTGGCAAGCAAATGCGTCAACAGATCCTGTCAAGTAACTTTAAACTGAAGGTTTTGGGTCTTTCCTGTAACATTTTGATGTATATATTTGGCCCGTTAGAAAAATAACTTCGTTTTCAACCACAGTTTCTGTAATGGGACTATTCCCTACTTCACTGCAGATCTCTAGATAGACAGACTAAAAAGCACATGACGCTTGGCTCACATTAGAGGTGTAAACACAGAAGTCCATTTCTCAGAGGCCTAGGAGGAAAGACTGTTCAGCCTCCTATGAAAGGCAGCAGCAGTTACAAGGGCCAGTAACTGGAGGCAGCAAATGCACCACCATCATCCAGACTTGACCTACTGAAGCGTGGATCCAGGCTTCTGTGGAAACAGCCAGGACAAGCACTCACAGATGGGGGCAGCAGGATACAGCACAGAGCACACCCACATGCAAGGGCAGCTGCAGCCAGCGGGTGCTCAGCTCCAGATTGCTCACTCTGCTCCTAAAGCCCGGGCAGTCCCCCAGCCTTAGCACTCACAAAGATGAGGTGCTGGAGGAGCTAGAGCCCAGAAGCTGCAGAAGGGTTTTATGGCTGCATTTAACATGTTTCAACACCCTAGCATGGACACAGTTCCATTGAAAAACCAATGCTCAACTCATGCTCTAGAATGGATGCATCCCGCCTTGGGATTGTATCAGCAAAAAACCACCCCTCTGGAAGCAGACTTTCTGTGAGATTCATGGATGAGCAGTGCCCACCCTTGTTTCTCTGTAGTCCCAGCATCTACAAGGGTTGCCCTCTTCCCCCCAAGCCAGACCTTCAGCTGTGTGATGCTTGTTTGCGCAGGGGCTACATCCTTCTCTCTGACTCACAGTCACCCTGGCATAACCTGGTGTAGGTGAAGCCAACATGGGATGCCCATCTGGAAAGATGCCAGCACCACTGAGTCCAGGATCCTTCCAGCATAACTAGCCACCTCATAAGAGCACCGCAGAGATAAAAGTAGGAGTAGCACCAAAAAATTCAGAGGCAAAACTGAACTTAAAGACAAGGACTGAGAGCATGAAATATCCAGAAAGTCATCCCAGACACAGCCACCGTAGCTGGGAGCCCTTCAGTGAAATGCAATCACTCCCCTTCCCTCCCAGCCTCTCTAGCATGGCCTTGGGAGATGCTGCATAACATTTTTCAAGCCTAGGACAAGACAAAGAATCATTTGGTTGAAAAATGGCCTTTAGTAGAACATGAAAGATTTTATGAAAAACTATTGGCTTTTTAGAAGTGTCTCCCCTTGTTTGATTTTTTGGTGACATCCTCTATCAGGCTTTCTTACTGCATCATGCAACGTAAACTAGTCTTTGGTGTCTCTTCTGGAATTATTCTTACATTAAGATACTTTTCCAATCAAAAAACTATCAAAATAGTTCATCTACAGAAAATCTACTTTTGGAAAGCTGAACTTTGTATTTTCTGGAGGTAGATGTGGAGGACAGCCATTCAATTCTGCTTGTTTCAGTATGCAACAGAGGTACAAGACAAACTGCTGCGCAGCCTGTCCCATCCGTGCTCTGCATAGTCCTACCCAGACCCTTATTTTCCTGCTACCAGGTGCCAAGTTACCCCATTGCAAGCTGATCCTCTCATTTCACCAGCCAAATTCCCTGTTCCTTGTTTGCTTATGAATTTCTAATGCAGCTGGTGCAGAAGCAGCAGCCTACTCTCCTACAAGTTTCCAAGCTTCCTAGATTTGCAGGGGGAAAGGGATAAACCCAGGCTTGCTAGAGATAAGCCTGGGGGAAGCATGCCAATGTTTGAGGGACGGTGTGCTAGCAAGGTCCTTTGGTTATTGATACCCTTTATTGGGCAAAATTTGCTTCCTAGAATTCGGAGTTATAGACGGGCCAAAATTTCAATACCAAATTACCACAAACTGCCTGCACGGAGGAACAGTTGTATTGGGTTGGGCTGAGATGGAGTTAATTTTCATTGTAGCAGCCCTCATGGCCCTGTGCTTGCTATTGGTGTGCAGAAAGGTGCCGATAACCCACCAGTGTTTTGGCCACTGCTGAGCAGTGCTCACACAGCATCAAGGCTGTGTCTCCAACATTCCCCCACCACCACCAGTGGGCTTGAAGCAGGCAAGATCTTGGGAGGGGACACAGCCAAGACCCCTGACCCAAACTGACCAAAAGGATATTCCATACCATGTGACGTCGGCTCAGAGATAAAAGCTGAGGGAGAGGAGGAGCATTCATTTTTTATGACATTTTGTCTTCTGGAGCAACTGCTATGCACACTGAAGCCCTGCTTCCCGAGAAGGGGCTGGACATCACCTGCTGATGGGAAGTAGAGAATAAAATCTTGTTTTCCTTTTGCTATCACGTGCAGCTTTTGCTTTTATTAAACTGCCTTTATCTTGACCCACGAGTTTTCTTTCTTTTCCATCTCATTTTCTCTGCCGTCCAGCCAGGGTCAACTCACCACAACTGTCCAGAGGGCACAGCTGACCTGAACAAACTGCTTGAAAAGCTGCTTAAGCACACCAGGCTACAGCTCTGACCCACTCAAAGAAAGAGTCAGGAGAGGAAGGAGGGAGGAAGAGAAAACAAAATGAGAGTAATAGAAGATGGAAGGTTTATGGAAGGTGTCTGTGGCATTCTCCGTAAGAATGACCCCTGTGAAAACTGCTGCCATTTGATGTGTTTCAATGATGGATCTGCAGTGGTTCATGGAGCTGTGGGACAGCTGGAGTATGCAGGGCCATAGCAAGACATTTTCAAGGGGTGGGAGAGCATCATCAAACTGATACACATCCCTTTCCCACTCTAAACCCTCCTTATAAACTTAGATCAAATGGACAATCATTGAGGTCTGGCTTCTAGTCCAGCAGGTATGAAATATTAAGTGTCCCAATTACACTGGTGCTCCAGAAGACATGCATTACCCTTTGATGGAGCGAGTTACCTTCTCCTACAACACAATGGAGCCTGCTCAGAGGTCCCTGTGACTGAATACAAGCCTGGGGGTTGCAGTGGCTTGTGTAATTACAGCGACAAGGAGGGAAATGGTGTGCATGGAAGGAAAGGGAGAAGAACCAGCTTGGGGCCAGGTAGACAACAAGTGCTGGAGGGGAGGGGAGGAAGACAACGAGAGTCATCCCTCAGAGTTATTCACAGGAACCACACACCGCTTCATCCTCATGCATTCATGATTTAAAACCCCCCAAATTCTAGTACTTTCTCATCCTGCAGACCAACTTCACAAATCACTGACAATCTGCAGTTTAGGGGTGTCTGCCCTAGACCGCCTGTCCCACTCATCCAACCAGAGTAGTACATGGGTTACGTGGTTGGTATCACCCTACAGAAACTGGCCAGGCAAAACTCATCTGCATACACATAGATGATCCCCCCCACCTTGCTATGCGCTTTAAGGCTGATTTTCCCCCTACTCTGCAGCTTCTACTCTCTCCCAGAAGAGGGGTACAAGTGCCCCAGTGTGCACAAAGAGCAGGACCAGCCCCCAGGGTCCCCATTTCTGATGGCTCCAAACCGCATTCACACACTTCAGCCCCAGGCTGCACCACTCTTTGCTCCATGCTGCACCTCAACAGATGCAGCCCACATCTCTCCTCCCCTTCCCAGCAGCTCATACCTGCTCCGTCACTGCTCTCTCTTCCACATGTCCCATCCAATCCCTTGTAAAAATGCTCCTCCACTCCACAGCCAACGATAAGCTGATTTTGATGAAAGGATAAGGATGTCCTCTCTGCCTCCTGGAGATACAGCTGCAGTTTCTGAGAATTTATAAGTCTATCTGTTAACTCCTTAATAAACATCCTATGCTAGCATCCCTGTGGTTGAGGACAGGAAGAAACTCGATAATTTGAGAAGAGCCTCTCAGTGGTGCTGACTCCTCAGGTGTCCTGATGTGAAACTTCACCAGTACCTTGTAAGTAATTCAGTTGGGTTTTTCCCTTTATTTCTAGCATTAATAATGCTACTTAGCATTATTCCTGATCCCTAGAATGATCTGCATGCAGCAAAAGCTGATAACTAATAAACCATATCTCCTATCTGGAGCCATCGTGCTCATGGGGAGCAGCTGAGCTGGGAATCAATCTTGCCAAGGGCGGACCCCAGCCCCTCTCAGCACCTGGAGCAGTGGCAACTGCTTTGAAAGAGGATATTTTATTGCCGTATTTTCTCTGTGAAGATGAATTTCCAGCACATTTCAAAAAAGTACCCAGTGGACCAAAGCTATTCAACAGGAAAAACTCCACTGGGAAGTGTATGTTTGTGTGTTTATGTACAATAGATGGTTCATTTGCTCTAGCTTCTCTCTATTCCTCCATGGCAGAGTAAAACAGCTAGAGAATACTCTAGAAGCTAATTTATTTTTTTTTTAAAAAGGTAAATTTAATAAAAAAATAAGTTAATTTAAGAACATAACATATCCCATCATATTATTATAGGCATGCACTGGCTTTACATTTCTTCCACATTCGTTATATTTTAATCCTTTCAACATTAGTTACGACTGTGTTAATTTTGAACTGAATCATTTCAAGGTAAAAATTATTTCCAAGCTGTTGTAAGCCTCCCCCAGGCTAGAATTGGGAAGCCAAGAAACATAAGACCAGGAACGAAAAGCAAACACATGGGTTTCTTCTTCTCTGCATTCACAGTAATCCTATCTCTGTCCACCTACCGCTAGAGAGTAAATTCGTAAAGTGTGAAAACAGAAACAAAACCAACTATGGCTTTTTAAAAACTCTCTCAATTTGGTCTGTAGGGACAAACATCACCATGACCTAATCAAAATCATGCGCCCCAATATGGGGAACTTACGAAGGACTACAGTCAGTACTAATCTGCCTGTGACATATTTTTTCCTATTTTCCTTAATTTGAACTTAACTCCTGAGTTTCTAGTGCTTGTTTGTGCAATAATTACAGCAATACATGACATGTTTTAACTTTAGTTACAGATATGTGCTATCATCCTTAACTTTTCCATGGTGTTTATGCAGCAACAAACATTATTTTTGGCCCAGCACTGTCCTCGGTCTGCCAGTTCTGTTTCCGCAGATGCTCTCCGTTTCTGCTCTGCAGTATCACTCTGCTATTTCATGCGGTATGTGCACAGCAGTCGTGGCCAAATGCTTTCCAGCTGTGGGTAACATTTTTCAAGGAGATAATATCTTGGGGAAAAAACCCAAACTTACCACCTTTCCTGCTCCAAGTGGAGTCACATCAGCTTTTCTCTGCGGTTGCATGTCCTCATGCACAGGCCAGGAGCCCACCCGTCTCGCTCCTTCTGATGCAGAGGCAATTTCAGCCTCAGTGTGTTAAAAATAATAACTTGTCATTAACCATTTCCCAGCTGTCACTGGGGAGGCCCAGCAGCTTAATGATATCACAGCTGGGATTGAATATGACTCCAGCACAGCTTTGGTTTATTATGTTGAACATCTGGATGAAGAAATTTAAAGCACATACGTGATTGCCCCAAATACAGAGCTGCTTCAGCTTCATATCTAAAAAATGCTGCTATCACCATACAGGTCCTCTACTTTAGTCTGATTTCACCAAGTTACATTCTTGATGTAATTGTGGATAGCCTGGAATGTCTCCAGACCCATCTGCAACGGCAGTAAAAACCACATTTGATACTAATACCATTTCATTATTATTCCTTATTCTCACTTTGTGTTCTGTCTGGACCATGCCAGGCACTGAGCCACAGTCAATGGCCTTTTCTGCTGTTCAGGCAAATGCTATGAAACAAAAAGCCAGCAGCTGCCAGGCATTGCAATATCAGATGTCACCAGAATTTTCTGCTGTATTGCAAACCAGAATTTTTCCATCAGATCCACCTCCAGAGCTTACAGCTCATCCTTCATGGTCATCCTCTGCCACCTACAACTGTAATGCAGCATTTGCCATCTGAGATATGGGTATGAAATACATGCTTCTCTGGATAAAAGTACAACTGAAACCCTGTGAAGAAGGTTCAAGTCTGTAAAGGGAACAGTGCAGAACTGCCAGCTGACTGGCTGGGTGTGAATCAAAACAAGAAATTATCTCTGTGTTTCTTCCTTCAGCTGTGCTCCTTGGGGTATTTGTATTTTAATTATTTTTAATCATAGGGTCAGAGAATCACAGAATCATTTAGGTTGGAAAAGACCTTTAAGATCACCAAGCTCAACCGTTCCCCTAACCCTGCCATCCCACCACTAAACCCTGGCCCTAAGCACCTCATCTGCCAGGCTTTTAAATACCCCCAGGGGTGGGGACTCGACCCCTTCCCTGAGCAGCCCCTTCCAGGGCTTGACAGCCCTTTCGGGGAAGGAATTTTTCCCAATGTCCAACCTAAATCTGCCCCGGCACAACTTGAGCTTGTTTCCTCTCATCCCATTGCTCGTTCCCTGGGAGCAGAGCCTGACCCCCCCCTGGTACCCCCTCCTGTCAGGCAGCTCTAGGCAGCCATAAGCGCTACCCACAGACTA
>NW_009259494.1:583324-587679 GCF_000687185.1 Egretta garzetta | reverse complement strand
GGTTCCTCCCTCCTGTCAGGCAGTTGTAGGGAGTGATAAGGTCTCCCCTCAGCCTCCTCTTCTCCAGGCTGAACACCCCCAGCTCCCCCAACCACTCCCCATCAGCCTTGGGCTCCAGACCCCTCCCCAGCTCCGTTGCCCTTCCCTGGACACGCTCCAGCCCCTCCATGTCCTTCTGGGAGTGAGGGGCCCAACCCTGAACCCAGCATTCAAGGGGCAGCCTCACCAATGCTGAGTAGTAAGATTCCTCCAGTGAAACCAAACATAGGTACTGTGATAATGTGATGTAAAGCCATACTAGCCTTTGAAATTTTTAGATTAGGGACATGATTCTATGATATGCAGAAGAAAGCACCAAGCAACACATGCTCACATGCAGGATGCCTTGCAGGAGCAGTTCAAAATAATTCTCTTCTTTCAAGCTTGAATCCTCACCTCTTGGGTGTTTGCCTTTGTCAAGCAGTGTCAGCAAAAGCTTGCTGAGCATTTAAGTACTCTTCAAGAAATAAAACCCAGTAAATAATAACTGCCTTTGCATGTTCATCTCCCTCTCTCATCCTCCCTTCACATGGAAGCAATCCTGTCAATACCCAGGCAGATGCTGATTAGGCCAGCATTTAACCTTCAATATCTCCATTTAACTGTTCATTTTGCTCTGTGTGAGGTGACACATGGCTTCCCAAATGACACTTGGCACTGCACTCTTCACACACCTACAACAAACCTATTTTGGGCTGCAAAGATGGGGCATGCCACGCTGTGCATGGAATGGATGCAGGTGGAGAGCTCAGCCATTGCAAGAGCAAGGATTGGACGGGAGCTCAGCAGAGAGCATCACAGCCAATATCACAGCCAGGGGTGCCAGTGCGGGGGAATAGGTACAAAACTCGAGGTGTGAACTTCTAATGCACAGCTGCCTGGGAGGCATCAGGACAGACAGGAGCTGTGGGAGCAGAATCAGCAGGTAAAGCCGACCACAGGGTAAACACTACAGGCTGCAAAGCTGGAAAGCATGGTGTGATCCAGTTGGGTGGAGAGGAACCCGAACAAGTTCAACATGGGCAAATGTCAGGTGCTGCACCTGGGGAGATTGAACCCTGTGCACCAGGACAGCTTGGGGGCTGACCTGCTGGAAAGCAGCTCTGCTGAGAGGGACCTGGGAGTCCTGGTGGACGACAGCTGACCATGAGCCAGCAGTGTGCCCTTGTTGCCAAGAAAGCCAACGGCATCCTGGGGTGCATTATGCGGAGCATGGCAAGCAGGGCGAGGGAGGTTCTCCTCCCCCTCTACTCTGCCCCGGTGAGACCCCATCTGGAGCGCTGCGTGGATGGAGCCAGACTCTTCTCAGTGGTGCCAGCACCAGGACAAGGGGCAATGGGCACAAACTGAAGCAGAAGAGGTTCCACTTGAACGTGAGAAAGAACTTCTTTACCTTGAGGGTGACCGAGCCCTAGCACAGGCTGCCCAGGGGGGCTGTGGAGTCTCCTTCTCTGGAGATATTCAAAGCCCGCCTGGACGATGTCCTGTGCCCCCTGCTGTGGGTGAGCCTGCTTGAGCAGGGGGGTTGGACTCGGTGTTCTCCGGAGGTCCCTACCAGCCCCTGCCATTCTGGGATTCTGTGATTCTGTGATCCTGGTAAACCCTGCACCTCTGCTGACACACGGCTGCTGGCATGTTGCAGCTACAGCAAGGACACAGGCTTCTTGTAGCAGCCAAAGCAAACCTGTGTTTGCTTTGAACACTCCTTGTCTTCACTTTCCTCTCCTCTAGGCATGTCGTTCCTTGTTGTTAAAGGTCAGGCTCCTGTTACTTCATTTTCATGGAATTGCTTGAATTTTCTTTTTAAAATTGAATTTTTCTGGATTCCCCCCCCCCCAAACTGAAAAACTGAAAACCTATCTCCTCCTCCTTCCATTCCCAGGCTTTGAAATCTTTGTTTTGTGGGTAAAAAGATTTCCAACTTACTGTAAATATTTATAACATTTCAAAAACCAGTACTTGAATATTTTGCTAAAAAAAAAAAAAGAATTGAATTTTTCCCTATTCACGTTTTTTTGAAGGAGAAAACAAGACACATTCAGCCACATAGAAAATGTTCTCATTTGGATCAGACAGCTGTTTTGAGTACGGGACTGATAACCATCTGCAATTATCATCCACAGACAATTGGATGAATGTTCCCTCGCAGCCTGAAAGGACAGGTCACTCACAGTGTATCTTACTCATTAAAAGTAAAGAATAACATGATGATATGTCACTGGTACCTTCAGCCAGATTGGCATGCTGAGCCCTCCCTCCACGCTGGGGCTCTGTACGTAGTGACTTCTGTCAAAAAAGAGCCCTAGAGGAGGTATAATTAACAATCACATCTTCATCCTATAAATAACGGGATTCCGGGATGATGGATGAAGAACCTGAAGCAGCAATACATCTTCACATTAAGCATTACAGTGCTCTGTCTCTGCTGCTCCTTGCCGACTTCATTAGAGCACCCGTGAGCTCTTTGAATTCAGCCTAATATTTCTGAAGGTTTAGGTAGGCGGGGCTTTGCTCTGAAAGCTGTGCCCGTGTGAGGTGTCTGGTGGAGGAGGTGGGTGGGAGGACATAGAATCATAGAATTGTTTAGGTTGGAAAAGACCTTTAAGGTCACCAAGCCAAACTGTTACCCTAACCCTGCCATCCCACCACTAAACCCTGGCCCTAAGCACCTCATCTGCCCAGCTTTTAAATTCCCCCAGGCATGGGGACTTGACCCCTGCCCTGGGCAGCTCCTTCCAGTGCTTGCCAGCCCTTGTGGTGAAGGAGTTTTTCCCAATGTCCAACCTAAACCTGCCCTGGCACAACTTGAGGACATCTCTGAGCAGTTCCTGACTCTCTTACTGACTTCTGGGTTGCCTTGATGAAGACATTTGGTTTGCTTGAGTTTACCTGCCTTTCCAATAGACTGGGCCTTTTCAATGTTTGCAGTCATCTGTATGCAGATGGAAAACAAAAAGACTGCATTTTTCTCCAAACTGCCCTGTTGCCTGGGTAATTTCATGAGCCATATGCTGAAGTCCTTCCGTAGGCGAATGCCCCGCTGCAGTCAAGGGGCATTGCCAATGTGACAGATGGGCAACACTGAGAATGGACTGGCCAGGATGTGTGCCTTGGGAGCTCCTGCAAGTGCCTTTCTGCTCGTAAATACAGAATTGATGGCGCTCAGTCTGTATCTTGCAAAGTCTGCAAGTGTCGTAAGAGAGGCCCCTTGAAAATGCATCCCAGGTGGGTAAACACAGGGAGATGGAAATTTCTGTCTCCTTTCTGCCTCTTGGAGGGATGCCGCTGTGAACTTCTCTGGCTACGTCATTCCCCTTACTTTCCTGATATTCACAGTTGAATGCACCCACATAGATACATCTACAAATACATCCTTCCGCACACCTACACTCACACGCACAACTCGTGTAGGTATATATATTTTTATTTATCCTGCCATTTAGAAATTGTCGTCAACCTCTTCACAATATATTATTATTCCATTAGGATCACTTCAGCTAACAAACATTCAAGGTGCAACTGCCCTGAGGTCTCCTGATATGACGTACATTAAAGTTTAATGCTGTATTGATGTGTGCATTGTGTTCCATATGAGCCAAACTGTTCCATTAACTATGCGCAAAGGGCTGTGAAGTTATAACATTTATCTCTACGGACGCTCCAGATTACTTTTGCCTGTTGCATGCCTCCAAGGCTAAACATCGAGTCCTCAACGTGTGTAGAGCTGTTAAAATTTTTAAACCTTTGTAAATGACAAACAGTTTATCAATGTAACTGCATTTTTGTCAGCCTTGACTGGGTAGGATAAAGAAATATTGGCAATTTTCCAATGGTCATTTTTTTTTTTTCTATTTAAAGCACAAGTTGAGTAGAAACAGTATCCATTATTAATAGATAAATGTTTTATTAAAGATATAAAGAGCACAAAGATTTGTAACTTTAATAATCTAGTTTCTTATTTTAAATTCTGTAACATTATTATTTATTGAACAACTGGGGATATTTCTTACAGGATCACACTTGGGCAGACCCACAGCAAAATGGATAACTCTGTGCTATCTGGGGGAAAATATTCCGGCTTGACTTAAAAGCTTCCTGACAGGATTTTTTTTTTAATAATTTTTAAAATAAATTTGTCACTGGCTGTTTACAATGAGGCCTATAAAGTTGCAAAGGGAAGTCTTTTTTTCTTAACTTTACTTCTGCTGCTGCACATGCTTCAGTGTCCTTACAACCCTGCTCACATATTTTGCAAATTATTCTGGTTTCCATGTTAAGCCGATTTTTTTTTTTTTTTTTTTTTTTGGTTTTTTTTT
>NW_009259494.1:581446-582791 GCF_000687185.1 Egretta garzetta | reverse complement strand
TAGTGATATATATTTTTATTTATCCTGCCATTTAGAAATTGTCGTCAACCTCTTCACAATATATTATTATTCCATTAGGATCACTTCAGCTAACAAACATTCAAGGTGCAACTGCCCTGAGGTCTCCTGATATGACGTACATTAAAGTTTAATGCTGTATTGATGTGTGCATTGTGTTCCATATGAGCCAAACTGTTCCATTAACTATGCGCAAAGGGCTGTGAAGTTATAACATTTATCTCTACGGACGCTCCAGATTACTTTTGCCTGTTGCATGCCTCCAAGGCTAAACATCGAGTCCTCAACGTGTGTAGAGCTGTTAAAATTTTTAAACCTTTGTAAATGACAAACAGTTTATCAATGTAACTGCATTTTTGTCAGCCTTGACTGGGTAGGATAAAGAAATATTGGCAATTTTCCAATGGTCATTTTTTTTTTTCTATTTAAAGCACAAGTTGAGTAGAAACAGTATCCATTATTAATAGATAAATGTTTTATTAAAGATATAAAGAGCACAAAGATTTGTAACTTTAATAATCTAGTTTCTTATTTTAAATTCTGTAACATTATTATTTATTGAACAACTGGGGATATTTCTTACAGGATCACACTTGGGCAGACCCACAGCAAAATGGATAACTCTGTGCTATCTGGGGGAAAATATTCCGGCTTGACTTAAAAGCTTCCTGACAGGATTTTTTTTTTAATAATTTTTAAAATAAATTTGTCACTGGCTGTTTACAATGAGGCCTATAAAGTTGCAAAGGGAAGTCTTTTTTTCTTAACTTTACTTCTGCTGCTGCACATGCTTCAGTGTCCTTACAACCCTGCTCACATATTTTGCAAATTATTCTGGTTTCCATGTTAAGCCGATTTTTTTTTTTTTTTTTTTTTAGCTTTTGCTGTGCTACAGCAGACTGATAACTGCATTCTCTCTTCCCTGCAGGGTGATCTGATACTCTCAGGTGACCGAGTGAATTGAAAGGGGGAAAGGAACATAATTTTTGAACTTTATTTTGCTCTCCCTCCTTGGATTTCAGTTCATGGGCTTTTTTCACATGTTCTTGTACTTATTAGACATCTCAAGGGCTGTGTGAATGACTGATTTCCTAAGAGAAGTTCAGAAGTTCAGAAGTCTGGCAGTTCAGAAAATTCAAAATATAAAACAAAGTCATTTGGGCTAATCTGATTTTTTTTTTTAAATTTCAGAATAAAAAAATAATCATAGACTCATAGAATGCTTTGGGTGGGAAGGGGCCTTTAGAGGCCATCCAGTCCAACCCCCCTGCAGTGGGCAGGGACACATTTAACCAGATCAGGTTGCCCACACCCCAGGCCAACCTCG
>NW_009259494.1:545330-581414 GCF_000687185.1 Egretta garzetta | reverse complement strand
TTTAGTTTAAAACCATCCCCCCTTGTCCTGTCACAACCAGCCCTGCTAAAAACTCTGTCCCCACCTTTCCTATGGGCCCCTTTAAGCCCTGCAAGGCTGCAATCAGGTCTGCCCACAGCCTCCTCTGCTCCAGGCTGAACACCCCCAACTCTCCCAGCCTGTCCTCGTAGGAGAGGGGCTCCAGCCCTCAGATCATTTTCGTAGCCCTCCTCCGGCTCTGCTCCAACAGTTCCATGTCCTTCCTGTTTGAGCACTCTAAAATGGTGGAAGGGTTTTGCAAATAAATGAGTTGAAAGAAGACAGTTAATAATCATCCCCATGCTCAGCTGTAGCTGAAAATAAATAATTTTTCTACAAAAAATCTCAAAACTTGCACTTTCTATCTCCAGTAGGAATTGTGGGGCTTTTCCAAAAAGCAAAGTTTCCGTTTTCTAAAAAGAAACTTTCTTGGTTTATCTAACTCCTTTTAAGCCTGGAGAAAGTCAAACCAAAGTGTCATCCTGCAACAGTCAGTGTTCAACCAGTGACCAAACATCTTTAAACACCTGAAACCAAAACAATCTAAACTCTTTTCCTTGATTCGGCCCAGAAACCTGAATACGAAGTTCCTAAATCCCACATTAAAGCTCTTAAGACAAAATCCTTGGCAATTCCAGGCTACTCATCCCTGCGTGCTCATGTCTGACACGGCACTATGTCAGGAAAACATTTTTTTTGTTTGTTTGCTTGTTTAATTTTTGTTGTGAAATATTCCTGACCAGATGAGGGGACTTCTAATATAACAGTCTGTTATCTGAGATCTGTACATTCCTGAATACATTTACACTCCTGAATCTGTATACGGGCTATGTTCAAAACTCAAGTCACGGAGAATGTATTGTAAGGAAAAAAAAAAAAAGGTTTTATTTGCCACTTTCTAATAGAGATCTGATTGGATCCATCTGAGGGTTTTCCATTAAATCTTTTCCACTGGGTAAATACCAGTTACTGAAACCAAAACCGTTCACAGGAGAGGGACATTTTCAATTAGCTTTTTCAATCACATTTACCACAAGACACTGTGAAATTATAAAAATATTTTATTTCAATATTTTCTAAGCAAAAATATCTGCCTTTACTTTTTTAACATGATGAATTTTAAAAGGCTGCAATTACATTGAACTATTGGAAACCATCTCTTTAACCATTTATTAACCATTAACCATCTATTTGATCAACTGTTTTAAAACATTTCAACAGACCTCAGTGAAGAGGTCTTTCTCCAGCTTCAACTTGAAGGAAAGCTGATGATTTTAGGCATTATTCATGACTCAGAGAGGGCCATTCAGTGTTTTTGAATCTGCAGAAAGTCCAGCAGGATAATATGTCGCAGACAGCTCTGGCAGTTACTGGTGAGGAACTCCACATCTTGCAAAAGTTGTTAGAGATGTCATGTTCCCCTTTCACTCCAATGAGCAGAATCAAGCACTGTACGGATGGGGCCGGTAGCTGTTGTTTTTCATAATCACAACTATTCCCTGACTCTGGATGAACATGACTTACATGGTACTTCACCTACCAGGAAATTATCTGAGATAGTGCATCAGACTTGTTTTGCACATTGCATTTGGCCAAATGCTACCCAAAAAAATTGTCTTTCAGACACTGACTGCTGTTGTGAACAGACACGTTGGTGTGTGGGCACGGGTGTTTGTGCACAGCTGGCATGCACCGGTACGAACAACCCTGCTCAGCGGGAACCTGGGCCACGCTTTCGTCACACCACCTACATTAAAGGACGAGCAGTGTCTGTGGCTGGTGGCATCTACCACTTGCTTATATTCTGCATGAAATGTGAAACTGGGCATCCTGGACAAGATTGAAAGCTCCCTCTGGACACAAAGTTGTAGGTCATCCTCAACCTATTTTGCTGACCCATGAGACAAATTGCATTTCTATTAAATCAAGCCCTCAAGGAACATCTTCCCTCACTTGACAGCGACTAGTTACTCTGGCTTGCAGCAAATAATTGTAGAGCGACAGGCATCTGACAGTGATTTCTCAATGCCTGGGCTGTAGTTTTCTCTTCTTTTCCTTGGCAGGTTGCAGAGCAGCAGCAGGATATTGGTGTCTGCTTCAGGGAGGGAATTTCTGATGTCACACCCAGCCTTTCATAGGAAATAATTTCTTGATAGCAGATCTACAAGGTGTGGAACAAAGTAGACCTTGGCTGTAAGAAGGAGAAAGAGCTGCCTGCTCTGCATGGCACAGAAACAAGATTTGATCAGCCAATAATATGAGGAAACTTGATATGTTTACAAAATGTGAGTGAAGAAATGTTTGAGAAGTTAATACATGCCACAGGTGAACATAAAAGCTCAATGGAAGGTGGGACTCTTTGAGCTTTCTCTGATTGCCCTGTGACTCCAGACCACATTAAAAGCAAATGAACCAACAAGGAAACAGGCTGATGCTTTAATGGGAAATTGCTGTGTTGAGGCCAGTAATGAAAGTTATGTTAGTTCTGCCTCTTGAATCCTGCTCAGGAACGTCTGCAATTTTCCATAATAATTTCTAAGATGGCAATCTAAGCAAAAGCAATGTTAATTAGGCCCTCTCTGCTGTTGGACTGACTCAATGCTGATGATTCTCCACCTACTACCATTGCTAGCAGTAAATTTTACACATGCTTCTGGTAAGTTTGGTCATGCTAATAAATGTTAGTTCAAGTGGGAATGCCTTGGGCTCGGGAGCTAGAGAATCCCACATCACAGTCAGTGATTTCACTCTGAGGTTCCAACTGTCTTTCCCAATCTCAACTGCATTGGGAAAGCTGGTCAAGGAAATCCTGTGCCCTGAAGGTAAAAAGCACCAAGGTAATCTGCTGGAAGATGCTGTGGGTTTGTGCAGCGTAACCTGGCATCTGACCGCGGTGGATTATTTCATAGTCTAGATAGGTCTTTGCAGGTAGAAGGATTTAACTTTATTTACAATGAAGAAGTCTTTCAAAACCTCAAGAGATGCTTTAAATCTTCGTAAAGTTTGAGTACGGGGATATCTCAGGCAACAACTTCATACACTAAGCCAGCAGGCAAAGGAATACAAAAGCTGGAAAGCCAGTAGGAAAGAAAGGTGAGGTCAGGGAAGACCTGGAGCTTGTTTCTGGAGAGGGAGAGCTGGGACTGATGTAAAAGAGCAGCAAGGCTGCAGCGGGTGAAATAATCCCCCACCCTGCCAGCTCTGCTGTTGCTGGGGTCCTGCCACAGGCAGGACGGGTGAGTTGGGCATCACTGAGCTCTGCTCTTGCTGAGTGAGCTCTGCTCTCCCAAGTGAGCCCCCAGTACAAGAGAAATTCCAGTTGTTCATATTGTCTGCAGGGGAAAGATGGAGAAACAAACAAACAAACAAAGGATGGGGCTGGTAAAGCTTGCTTGGGTGTTGTGAAACAGGAGAAGTGATGAAAGAGACAGGGGTAACAGGCTGGTGCACCGCTGCATCATTCCTCCCTGCCTCCCTCCCTCCCTCCACCTCCATCACTGCTGGTGAAGGATGCTCTGGTTCCCGTGTGCTGAAAGAGCAGGCACTGCTGCCACCCACCACATCTCCTCGGGGAAAGCTGTCCCTCCTCATCAGCTCCAGTGCAAAACCCTTGCTGGGGGCACAGGGATGAAGAGCAGAGCCTCTGCAAAAACTGCTGTCCCCAGAGTCCTGACCTGGGGGTCTGAAGAAGGCTGATGTACCAAAAAAAAAGAAAACCCCAAACCAAAAAAACCCCAAACCACAAACCCTCCCCACATTAGGATTTCAGTCTTACCTAAGGAATTCAACAGTGATGATGAAGGCTGTAAACATGGGGCCAGAAGAACACCCATGCCATGGGTGGCATGAGTGCAACGAGAAGTTGGACTGCCTGGCACCCAGGTCTGCCTAACCTTGCCCCCTCCTGTGGCATCTCTCTTGGGTAACCTTTATCCCTTGTCTTCATGGTATTGGCAACCCCAAGTATTCAACACCTCTTCATCTGGATGTCACTCAGCTTTGCTGTCCCTAAGATGTTTCTTTTAAATTTTCTTGCTTATACCATCAGTATTGACTCTAAGACGTTGCAACAGACCTCCAAGTGCAAAGGTTTCCCCATACACTGTGTGCCTGAAATGGAGAGATGGTGTTAATGGATGATCTTCAAGAGCTCTTCCATGTCTTCCTCCCCTCTCTGGGTCATCAGACCCACCAGCCGTTCATGCTCTCAAGGCCAGATACCATGGGAAACATGGTACTATAGAAGACAGGAGAACTCCAGTGTAATCTATTGAGATATTCAGCTGCTGACATGGTTAGGGGTCTTCCTGGCATTTCTGCAAGTTTATGACACTGGTAGCACTAGTCAGAAATTTTCTCTTGGGTGTCTAGGTATTGACAGATGTTTTGCATCCTGGGGGTACAAAAAGGGTTAACACCCCCTCACCCTGGCATGAGCTGTAGCTCTAATTCACTTTTCTGCTAAGATCAGTGGGGTGTAATTCCAGTGAGTGACATCCATGGAGGACAGAGCAAGAACTTAGTATTTCAAGCTGAAACCTTAGAAAACAAGGTCTGTCCTTAAGGCACCCCCTTGATTGTTATCATCAGATTTATTTCCATTCCAGTTCAATTCCATTCCAGTTCAAACCAGAACTGCTTAGAGTCAGATCTTCACAATATCTGGATCTATGGACCAAGAGGGACTGGGTAGTGCTTATGCTGGAACTGCATAACACACCAGAGACGTGCCTTGTGGCCATAGCCCAGGATGACGACATCAATGCTTCATCCACAGCAGCCCCAACAGTACGATCGGGCTGACTCGTACAGCACCCCCCCCAGGGAAGAGGCAATAAAGCCACCTCTGAAGCAGGATGAAGAGGATTTGTCATGCCGAGCAAGTGCTATAAAGGTTTTTATTGCCACTTGTTGGGGAAGTGCCTCACTCTTGACAGTGATGGAGTCCTCCTGAGCTGAAGATATTTATCCGCAGGGATAAATCAGGACTTATTGTACTGAAGAGATGGGGTCTGATCTCAGAGCACAGATCAACTGAGTGCTCCCAGGGTCCCTCTCATGACAGTCCAATGCCACCTCAGCCCCCAGCAAAGGGGCTCTGCAAGGGAAATGTCAGGGCAGCGCGGGGGGTCCTCATGCTTGCAAGGCTCCAAGGGCAGGATGGCTGCCTTCAGGCCAGAAAGGGGCAAAGACTGGAGCACTTCACATCACACCAGCTGCTTGCAATTCACTTGTTCTTTATTTACTGCTAATGCAAAGCACCCAGGAGCCTCCATCCTGGCCAAGAGGAACAGCTGCTCCTTTGCACCCAGAGCTTAGGAAGAATCATAGAATCACAGAATCATTTAGGTCAGTAAAGACCTTTAAGATCATCAAGTCCAACCGTTCCCCTAACCCTGCCATCCCACCACTAAACCCTGACCCTAAGCACCTCATCTGCCAGGCTTTTAAATACCCCCGGGGATGGGGACTCGACCCCTGCCCTGGGCAGCCCCTTCCAGTGCCTGACAGCCCTTGCGGGGAAGGAATTTTTCCTGATGTCCAACCTAAATCTGCCCTGGCAGAGCTTGAGGCTGTTTCCCCTCATCCCATCGCCCATTCCCTGGGAGCAGAGCCCGACCTCCCGTGGCTCCCCCCTCCTGTCAGGCAGTTGTAGGGAGCGATAAGGTCTCCCCTCAGCCTCCTCTTCTCCAGGCTGAACACCCCCAGGTCCCCCAGCCGCTCCCCAGCATCCTCGGGCTCCAAGAGGAGCCAGGCTGGTCCCGTCAAGCCTGGGCAGTCACACCAAGACAGACTGGTCCCACATGAACACACTGTCATCACTGCTCTTTAGACAAGGCTGGTTTAGGAGCAAGATGAGAAATCAAGGGCCAGAGCTGCTGTGGAGTCTGAGGCTGCTTTTGCTTGAGAGTACTGATGCCAAGTTACTCATTGTACATCTTTGCAACGTAGGTAAGACCAGGATCAGACCCAGAGGAACTCTGTCCTCCTCCCTCCCTTTCCTTGCCCCATTTTGGGGCCGACACCAAACTTGCTGAAAGGCAGAAAGTGGCAAATGCAGAAGTGCTGAATTGCAGCTTGAAAAACAACAGAGAGTGATTATTGCTATCCAGGAGAGAAGGATTCATACATCAGCCCAATATGAGACTCATATTTTGGGCAAAGTATTTTCATACAGGTGAGAATCTACATCAATTTTCTCAGCTACTTGATTAATAGAAAAACAGTGCTGAAGAAATAAAGGAAAAAAGGAAAATAAAGGCTCAGGGAATACTTTATCAGTAATTACGGTTAATATGTGGCCAGGTACCAGTGATGGGAAGAAGCTGATTCTCAGGCCCTGTTAATAAAAAACACTGAGCTGATGGAGAAGAACTGTTCTTTATTTTCCCCTTTCTCAACTGCCTCTCCTCGGAACGTCAGGAAAAGTGAAGATCCAGTCCAGCACTTTGCCTAATAGGAAGAGGGGAGAAAAGGTCTGTTAAAGCTTGGCTGGCGTGCTGCTGCTCAGCCAGAGGGAGTGTGATGGATGGGGTGGTTGCTCAGCATCAGGCAGGGTGCAAAAGGGCCTCGGTAACATCTATTAAAGCAATCCATTTTCCCAGGCTCATCTGGCACTCACTCTTTGTCACCACACTTGTTACCTTTTCCTTATGGTAAATGCTGGGGGACTTGAAGGTATTTGAACAGTCAGAGACAACAAATCCCTACTAAGAAGAAAGTGTAAAACAGCAGGAGAAACATGTTGGCTTCATCCTGAGTGAACATTAAATACACTTCACATTTGTCTAAGGAGACAGTTAATGGGAAAACAGGCTCTTTAATTGAACAGGCTGAGAGTTTCACGCAGCTGCATATAACAAACGCGCCAGAGAAAGCCATTTCTCTACACAGGGATCCAAGGCTGGGTGAGGCAGGAGGGAGCATTTCTTCCACAGAATTAAAAGCAAATGCAAGTGGCTGGTGAGGACAATCCAACGTGATGCTTTTCCCAATGTGGCTCTATTTAAAGGAACAGAGAGAGGCCTCAGATCAGGCAGTCAGCCCCAAACTGGCCTCAGGCAACGTAAAAGCAGCGGGTTATTTTTGTTGTGTTTTACACTCGTCTTGAAGCCTGGGGTGTGCCAACTGGTATACTCAACTTGTCTAGGTCATCAGAGCCCTCTGCAGAGTGGGTTTTTTCTCGCCGTGTGCCTCGCTGACAGCGTTATTCACCGGGAAGCTGATGCAGCTCTGCAAGATGCACTCATGTCAGGGTTGCACCTTCTGCCAGTTCCAACGCGCTTGGCAAGCAGCCCTGCGTTTGATTTCGTGATCCCTCTAATGGAGAGCTTAGTATCACGGGGTGCCACGCTACCCCTCCACACCTGCAGCTGACCCCTCAGCTGGGCTGGTGCCTCCCGGCTCTGCTCTTCTCATCAGCCTCTGAAAGACAAGGTATCAGCAACCGTGGCAGTAAGGTGCCAGCCACAGTAGTGCAGAAAACACTTAAAAATTGCGTATGAGTTTTATAAAACGTATTTTCCCTGAGACATGATGCGTGCTGCACATGCCTATTTGCAGTTACATCAATCTTCCCATCTCCCCTCGAACCTTCCCTCCCTGTGCACAGCCCTTCAAACTCGCTCTACTGCGGCACAACCACTTCACAGTCTAGAGAGCATCTATGATCCTGGGCTTAACCTGAATATTGTTATCCTTTACTTACTAGGAATGTTGTTCGGGCATGGAATTCAGACGTGGAAATCTATTACCTCTCCAGGGTGTACAGCAGAAGGCGATGGGGACAGTGACAGAGCCAAAGCAGTGCCCCCGCTTTCATTGTTATCATGCTAATCAATGCCATGATCGTTAAATGAAGACAGCCCATTGCTGGTGTATCAAGGGAAGGGGCAGAGGTAGGAATGCAGTAAGAGGGGGATTGAAGGATCCTACTCTGTTGTTGAATCCTCTTCCCTCTGACCCCCATCTCACCAGCTTAACTCTGCCTTAAAAGCAGTGGTTTTTCCCTTGCTCCCCAGGGGAAGCTGTTAAAGAGCTTCCCTTATCATATATCAAGGAATCTCCTCGTTTGCAACTAAAATGTACAATTAACCAGATTGTTCTTGTTCTGTAGCTTAAATCACCTCTCCCCATGAGGCTTTATCTCCCCACGAATAGCAGCCTCCTCCGTTCTCCGCAGGCATTTATGGCTAAACAGGGTGCATGAGCATGCCCACCCTCAGCAGCCTTTTCCTCCTCTATCCTCACTGCTCTTCTCCATGCCTGTAAACCTAAAACCCTCAGACTGTGCAGAAGTCCAGCAGTGATGTGTGCTTTCCCAGGCTGTGAGGACAGCAGCAGTGGTCGGGGACAGCCAGGTGGTTGGTGGGGTTCAAGACCTGGGCAAGGGTGCCTGGAAGGAGCTGGCACCAACCAGGTTCAAGCAGCTACTCCAGGTCCCTTGTTTTAAGGGTGGGATTTGCTTGAGCATACATGGGGACAACCCAAATGATACTAGCTCATTGTGGCTGCCTCAGGTACCAGGAGGCAGCATCACACCTGGGTGCCACGACGACGTTGTGGTCTTGCCAATGGGCTTTAGGAGCCTTCTTCTCAGCAAGCACTGCCTCAGGTCTCCATGCTATGCCAGGGCAGGTTTCCAGGGTCAGTATCTCCTAATAGTGGTATTACATATCTTTTTTCCATCTCTTCTTTTTTTTTTTCCCCTCCTCTTCCTCCCCTCTTTGCTTTGCCTGAAAGCTGGGGACATCCTCAGCTGCCCCCGATCAGCAGCCGAAAGGCAGCTGACAGGTTTTCTATCATGCCTGGACCACTAATTCCCAGAGCAGCATCGCAAGCAGAAGCCCTCATCAATGCCAGGAAATTCTCTCATTCTTTGTGTGCTTATTAATTGCACTTATTTAGCAAAAGGGCAGATGTGTGCAGCAGGTCTGAGGTTTGAAGGGCCACGGGGAGCTCTCTTTCTGGCTTGCTTTGCTCTGTTAACTATGTTATGCCAATAGCTGCTGAACATACACAGATGCCATCACTCTCCCAGTCTGAAGTAGTGCTGCCCCACTGCCAAGGCTGTCAGCAGGACCAGGAGATCTCATTCAAAAACTCTGACTCGGTACGCAGATGCACGCAAAGGAGCTCTGCTTCTTCACAGCCCAGGTGGTGTTAAACCACAGGGAACACAATTCGAGGTCCTTAATACTCCTTTCTTATCCTGCTACTGAACTGGAAGGTGAATCCCAGTCATAGACAACGAATGGTCAAGGACCAACCCTCCCAGTCTTCCATGCAGGGCATCCCAGGAGAAAGGTTAAGCCACCAGCCCAGGATGAGGAGAAGCATTCGTTACAGAAGGGAAAAGAGAAGTCATTGCCATGAGACAAGAGAAGCTGGTAGTGTAATCCCTGCTGTGATCACACTCTGCCTGGCTGATTCAGGGCTGTGCATATTTTCCTACTGGAGAGTGGGGAGGTTTCTCCATGTCCACAGAACTCCAGCCAGAGACAGCCTGGGGAAGGGCCGCGCGCTCAGCTGGCCACGTCTCTGCTGCAAGACAAGTGGTGCTTCACGTAGATGTGCTCCATTCATGACCTAATTCAAGGACTGTATGTCTCTTAATTTCCATCAAAGATAAAAAAAATTACAGGACACTGGGCATAAGAGTTAAATAAGTATGGTCTGCTTCATCTTTAACATAAGACTGGGTGTATTGTTCCCACTAACAGAGGAAGAACACTTAGCCTTAGAGAGTATTAACATGTTGAATGTGCAGTGTAATACGGATTTGTAGGGCAAATCTCCTTATAAGACTCCAATGAAGCGAGACCGGGTTTTCCAAGGTATTTGCAATGCTAATGCTTGGCAATGCCACATTTCTGGTGATACTGTATGACAGGGAGGGCTATGGGTACAATGTTAACCAAAGGAAGAAGAGTTATTAAATACAATATGTGGTACATAGCAAATGAGTAATTTACAAATACATATGTGATGTAAATCATTCAGGAATTCAAAAAAGGGTTTTCCTAAAGGGTGAGCTGTTCTCCTGGGAAGTCATCTCTGATCTCTCTCACTTATCTTGTTTCTACTAAGGCAAAAGGGTTGTGAGTTTGATAATAAGCTGTCAGGATTTGCCTGTTATAAGATATGATATTGATAAGAAAGAGTATTAAATGTGTGTCTTGTTGCTTTTGCGGGAATAAAATATTTCCTTAATAACCATTCTGTGACCGTTGGGAAGGATGGACCTTATTAAGGAACAGCAGTTTAAATACCTTGTCTTTACTCAACAGTTCATGCTCCACCACTTCTAAATCCACAGGAGCCAGTAAGGTTCAAAATTCACTGGTTTTGGATGTTTGTTGGTCTATGTTGGACAGAGGTGCCAGTCCAGGACCTGTCCGTGCAATTCAGTCCTCACCAAACTCCAGTGGCCGTGATGAAGCTGCGTGCCATGGAAGGAGTTCACTGAGGAAGCTCCATACTGTTGCTTGTGGTGTACAGAATTTGCAAACATTAAAGCTAGCTGGGAAGTTTCCAACAGACCACGTCTTCGGTGAAAAAGGTAAATTCTTCAGCACGAAACACATTGCAGGAACATGCAGATGGTGATGAAATTCTGGTGGAAAACTGCTGCATTTTCCGTTGTGGTAAGCTGGAAGGGAGCGCAGACTCCCCTTTACAGAGCAGCTCAGCAGCTGTATTTTCCAGGACTTACAGGTTTCCATCTCCTTGGCAGACCATGCTGACCACTGGAAGCCTGTGGGCCCTGGGAGACCTGGCTCCAAACACCAAAATCTGGGTCCAGACTCCCAGTCTGTCCAGCACTGGATCTACCAGAGCTGGATCTATCAGAGCTTCTAGGCTAAGCAGGAGGCCAGAAACCCTGGCTCCCCTCACCAAGAGCCAGGGCTCCAGGAAAGCTGGGGAGCCTCAGGAAAAAGTTTTAAGAAGTAAAAAATGAAATGCCCAGTTTAATATTTGTAAAACAACCTAACAAATGGTTCCTCCCTCCTTAGAAGATAGCAGTTTTACTTCCACTTTACCATATACATATCTTTTAAGTTATTTCAGGGAAGAAATTCCCATCTCCAGTCAGCTATAGTGGTTGTGAAGACATCCATCTCAATGGACTTCCCTTAGCCATTTCCATCAGTGCTAGTTGCCAGAAATCAATTCAAACCTGTATTGGATTTGTGTAGCAAGGTCTTGGTAGTGGGGAGCTACAGGGGTGGCTTCTGTGAGAAGCTGCCAGAAGTTTTCCCTGTGTCCACCACTGGCCAAGGACAAACCAATCAGCAACAGTGGAAGCACCTCTGTGATAACATATTTAAGAAGGAAAAAACCCGGCTGCGCCTCAGTAGCCGAAGAGAGAAGAGAAGTGAGAGGATGTAAGAGAAAACAGCCCTGCAGACACCAAGGTCAGTGAAGAAGGAGTGGGAGGAGAAGCTCCAAGCGCCAGAGTGGAGATTCCCCTGCAGCCCCTGGTGCAGCCCATGGTGAGGCAGGCTGTCCCCCTGCAGCCCAGGAGGTCCACAGTGTAGCAGATCTCCACCTGCAGCCCGGGGAGGACCCCACCCCAGAGCGGGTGGATGCCCGAAGGAAGGAGGCTGTGACCCTGTGGGAAGCCTGCGCCAGATCAGGTTCCTGGCAAGACTTTGTGGACCCGTGGGGGGAGGAGCCCACGCCAAAGCAGGTTTGCTGGCAGGACCTGTGACCCCATGGGGGACCCATGCTGGAGCAGTCTGCTCCTGAGGGACTGCACCCTGTGGAAATTATGGACCCATGCTGGAGCAGTTCATGGAGAACTGTAGCCCATGGGAAGGACTCACATTGGAGAAGTTTGTGGAGGACTGCCTCCTGTGAGAGGGACCCCATGCTAGAGACGGGGAAGAGTCCTCTCCCTAGGAAGAAGAAGCAGCAGAGACAACGTGTGATGAACTGACCCCAACCCCCGTTCCCGTCCTCCTGTGCCACTGGGGGGGAGTAGGTAGAGAAAATTGGGAGTAAAGTTGAGCCCAGGAGGAAGTGGGGGGGTGGTTTAAGATTCAGCAGTTTTTATCCTCTCCTTCTCTGATTTTGATTGATAATAAATTAAATTAATTTTACCAAGTTGAGTCTGGTTTGCCCATGATGGTAACTGATAAATGATTTCTTCCTGTCCTTATCTCGACCCATGAGCCCTTTGATTTACTTTTCTCTCCTCTGTCTGGGTAAAGAGGGGAGTGATAAAGCAGCTTTGGTGGTCCCCTGGTGTCCAGCCAGGGTCAAACCACCACAAAACGCCATTGAAATCAGTTGGCACTCAGTTTAATGTCATTTTGTAAAACTTAATTTCCTCTTTAAGGAAAGACCAATTGCTAGGAAAAGCTGGCCCCTCCTATTCCACTATTTACTTCCCTGTTGTCCTTCCGTGCACAGAACTGGATTCGTCCAGGAGGTGTTAATTATTTGTTTTATGTATCCCCTTACCCCATTCCTACGTTAGTGGGAAATTGTGTTTAAATGGCATTGTCTTCATTGCTGTTATCACAAATGCGCTGTAAAGCAATTTGGCATGCCCTGTTTCCAGAGGCGTTCTGAGAAACAATTTATGACTCTACACTAGTGACTGGTATCGTGGCTCTGTTCATGCTTTACTAAACTAAAGTCTGCAGCTAAAAAAGAAAAGAGCCTGTGCCCACAGACATCCCCAGCTGGTCGCATTCACATATCTGGAGATTCATGAACCAGTGAATGCTCCCAATTTGCCAAGCAGATGAATTTGAATGAGTGTGCAGAAGTTCACCCCATAAACTGAGTAATGGGCGCCAGTTATTGTGGTTCATGCAGTAAATGCCCCCAATTTGCTGCCACATGAAAATAGCTCGAACCTTTCATTGCATCTGTGCTGAAGAATAGAGTTGTGTGAACTCCAGGCACTGGTGACGCAGAAGGTTTTGTCCATATGTGGCTGCTTTGCAGCTCCATGCCAGTGACTCTAATAGCCAGTTTTGCTGGTCTTTTCAAATTACTACAATTTGTGTGTACTATTTAATGAGAGCGTCAGTAAGCCCTCCCCCACGGCTGACCTCCGCATTCCATCTGCCCGTGTCCCCCAGTCACGGCCAATGCTGAGACACGAAGATGCTGAGGCAAACACAGATAATGGTGCTTAAAATGTGAGGTGCCATTTCTTTTCAGAAGGGGACCAATCTTTTCCTCACACGTGATGTAAAATTAGAAAATTGTGCTCTCCAAGTATCCTTCTCTAAGGCACAAAGGAGCAGCCTGACCAGCTTCTGAATACAGCTGATAAGTTTCTGATGCTCCCTCTCATTTTAGCAGCATAAAAATATTTGTATTTCCTGTCCCAAACCACTGTGCAGGAAGACAAAATAGAGTTAAGAGCTGTAATTTTGAAGAACACGGGCTCTTCAGGGCTGTTCAATACAGGGGCACATCAGAATCTCCCTAGAAAGGAAGGCAGCATCAAGAGCTGAGGTTTTTCCTTTACATTTTTGCCCAGCCTGTGCAGGGGACAGCTGAGAATGGTGGGTTGCACAGGCCTGGCCCCACATCTGGGGCTTGGCAATGTGTCTTAGGTAAGCTACATGCAGAAATATGTCTAGACACTACTTTTAATTAGAATTAAAAAAATGGCCCACAAGATTACTTCTGAAAATGGTCTTTGGTGTTGCAGAATTTCAGCTCCCTCTGATTCATGGAGCAACACTGGCTCACTGATGTCTACCCATTAAAAATTGGCTGGATTCAGGCAGTTGTGGTACAGAAGAAATAGAAAGCAGGATACAGAAGAGAGAAATAAATCGAGGCAGATCCACCTTAGTCCTGCTCTTAGCTTTATTCGCTCCTATCCATAATAAGTTTCACCAGGCAGGCTTGACAATAGACCACTGAGCCAAAGTCATGTTTCACAGTGCATCCCTGCTACTAAAAGATGGAAGGCAAGAGATAAATATTGGTGAATGGAAAGCAAAGGCAGCGACACAGAGGAAGGGAGGGCAGGAGAGCTTGGCTCCGTGTCTGAAGCAAAAATGGACTAAGGAAAAGTTTTTCTCTTGTCAGGAGAACTAGAGCAGCCCACCACACCTTGTCCCAGAGTAATGAGGGGAGCGATACAGAATGGGGGAAATATCTGAGCAGCCTGGAAAAAAATGTGGTGATGGGCTGGTGCTTTTGAAACTGGTCTTTTCCTTTTGGAAAGCCCTTCTCTTGATGGCTGCACTGTGGCCTGCACATTAACAGTCCATTAATCCTTTTGAAAGGACTCAAATCATTTGCCATTAGACTTTGGGCTGAGTTTCCCAAAAAGCTTTGCACATTAGCTGCACGTGGAACAGCTTTCGGCTGTGGATATTGGCCATTATCATTTAGCTTCAAGATCTTGATATTTCAAGCCTATACTACTGAAAGAGAAACAGCCCTGCACGCACCTACATTTATCTCCCCGCTACGCTCTAGCCCCATTACACTGTTCTGACAGCGCTAATTAGTCAGAAACCCGGTTTAAGTGCTGCATTATAAGGTTACACGTAGAAATTTCTGTCCTGGGCTGAACACTTAGTAAACGTGTTCTGTGGTACTCAAATTCTTGCCCTTTGCCTAATATCCATGGTCATTATGAATTGGTACAACTTTCTCACATATTTTCAGCCTATAGTAAGATAACTCTGGAAGGAGAATGTGTACCGTTCCCAAGCAGAATGTTGCCTTTGTGACAGCAGGTACATTTTCACCATTATCCATAATTTGCAGCAAACTTATCATTTTCATAAAAACTCAGCAAGCATATAAACGTGCACGGGGCACAAATATAGATGCATCGTTATTCAAAACGCCTCTACTTGCAGTTCTCATATGCCTGCTGGTTCTATTTCCAAACTTGCTATTTGTTTTCTTCCTTGTTTGCTTCTTTGGGATATTTCAACACACTGCACTGGCTTGAACCCAGACCCTCAGAAATAACCAAAAACTTGATAGATAATTTTGGAGAAGAAAGTAGAAAAAAACCCCAAACAAACCACAACAAACCCATAGGGAAAGTGTTTGAACTTCTGGTGACAATGCAGGTCTTTACTTATTTTATGAAACGAATTTATAACAACTAACTGGAATGAATTTGGTATTCAGGGAGCACAGGCTTGCTTCAAAGGCTTTTCCGTGGATGCTGGGTCTTTGTTGAAAACCTGGGAAAGTAAAAGCACTTGTACTACTGCAAAGATAAGGGTGGTGAGTACAGGTGGCTTTATCCCCCCTGAAATAAATACCTGTGTCCTTCTCCCACGCTTTCTTTGCCTGGAGTTCCCACCAACACTTCCCCTTTTCCCAGCTGCTACTGACACAATTAACCCCTCAAAATTTCTGTTTAAGGAGAAAAGCAATCGTGGTTAGAAGACACAGTTCATGCCAGAAATGCTTGCTGCCTCATTCCCAACCCATGGGCATAGGAAGCCAATTCTCCACACTTTTGTTCCCTATTATAAGCAGCAAAATCAGTTATTTCCACCTGCACCATTCCTAGAAACTTCAGAGGGTGACAGGAAGAAGTTGGCAGCCACAGTTCAAAAGCATCTTGACTACATATATTTCTCTGTGCTTACAGCACGGAGGAGTTCGGCCATGTCTTAAGATGGTGTTGGATAATGTTGTGCAGTATTCAATGTACTGTTAGCACTTTCACATCAACAGCTCATAATCGTGGTTTAAAAAAAAAATTCTAAGAAATTAACTCCATGTAACTCCTACACATCCTTTCTGCACCCTCTCCAGCAGCGTGCACCTTCCTGAGAGCACTGGTAAGCCCTCCCAAAAGCCCAGCAAGCGGGCCTTCTCAGGTCACCTCCTGCCCATTAAAACTGGAAGTGGTGGTGGGGGATTTAATACATTTAGTTTGGGAAATCTCTTCATTGCTTGCTGCACTCGAGATGACCCTGTGTAGACTGAGCACAGCGGGAAGCCTCTGTTTTCCTCCCTCTTGCAGTTATTCCTCTCTCCCCCATTTCTCTGCCTCAGTCCTGTCTCACTTCACAACAGAAGTAGAATGAAATTTATTTCATTACTATACTTCACACTGTTAGGCGTTACCTTCCGAAGCAGTCTGGGACATTCAAAGCAAATCACAAAGTCTGAGAGAGTCATTGCTGCCTGCACTGAAAGGTCAGGTCTGAGAGCAAGCAAGGACCCAGCAGGTCCTCAGGGCCTGCGTTTTGGCAGGGCAGCAGCCACCCTCGTCTGCTCCATCTCCGACATCAGCACTTGCCTAGAGCTTTCCACCCAGGGCGTCGCCTGATGAAGGCCAGCACAGTGGATTACTCCAAACACACAGTTTAGTCCCATGCTGTCCCTCTGGCCACTTGTTTTTCACAAAATCCCACTGGCAGAGGAGAGAGTGTTTGCTCAGGGATGGCTTTTCCCAGGGCCCTCATCACCATGGTAACTAAGCAATTCACCACTATTACTAGAATTAGCCTTAAGAGAGAGGGCAGTGCCATCACCTTCCAACATGGGGCAACCAGCCGCTGTGTAAGAAGTGGGACAAGCTCCTGTGCTGGTGCAGCCCCAGGCAAGTGCTTGAAGCCCAGGACCACCCTGGGGCTCTGGCAGCATCACCGCACAGTGGAAAAGGCTGCCTCTCGCCGGCCTCCATCCTCCCTTCCACCCGCTCTTCATATGCCCCTATCCTCCACCACAGCCATCCATCCTCTAATCCAGCCCTACCCTAATGCCAGCACCCATTTAGCAATGGGAAGCTGAATCGTGTGCGGCAGCAACTGCCACCCTCCATCTCTAAAACACCTCCAACTTTCTACAGCATCTCTGCCCTGTGCATACCAGGTGTCTGCACCACAGAAACGGCAGCAGAGCAGGGCTTTGCCAGGGGAAAACATCCCAGGCAGACCCATACAAACATGTCCAGGCCTCTATAAAGATATCAGTTTGCCAGTCTGCATCGAGATGCTTGGAGGGCATTGCCTCACTTCTTGCAACCAGGGCTACTGAAATCCAACTTTAAGAGAGCTTTTCCTATAAAAAAACCTGAAATAAATAAATAAATGTGTAAACCAAACGTTTTCAGTTGTGGAGAAAAAAAGAAATTGCAGTGATAAAAAAAAATTAAAAGGCAGGAAGCAGTTAAAAAGCATGCGAAATGCATGATGGCCTGAAGTTGCCAAGTGGCTATAGTAATTTTCATGCTTTTTAAACATCCAGATGCCTCGTTCCTGGACACACGGGCTGGCTGGACCACAGCTGGCAGAGCAGGCTATGGGAGCAGCGAGGCCTGAACACACCATTTCCCTGCTCAGGTAAGGAGATAGCACAGCCTCTGCAGCCTTGCCTGTGCTATGGTATCCGCTGGCTGGAGACACCATTCAATCCAAGCACAGGTCCAGGCCAGGTGAATATGTAAGACGCCAGGAGCTTGCATGGGGTGTCCTGAACACGCAGGATGCGTTCTCCAGCTCTGCGATGCCACAGCCCCAGTTCCACACGCGCAGTGGGTGGCTGGACCTCCAAGCCACCTACGAGTTATCACACACATTGTTCCCACTGCATGTCTTCTGGGAGGGGTCTGCAAGGACAGCCCTGGCACCCACAGTTACACTTGCTCCTTAAGCTGCCCTCAGAACTGATTCTGCACCAGGCTGTGCTGAGTGGAGGTGGTTGCACCATCCCACTCGGTGGTCATCCATGCTGCAGATGCTCAGTGTGTCAAGTGTCCCCCACAGTTCATTTATGAATAGCAAATAGCTTTGCAGATTTAGTAGTGGAGCTCATTCCAAAGGGGAAATCTTATAATCTAAGGGGCGTTCCCACAGCCGTTTGACTGTCAATTCCACGGAAGGATTTAAGTGGCAATTACTTTACAGCAATACTGCATACAAGGCTGGAAAGTACCTGATCATTGGCTTATAGGAAGAGGAATGAAATGGGAAGCAAATTGTCATCCAGCTTACTTCCCAATCTTATATCAAAGGTATTTCTGGCTACACATGAGGGCTGCAGGCTAAGAAATTTAAACATTTTGCTACAGTTACCTCTTTGCAATGCTTCGGCCAGTCCCAGCCGCGGAGCTCTCTAGCTGGCAGAGCACTCCCTAGAAAGCTCCAGGGTTCTGGAAGATGCATGTTCAAAATTGCTCAATTTTGGTAACTTCCTAGACATTGTGTTTTGTGGAGCAGTGGGGAAATGCTTCTCACAGAGGCAAGACCCCCTGTAGGAGCAGCCAGTTGGGAACAGACACGGACCCAGCTCTACAGCAGTCTCTGACTGCGCTCCAGGCACAAGGGGTTCGACCTGAGACCCAGGGGCTAAAGAATTCAAGCACCTAATACAGAGTCACTGAGGCACTCTCTGTGCAGCAGGACTTTGTTTTAAGTGTCTTGAATTGCAATTCATGGTCCAAGTCACCCACAAGTCAGGTAATCTCAGTGAATGGCATGAAGGCAGTACTGAACTGAACATCCGTGCTGAATTACCCGCAGTAGAAAGACATTACAGGGGAAAAAATAACGACAAGAGCTTTAGCAAGGTGACATTAGTACAATAGGAAACTTTTGTTACATTAACCAACTACAGTAATGGAGCCTGTCATTCCTTTAAATAAAACTCATATAGCAGCTTTATATATCAATAAATAATAACAAGCATCTTCAAGCATTAGTGGACACACCTCACTTTATTGAAAAGTGATATTTTCTATCATCTAATGCAATCCTAATATCATCTCCATTTACAGCAGAGAAATCTGCATCAAAAGTAACCAGGCATACTTGGCCCCTGGTGATGATTTTTCTCCTTCTTTTAGAACAAGGGTTTCTTCCAAGTTTTCCAACTTCCTCAGTTTTTGGTCTCTCTTGTCTCCATTGGACATTTGCAGAAGTTGCTTCAGTCCAGGAAGAGAGTCCCACCAGGACTTTTTACAGTCAATGAAGAGCAACTGGTAATTTAGTGCAGCAATCATAACTGGGTCTTCTGACCCATCCCCCAAAGTACCTTGCACCTCTCGAGCCCCCAAGCTGAGCATTGGCTGCTGGGACTGTATCTCCCAGGCTTTGTTCTGAAAAGTGGAGTGCTGTTGACTGTGGAGAAGTCCTCTTTGCTTGCAGAAGAGAGACAGTCTGGACTGCTTGCTGGTCCAGACAGACAGAAGCTGTGGTCCAGCAATGAGGGACACCAGGAGGAAGATCTGTAGACCTGAATTCATATCCCTGAAGGTGTTGTGCTGAGTGTTGGTAACAGTTGGCAACCTGTTCTTATCTGATCTGTTTCAGAAAACGCATGCGAGAGCAAGAGCCATAGTTCTTCCTGTAGTCCTCAAGGCTGAACACATCCAAGTCTTTTGGGTACAGGAGCAGCAAGGTGAAGCGCTGACTTGAAGGCAGCTACACTTCCACCCACCACATTAATGACCAGAGGGCTGCCCAGGCTCTGCAGCTCATTCGCTTGTTGGCTTTTCTGCCAACAGAGCTGGGTGTGACCCTGTTTTTGGTGTCCCCAGCTCATTTCACAGAGGCCCTCTGCACATCTGGCAGGCAATATGGAAGAGATTTCAGACACTGCTGGCCTGGGAGTGGAGTTTCATACTCCATTACCAGTGTCTTCTGCTCCATGATTGCAAGTGCCATGGTAGGAATATGTTACCAACAGGAGGATGGCTATCCAAAACCAACCTCTAGAAGCTGCCCATAAAATGAGATGAGAAAATACTGGGCTTTATAACCGAGCAATGAGTCTGCTCTACCTTAGCAGAGCAAACAAAATAAAGCATGTCCGCCAAATAAATTTTCTGGCCTCTTTATCAGTACCTTAAAATGGGCATCAATGTTGTTCAGGTTTGGGTTGATTTTTTTTTTTTTTAAAGGCTGTAATCAGCCTTATTTAAATTGGTTTGGTCTTTTGCCTTGTGGCATCACCTCAGAACTTGTTCTGTAATGTGGAAGATGATTTTATGAGAGATGAATGGGCAGACACCTTGGATTCTTTCAGTTTTCATTAATTTGATTCCTTCCAGGCAAAAAAAAAAGGTTGTAATAATGTGATAAAATGAGGGAAGTGGTGACATTTAATATCATAAAAGAGCACAGAGGGGGGCTTGGTGTTTTTAAAGCGTCACTAGCACATTTTTTGGAGACAACCCGGCCCTGGGAATCAGAGCACTGAAATAATTTAATCCTTGCATGATAAAAGGAATCACTAGAAATAATTCACTCCTTGTCTTATTGCATATAGACTAATTTGGGAGCTCATTATTTATTTGGCAAGTATTTAGCATAACAAATCAATTTCTGGTGACACCTCAGATGAGGTAATTTATACTGAAAGTCAAAAGAAGATGAAAAAAAGGAAGATCAAACTTTGTTATTTTATAAGCAGACTGTTTGGGGCCCAGCATGCCACCCCGTGCCCACAGCAAAGAGGACAGAGGGGAGCTGAGGCAGTGCCCGAGGTGGGCAGTTTGGGTGCCAGGTACAGCAATGGGGCATTACATGAGTTGAGCTACGCATCCCCATAGAAAGACTTGATGCTCTTATTTGGACACGGTCTCTTTTCACCTGCTGCCACAAGCACCTGAGACAAAACCCTCTGAACAAACCCATCAAGGAAGGAGCAAAGGTAGGGAAGATGCTCATGGGAAGACGAATGCGTCCTCAACTTACATCGTTTTGTATGTCCTTCCCTGTTCCTGGTTGTGGGAATCAGATGGACAAAAATGCTCTTCCACAAGTGTAACATTGGTTTAAGAAGATTTCAATGGAGCCTAAAAAGATCTGCATCAGGCAAAATTCAGATGTCTTCCAAATTTGGCTCAGTAATGCAGAAGAGAGTGATTTCTCAAGCACAGATCCCCGGCAGATTTTTGTTTAAGCTTGCACAGAGCCATAGCAAAGGGAGGCAAGAGCATGGGTCTGTGACTTCCCTTCAGGTAGCAGCAAATATGTTTGAGCTTCATTGGCTTCTGCTACTACTGCCTGCCCAAAAGGGAGTGCAAATCTATGGTGCACTGGCTGGAAGGAGTCTGAGAAAGCTGGACGAGAAGGAGGAGAGGAGGGAGGAGTCTGGGAAAGCAGGGGACACTCAGAAAACTGCTCAGGTAGTAAATACCCTGCAAGCTCGGAGGGGATAGGATGTGTCCTGGGTGCCCTGACACAGCTTTGGCATCAGGTTTGGTGTTTTTCATTGCAAATAGTCCTGAGCAGCTGCAAGCAGGCAACACTGGAGGACATGGAAACATGTGTTCCCCGTCTGTCCCTGCCGCAGGAGCCTGGCTGAGTGCACAGGGAAGCTCTCAGATCCTTGGCCAAAGCACCACATCAGAGAGGACCAATTCAGCAACCCATCCTGCTGTGGCATTACAGGCAGGAGCGAGCAATGGGGATGTTGCCTAGCTATATATATGCCCACTTCAGTAAAACTCAGGTTTTCGAAAGGATCAGCACAACTTGGATTTGCATTGCATTGGCAAAACAAGAGAAAGTGTTTGAAACTAAACCTTTTCAGGCCAATGTTTTCAAGTGGAAGCTTCTTCCTTTTTGTTTTTGGTTGATATTTTCAAATTAAAAAGAGGAACACTCCAAAATAAGATAAAATTTCTTATTAAGAGGACACAGAACACTTGGGGGTGATAAAAAAATGCTTTTCTGAAGCCAGTGGCAGCTCTTTAGGTTTTAATCACTGAAAGGAAGAGGATCATTTTCCGGGTTTCTTTAACCTGAATCTTTTTTCCATCCAATGTTTCAGTTTGGAAGAAGGAAAAAAAAAACCAAAACCCAAACACCAGCAGTACTTGTCTAGCTTTAGGCACATATGGGAATTCACAGTCAACTGCAAGGTGCTCTTTTCCCAAAGATGCTTACCAAATAATATTCTTAGGGAGCAAAAAATCAGGTAACATGCCCCCATACAGCCCTGGCCCCTGCCCACACAATGTGCTCTGCACCACTGGGTTACAAGTTAAAAGCCTGGAAATGTTCAGCCATGAAAAACCTCTGCACTGATTTCCCTGTCCTGTTTGTAACCTCATGGCGTTGACGGAGAGCTACATCCACCACTGCCTGTTCCTGCTACATTACTAAAACCCTGCAGCTTTCTGCAACCACCTGACAGACTGTGAAAAGCAGCCAGAAGTGATCAAAGGAAGCAGAAGAGACACTATTTTCACAAAAACCCACGGTATATAATTCTGGCAGGTCCAATTGAAATGAGTAGTGGAAGACTACATTGGTCATTGATGTAATTAGGCTGTAAGCCCTAAAATCAGTTGTTGTGATCAGAATATGTTTTGGGTTAGTTTTCCCATAAAGTTTAACTTCAAAAGTGAAAGGAGCATGGAGCGGTGTTGGCAACGTCTGGCACGCACCCCTTCAAGGAGGGCTGGTGGGTCCACCTGACTTGGAGAGCGTCCATTGTTCCCTATGTAAAATCCAGGAACACTTTCTGTTTTGATGAAACATCCCAAGATACCACAGACATTTTATTTCCACAGGTGTATTTTTTTTTTTTCTTGTAAAGTCATGGAATGATGCACTGCAGGATACCCAAACCATCCCAGGGAGATGCAGGTGGTCTCACCCAAGGCAACATTAATTCTGTTTTCTCTCTGTGAAGGACAGCTAAAACTATCTCCAAACTGGCACCAGATCTCAGTGTGAACTGCTCTGAATTTGGATTAATTTGGTTCCTGTACCAGAAACAACTTTTGGCTCTTGCCTTTTCAGTTAAAAATCACTCCCCCTGCCCAATCAAACTCTCCACTTACCATGAACCACACACACACCGCCAATTAACCTGACTATGCCTTGATTCCCAGCACGGTTTGGGAATCTTGAGCAAAAATATACTTAAATCCAGATTTCACTGGGTGTCTTGGTGGACTACAGCACCACATTCCCCAAATACAAGACCCCCCCCATCACCAGCAGCCCATTGGAATAAACTCCTTTGAGAAGGCACTGCAATCACCATTTGTCAGCAGGGACATCGTTGGGTCTTGTAGGATGGCATTGCCAAGCACTGGAAGGGGCTGCCCAGGGAAGGGGTTGAGTCCCCATCCCTGGGGGTATTTAAAAGCCGGGCAGATGAGGTGCTTAGGGCCAGGGTTTAGTGGTGGGATGGCAGGGTTAGAGGAATGGTTGGGCTGGGTGATCTTAAAGGGCTTTTCCAACCTAAACAATTCCATGATTCTATGACAGCAGGGAGGTGCGGGGGGAGGAACGTGTGTGTGCACCCAAAATGTGTGCGTTCTCGCCTTCTACATATTTGCATCCAGTGGTTAATTAACAGCCATGAAAGCTCTGCAAACATTTAAACAGATTTTAAATGGCCATGAAAACACAATTGCGATGTAAAGCATGCCCACCTAATTAATTTAATTAAAGTATCAATTTCAGAGCCTACACAGAGGCACACTGCAGCCCCCCTCATGTGAGCATACTTCAGCAGCCCTCGCGCTGCAGCTTGCAAGGGATAGCTCAGCAGTGGCCGCGAGCCCGGGCTGCTGGCCGGGGATTACATAGCGGTGGCTCCGTGCTCAGCTGTGCGCTGCTGGAGAAACTGGTGGGCAAAGCTCAGATGCAGGGATGCATCGCAGTCACCCACCACTGTTGGCTGCCACCCTCCCTGTCCCCCTCTGCTCTCCCCTCCAGTTTCCCGCTCCTTCCCCCTGACAAGTTCCCTGCTCCTTAATCAGGAGTTGGTGACTGCCCGCTCCTGTCCTCCTTGGTAAGGATTCAGAGCTGCTCCCTAGGCTTTCAAAACCCTGAAATCCTGGGGAATAAATAAATAAATAAATAAATCACCAGGCTGGCTTAGAGCTCAAGCACTCTCTTCTTAAATGGGGATGGCTCATAGTTGCCTCCAAGATTTTTCCAAGAAATCCTGCAAAAAGAAATATTCTGCATTTCTTTTAAAAAAGCAGAGATCCTCTGAGTCAGAGAAATACAGAGCTGGGACTGGAGAAGCGCAACCAACACTGTACACTGGGAGAAAACGCCAAGTTAAGACAGTCTGCTCGTGCAACGATTACACATGGTTAACCTCAGAACAGCTAGTATTACTCAGACCCTCCTTTTTGAAGGCAAAATCAAGGTGTAAAAACAAATGCAAAGTAGTGCTGGGTTGACTATACCCTTGACAGAGATTTTCCGGTGCAGCCATTCAGCCGGCATAATGCTCACAGCGGCAGCAAAAGCTTTTCCCGCAGCATGCGCCCCTGGGCAGGGGCAGCTGACCCCAGCCCTGCCCGCTATATCAGCTGCCTTTTTTGTTCAGGCCGCCTGCTTGTCTGACTTGCCAAGACCGCTTCATGTAAGGTCACTGGGCATCCCCCAACAGGAAAAAATCCACTAACCTGGATCAGGTTCTGACAGAAGACCCGGGGGATAAAAGCATCAGATTTAACTACCTCAAGTGAAATAAAGTCAGCCCTAAATCTCATTATTAGTCACCTGGATCATGCAACTCCCCCCAGCTCTGCAGATGAATCAATTGCCCAAAAGCCCACGTAACCTCCAGCAGGTGAGGATAAGGAGGTCTGGAGAGCTGCTCCTGTGCCATTATCCCTTTGAATCTCCTTGGGATTAAATGAACCTCTCCAATAATACTGCCGAGAGCTCTTTATTAAGCCCTGTGCTATTTTCTCCCACGTGTGTTTGTTTGTTTAGTCCTCTAAATTCAGAACACAAACTTCTGCCTTCACCCACCCTCTCTGTCCCCATCTCTGGGACACAGACCCAATGACAATGGCTTGTAGAGGAGCAGAGCCAGAAGCTCTCTTGAGGCTCCGTCCTCCACCTAATACGGACAGTAGAAGCAAGTGTCTAACAAAGTCCTGCAGACCAGCTCCTGCACCCAGGGCTCCAGATAGAAAAGAATCATAGAATTATTTGTGTTGGAAAAGCCCTTTAAGATCATCAAGCCCAGCCGTTCCCCTAACCCTGCCATCCCACCACTAAACCCTGGCCCTAAGCACCTCGTCTGCCTGGCTTTTAAATATCCCCAGGGGTGGGGACTCACCCCCTGCCTTGGGCAGCCCCTTCCAGTGCCTGACAGCCCTTGAGGGGAAAGGATTTTTCTCAATGTCCAACCTAACCCTGCCCTGGCAGAGCTTGAGGCTGTTTCCCTTCATCCCATCGCCCGTTCCCTGGGAGCCCGACCTCCTGTGGCTCCCCCCTCCTGTCAGGCAGTTGTAGGGAGCGATAAGGGCTCCCCTCAGCCTCCTCTTCTCCAGGCTGAACACCCCCAGCTCCCCCAGACGCTCCCCAGCAGCCTTGGCCTCCAGACCCCTCCCCAGCTCCGTTGCCCTTCTCTGGACACGCTCCAGCCCCTCCAGGTCCTTCTGGGAGTGAGGGGCCCAACACTGAACCCAGCATTTGAGGTGTAGCCTCGATATCCTGATAAAGCCAAGAAACGCCTCCAGGTGGTCTGTTCCAACATCAGACGTTACCCCCTTTTCCCCCCCCACAGTACCTGGTAACCCCAAAATCTGCAGTCCTCACCAGACCTCTCCAGTGCCTTCTGCTAGTTCAGCTCACCCAGGGTGGCTGCGTGGTACCAGATCCTGCACAGAGCAGGCAGAAGACACCAAGGCTTTAGACCTGAGCCAGAAAGGAGGCCCAGCTGTACAGTCCTTAACCTGTGTGTACATGGTAATTAATCACAGCAGCTATGAATAATTAAGAATAACTAATCCCATGTTTTCTGGCAGATAAGTGCATGTACTCTCTGGTCCAATTATGCCTCCCATACGTCATAGTAGGTACACTGCCATTAACGGTGTTACGCCAGCCATAATGTGAGTCTTCCTGATGCAACAAACAGGTTTTCCCTGGGTTTCCATCCACCTTTGGAGAAACCTCCTACATCTCTTACTGGAATCGAGTTAGCAGGGCAAGCTTCACCTACCCCTGTTTCTGGCCTCACCGCTCAGAACAATCGATGATCACGGCTGGCTGTGGTAGATGTGCCACTGCAAACACCTGTGCCAGGACCATGGGGATAAAGCCAACACCAGTTGAGGTTAATTAGGTGAAAAAGTAACATGCAGAGGGTTACTTCATTACATCCTTAGTTGTTTGTGTGATTAATAATGTAAAATGACACCTCATTAGCTTTCGAGGAGGGAGAGGATGGGTGCAGAAGTCTAACTATTAAGGGGAGATAAGAAGGAGCAGCAGCATTTCAAAAGGCAGCAGTATTTATCACAATCTGTTTGAAGTTGAACCATCTGAAATGCGCAATGTTGTTTTATAAAACTCCAAATGAGTATTCTTGTAATTGTGAACCACATCAGGATCTTTGCGCTGCCTTTAATCTGCTGGTTCACCTTCAAGAATTTAATGAACTCATCTGGATTACAAAATGTTTTATTCAAGATGAAGTCTGATATTATCATTTAAGATGTAAATCCTAAACTAATAGAAGCTGAAGTTGATAATAAAATAGCAATTAATCCACGTTGAGAGTAACAAAAATTAACAAACTGGTGTTCAAATATTTATAGCAGGAAGGTTCTGTTACTTGCTCATTGATGCAGTTTTGAAGACTGACTTTGAAAGTACAAAACCTGGCTTTCTGTCGAGCAGAAGGTTCTCCCTTAAGAAGCTGCCCAGCATTTGCTGCAACAGAAACAGCCCCAGTGACAGCAACACACACGTCCGGGGCGGGGGGACTGTGGGAGCATTCATTTCTAATCTTCCCAATTTTCCTCTTGCTGTTTGCTATACTGAGCATTTAACCCCTTCTCCATTATAGATGGAGATCTGCGGCAGGAGGGGCAGGGCAATGATTCACTAAAGAGCTGTAATTCCGCAGTTGGTGGGTACCACATGCACTTCACTGCACTTACCTGGTCCAGTTTAAAAATTTGATATGCAACATATCCAGAGCAGCTTTCTAACCCTGGCAATAGACTTCTGTCTCCTGAGTTTTGCAGTCTCAGTGGAAAGAAAAACCAACAAATGCAAACTGAGGGAAGGATGTGTGTTTGTTTCTGTACAGAATGAGCCGATCTGTGGAACTCACAGTCACACCTATTGCTCAAGAAGAGGCCTCGGTAACAGATGCAGATACCGAAGATGTGGAAGTACATTAAGACGACCACAAACGGCGAAGGCTAGAAAGGATCCTGTTTCCATCTGCAAGGCGCGCACTGGCAGGGACCAAGAAGAACCCTCCTGCATGGAGCAGTCATTTCATTTCTGCCACAATACTTTTCTTCTGGAATCACTCAAAGCACTGGCCTGGAAATAGCTGCGTTGGTTACAGAGCTGGGCTGTGAAGCTTCATGTCTGCTTTTCAATCGCACAGCATTAGCAAGACATCCTGTGCCACTGATGGGAAGGAAGGAGGGACAAAAGGGAGGGCATCGCTCCTACAACCCTACCCAACAAATCTGCCTGGACTAGATGGACCACCAGGCTCGGCTGCTGCATTTATTCTTTTGTGCCTCCATCTGGATTATAGACTGTTCAATTCAAATCTCCAAGGCATTAAAAAAAAAAAATCAACTGTGCACTCCCAGCCCCTTTCACAAACCCTCTGCTGGAGCCAGACACCCAAAAAGAAGAAAGAGGGGGGAAAGAAGGTGTGCACAAACATTTGCAGGTGGCTGCTTACCAGTGCGTGCAGTCATTTTCATCCCAACCAGTTCTCCCAAGCCCAAGTAAAAATTAAAGTTGGCATTTCACTCTGCAGGCAGATGTGTTTCATAATGCATGGGCAGGATATATTTTATTAATCCTGGTTTTTTTCTAGATCTCTGTTTGCATAAGTTTCATCCTTCCATGAAGCTGCTTGGCTCTGTGGGTTCTGTGTTGGGATTTTTAAGGTTTTTTTCCCCCGTGGGATGCTGTTACAGGCTGATATGGGGATCTGAGCAGACCCCACAGTGCTCTGCAGGTGGGACAGCAGCAGAAGGGTCCTTGGGACAAAGGCAAGAGAGTCCCAGCCTCAACAATCAGGTGGTGAAGGTTGCTCTTAGAGATGTGCAAGGCCTTTAGGTGCAGAGTCATCTTTACTAGACAGCCAGTTTACAGTGCTCCCTTGATACCCACCTAAAACCTGTTTCAGGGCATTTAACATTTTCCTTCAGTAAGCCTTTTGGAAGTATAATTTGCTTATAGGATCTAACTGCTGAAGGGGAGGAAACCCCCCCCACACACAAACCACCCGTGGAGATTTCAGTGCTGAATGCTTCCTCTCCGTGTTGACAGGTGCATGATAAACCCCAGTTTCCCAGTAGGCTGTGCTGCTCTCCCCATCCCCTCTGCTAAGCACATTCATCATATTTAGGTAGCTGGCTGCCTATCGAACTTTGAGGCCTCCAACTTCTGGGAGTAGAAAAGCAGCCAGGAGGGAACTGATGGGGTCAAGGGAGAGAATTTGGGTGGTGCTTCAGCCCTGCATGCCCCACGCCTGCTGCTCCTTGCATTGTTGCACTGCAGCACCGGCGCTCGCACCCAGCCCCAATGGTGCCAGAGGTACCCGATGTGAGTAGCAGTATGGAGAATCCCATCCCATTTCCAGCAAAGCACCATGCTGTTTCCTACATGTGGTTATTCCCACACATTTTGTCTGAGCTCTTTCAAGCAGTTTCTTCCACTCTGATTTAGTATCAGCCTTCTCCCAGGGACAGAGGCCTGAACTGGCCATACGATGGAGGGTGTTTGCCGCGGCAGGGTTCACTGCCTGGGTTTGGAGTGCATCTCTCGTGGAGGTCCTTTCAGAGCACGCACTGCAGCAGAGCCTCCTGTCCCGGCCAAGAACGCCCGTGCAAACACACCTTCCCCAGATACGAAAACTGACAGTGAAGCCACCTGGGTTTTTTTTCCTCTCCTACCCCCCACATCAGCAGGGTGGCTAGCTTGTGGGCACTGTGCCCTTGATGACTGCCTGCCTGACCTCAACAGCCAGCTTTTCCCTCCTGAACCCATCCTTTCGATTCCCATTTAAATTTTTTTCTATGGGTAAAACCCCCAAGGTTTGGGGGTAGGCAAAAACACAAGTTAATAACATACCAGACACTTGGAAACAAGTTGAGAATGAGACCATCCACTAACAGTACCATCTGGGGACCAGTGCTTAATGTACATAAGGCATTTGGGGGCCAGGCTTTGGTGAGCTGAGCCTATCTGGGGGCAGTAACACAACCAGTTATTTTTTGGGGCAGCGTTTCCAGGCTGCGTTTCACTGGTGGGGTTTTGTTGGGTTGGTTGTGGGTTTTTTCCTCCTTTTCCCTTCCAAAAATCTTTTCAACTGTCTTTCAATAGTTTCAGTGCTCAAAATCATGATCTGGACAGCACAGCGCTCAGCTATTCTTTCACTCGTGAAAGTGCACCATTTCGCAAGGTCAGCCTGAAAAGCGCATACAGAAATCTTCATGCTCTCCCTTTAGGGACGTTTTGAGCCAAATAAAGGTACTATCATTCTCCTTCTCTTCGGAAAGACACTCTCAGCAAGAAGCACGTGGCATCTGGGAACACGAACAGACTCAGAAAATGGCAAATCTGTGCTTGGAGCAGGCCAAGATTTAGGGAGATGCAAGCTTCCTTTCAGACCCAGGAGATGTTTTCAGGGTTGGCTTTTTAAAGTATGTCTAAAAAAACCTGAATGATATTTCTAGAAAATAAAATTCATCAAACTTGAAGTCATTGTCCTCTTATTTTGAAATGTAAAGTCAAACCTTTTTTCCACCCCCTTACCCACCCCGCTGTATTTTTGCCTTTGACTAACACAAATTTGTAGAACATCTTAAGTGATTCTTTTTGCCAGGAAAGTTTTTGCCAAAAAAATAATATCTACCTTGAATTCTGTTTCTTCCCAAGCCCTGGCGGGAAAGACGGAAAAGTAGCACAACCTATCCGATTCACCACGAATCCTCTTCATGGTGTTGAGTGACTCAGATCCAAAATAGATGGGTAAAATGGAAATGAAAAAGCAATAAGAAAAGGCACAATAAATAAACAAAGCAACACAAATATGTATAGAAATTTCATACAGAAATACATATATATATTCCCTTCTACATAAGTACACACAATACATAGAAGGAGACTTGAAAATGGAGTTCCTGAAACTAGGTCTTTACAAAATTCAGTATTTACTGCTAAAACTAACTTTTCAGATGACACACATGGGCTACAATATTGCAGGCTTCACGGATACAATATTCCTACACCGGTCTCTCCCAAATACAAGCACAGGGAGCTGAGAGCATGAACAGTTTAAAGCCAATGACAGGAACAAATAAAGTACATTGATCATAACATTAATTAAACCTTCGGACAACTTCATACACTGAAATCAATGTCTTCTGTGCAGATAAACTTCATCCAAGCAATAAGGAGTGGAATGAAATGAAACAGGTTACAAAAAAATCCATAATCCTCCATGCCATCTTGTCCTTTCCCTTGAAGATGCTTGTATTGGTTGGAAAATAAAAGTATCCCTGTATGTGCATTCATCCCCTCTATGGGCTAGGGTGGGGAAAAGTTCCTTTCTGTCAAAATACCATTAAATTCTGGCCCTGAGCAGTCAAAAGCCATTTTACTCCTTGTTTCACGCTACATTTTAAATGCTGCTGGAATATCCAGGCAGCAGAATCAAGGCAGGGCAAAGCAAAACATCTCTCATTTTGATAAGCAGCATAGATACTTGTGCACATTTTCAAGATTGAAAAGACATTTTTCATGGTGGTTTATTTTTTTAATGCAAGAAACTATTGACTATGCTATTATTTCACATTTAATATTGACAAGTGAGCCTCACTCAGGCCAAGATCATCTCTGATTCCCGGTGCTGGCTGCATATGTGTATTCCTTTAATTAATAAATTTCTGATGAAAAACATACTGGTAACCACTGTTAAGATCAAGAGTTCATTGTTTTTGAAGTACAGAAAAAACAAACAAACAAATAAATAAAATTTCAAGATAAAATTCCTATTTAAAGGGTAAATTAATATTCAGGATTTTGAACTTCCAGGTAACCTTAACTTGACCCAGGAAGCAACAAAGCGAGTGAGAAAAACTGAACTGCTTTTGCACAGCTCCCTGCCACAAAATTGTTGGGAAAACGGGTCTATTTGTTCAGAAATCAACCATTTTTTTGCTACACGTTGTTTACAAAAAAATACTGTTGGGGTTTTTCTTAATTCTTGTTCTGACAAATCCTGTGCCACAATCAGATCATTCACAAAGGCTGAGATTCACCCAAGCCAGCCACTTGAATTTCATTTATATGTTTAAATAAGAACTTACCTGGACTGTGTGCTGCCCCAGTGTTCCTCACGCAGAACATTTTGAGTACAAGCTGACATTGGCATTTAACCCGTCTTTTATCATTACCTGGTAACAAAGGTGACCTCATTTCACAAGAACCGGGTGTAGATGGAAACATCCCCTTTTCACAGACAGATTTAGCTTGTCTGTCAGCCACATGCATACTATTAACACCTGGGTTTAATTTACTACAAGAGCTCTTTGGCAGGTAGAACAGGAATTAGCCAGCTCAACAGGACTATTTATGAGGTGATAAATGAGAAATATTGATCAGCGTGGAGTTCCCTTAGCATCTTTCTGACTGCTTTTCCTGATCTTGTTGAACTTCTTTCACCTGTGATGGCTCAGGTGAGCTCCTCTGCTGGTGGAGCCCACCAGGAGTACAGGTGCTGACGGTGCTTCACGGTGTTTTACACCAGCCGAGGAGCTGATGTTCAGGTCATTTCAAAAGGAAAAAGAACAGACTCTTTCTCTCACTTCTCTGCTCTCTTCCTGTGACTGTGCTTCCCGCAAAACACAGGCTTGACCCCGATTCACTTTGCTATTTATTAGGCACACTGCCATCAGGATCAGTGGTGTTAGGAGATAAGGAACAGGCAGGAAGGAAGAGCAAGGGACCGCTGATGCTCATTTGCAGTAGGAGCCCTGGTTCCCGGCTAACGCATCCTGTTGGCTTGCAGAAGTTAAACAATGTGCAATCCGACATTGATGGGTATCGACTGAAGGCACATGTTAGTACCACACAAGCAATAGCATCTTCACATCCTCGCTCCACCTTTGAGCAAGTTTTCCTAGTTGGACAACTGCTGGGAGAGAGAATAGCCTTCCCCAGCCCACTCACTCGTATTTTCTGATGAGAGCAAATGCACCCAGTCAGCTTCACACTCAATTTGGCATTATTTAAATGACAACAAGAGAAATAAAATGCTCGGAAATACAAATTTCATGCACTCATTTGCTAATACACTGTGCAGGTCTGGCTGCTGCAAACAAAAGGCAGAAATGAGAGGCAAATATTTATTACATAAGTTCAAGCTTCAGGATCTTCTCTGCTTATTTCCAGTCCCTTTGATTTAATCACTTTATTTCAGTTCATCCATCAGCAAAGCTGCAGAAAAGCAATTGCTAAAGGGAGAGTTTTATTCTTAATCTACAGCTCCTATTTTCCTTGATTGTCCCTATAAATCTATGCCCCTTCCTATAATCACTGGTGTCTCTCTTACCCGGTAAAGTGAAGGCGGAAATTATGAGAACTCACCTAAGAGCCACAAATAACAAGTTACACACCCAGGAGGGGATTTGTGCACAGCCATTACGGCACTTTCCTGCCTAATTACAGTAATTACATGCACTGAATTAAAGAGCATCTACACATACAGCCATCTTGGGATGGGACCCCACTGCCTGTCTCCTCCAGTTTCTATCCATAGTTATTTCCCAGGAAAGCCTCGAGTAGTGTTTGGTGCCATTTTGGGGAGAACTTAAAGCCTCCTGCAAATAACTTGCAACATTCAATTATGAAAAATGGACTTCTTGCCTGAAATTTCCTTTTCCTCCAGAAGTATTTCTTGCAGGTTTTTTACAGCAGGTACCTGTGCTGGTGAGCTGGCGGAGAGTCACTAAATTTTGTTAAAATGATGAGATTGTCCTGCACTATTACGGTCCTTCTCAGCATCACGGTTTTTGGAGCCAAAGAAATGCGAATCAACCTTCTCTCTCTGAGACATTGTGCCAGAACTGCTTCAAAGAAAAACATGAGGGTTTGTCCTGTTAGGGTCCTTGCTGCTGAAAAAAAAAAAATGGAAACTTCATGGTAATACCAGGGAGTGTTTCCTAATTCCATGCCTACCAACTCATTCTAAGGAGGGTTTATATACATTAAAAAGAGACAGCATCAAAATTAAATCAAAGCCACACCTCCCCACCACACCAGCAGCAGTTGCTGGGGGGTGGAGGGTTCAAACGAGGACACGGACTCTCTTTGTGATCCTTAGAGTAGCACAGCCATTTCCAATATTAGGGTGTGAAGGTCAGAGCCTGGGAAACCAGGTAGGACAAAGGACTTGGAATAAGTCTCGTGCATGCAGAAAAAAATGCTGAAAAGGATCGTGTGAGCTGAGAGTACATTTAATTCTCAATGTCACACAAACTCTTCAAACAGCTAAAATAAGAAACTATTAGCAAGGCTGCCAGAAGTGGGGAAGGGAGCAAAGCGGGGAGCGAGGGGAGGCGTGCAGGAGCTGCCTGTAGGTGGAAAGGCAGGTCGTGGGTGAGAAGCAGCAAAGCAGCACATCACTCCGGCGTTTAGCCTGATGGGATCTCGCTGTCTTGCAGGACTTCGCTCCCTTAAACTGGAAGTGAAGGTCACTGCAGGAGGGGAAAAGCACAGTCTAGCTCAGCACCCAGCCCTCCGGAAGGCTGTAGACCATTTTGTTCCAATTTAGGTGCTGGGGTTTGTCAGCTTTTGTATCCGCCTGCTGGGCTTTTCTCCCTTTAATAAAAATATGTTTGTTAAATCATTTGGTTCTTTTTTGGCAGAAGGGGAAAACGCATTCAGTGAGCACAGGAAAATTACGTATGCTTCTGCCGGGTTTCGGGGTGGGTGCATGGGAACTTAGTCCTCATGAACAACAGTCATGTCCTACAGGAAAACCTCCCAAGGATCACCAACAGCCCAGACTGGCCATTGACTTCCTTACCCATGCCAGTCCGTGTTTCTCCAAGGAGCCTTATCACTGTGTGTTCACCTCCTTGTTCACCCCCACCTGGAATAATGCACAATAAGAAATACATAAATCTCCTTCTTCCCTAGAATCAGAAGAATTTCTCCCACAGCCCTGGGAAAGGAAACTCAAGAGTACACAAGACATCCAATGATAAGGACAGACTTTGCAATTTTACTTTTTTTTTCCCGCCATTCACCTGCAAATGGAAGAATTGTCCAAGATGGTAAAATGGGAACTTATTTGGCATTTTCAGAGGGGCCTCCCTTGGATGCTCATGGACTCCTGTAGCCAAAAGCATGCTCCACAGCTGCAGTCCAATGTGGATGACAGACAATTTCATCCTTGCTTAAGCATTTTGAGGTTGCTGACACCCGGCATGTGAGAAGCTGTTTGCATTGGTCTGAAAGATAGCCTTATCCCCTTGCACATACCAAGTAATCAAAGCTTTGTGTAATCTTTCACTCCCACACTGGGGAATGTTGGTACCCAGTTGGTGGTCTATCTCCAGACAAGGCCAGGTGGCTGTCCTTAAAGCCCTGTGATAACTGAAGGCAGTGCCTCACCACCTATTGCTCTTATTCCAGCTACTGCTTGTAGGGAGATGGTGGTGACACAGGCCTTGGAAAGAAAAGAGCTGGGAGCAACCAACTCAGATGTAGGATACGGCATCCCATAGCAATGGGATGTCCTTCCTGTGTGCCACAAGACCTTGTCCCGTCAACTATACAGCCTTAAGGACAACTGAGGGGTAAAGGGAGCATGAGTCTATCACTTCTGCCAGCCTGGCCTCCTGAGGTTCCTCACTGCTGTGATGCTACAGCCCATGGAGAGCACCAAAGCCTTCCAGAATGGGGGTTCACCACCCTCAAGCTCACATTCTTCAAGGCCTTCACTGCTTGAGGAGGAATACTGTTGTCCAGAAGAATTGGGAGGCATCTTTGGCTCCTAGCACCAGTCACCAGGCTGCTTCCAAAAAAAACCCCACTGACAGTTTTATATAGTTCCTCTTCAAGAAGGAGCACCTGAATCCTGCTGCAGAAGGGCTGCGAAAGGTAGCTCTAGGCAGAGCCCTGCTCCCAGCACAAACAGTTTTATTCTCTCTCCTCTCTGGCAGAAGCATTTCTTCCATTTCACTGGTGGATGATGCCAACAGGGGTCCCTACAGTCCTTGCCCCATAGGCGAAGCCCTGCTGGCCCGTGTCTGGCATCCCTCCTGGGTGAAGGAGCGCTATAGGGAGGTGGCAGCAAGACCAAGCTCCAAGCTTAGAAAATGGCAACTTTCCTCTCAATCAGAGGTGGCCCCAGAGTGTAACTAGGAATACAGTGCACTAATCAACACAACCAGGGGTCTAAAATATGGGAAAAGCATTTGCGGTTTCCCTCCAGAAAGGCAGTGAGCAGAAAAAAACAGGCAGAGGTCTTTACCCTGAGGAAGCTGAAGACACTAAAGGTTATGCCAGAAGCAGAGGTGGGACATACCCCAGTGTTCATCAGCTCCACAGAACTGCACTTTTCACCACAGGATAAAATAAAAAAAAAATCTTCCATGACCACACAATGGGGTGAGAGAGGAAATCCTGATTTTAATGGAGAACAGGGAAAAAAAAATTAGGATAGTATGATAAGAAAGCTCCTATTCAAACACAAATAGGTCTTTCAGAAGGAGCAGAGAGCAGCAGACTCAGCAATTGCTCCTCCACTGCTGCACAGCCATTCGCATCACAAGCCCGAGCCCCTCCTTTGCAGAAACATGATTAGACCATACATCCACGAGTGTAAAGCACTGGAATGAATGAGGGTCCTATGGCAAGTGAATGGAATGATTCATTCCTCCCACAAAAGTGACAAATAAGGATAATTTCACCTCATTTCCAAGACGACTTTTTGGCCTGGCTGCAATAAAACTGTAACAATTGTAATAGCGTGGGCACACAAATTATCTTTTGTGGAATTGCAAACCTCTGAGGAATTGGGCATTTCTCTGCATGTATTTGCTCAGGTTTTATTTTAGGGCTCTGTGTGCAACACAGGACGGCCAGCCATTCACCAGGCAGCACATACAAACCA
>NW_009259494.1:538572-545318 GCF_000687185.1 Egretta garzetta | reverse complement strand
AAACTTTTATTGATGGTAACATCAGTCTTTCTGCCCTGGGAAAGATTTGCGATAAGGTTAAAGATACCTCAGACTGTTCTTACCTTCCCCTCACATAAATTTACCACCCCAAGGACACCTGTTAGGACGAGCGGTGATAAGAAAGGACAGTCATATTTCCTTATCTGCAGTGCTCTGCTCTATAGCACTTCAGCTTTACGGTACAGAAGTGGTTATATTCCCAGAAAGTCCCCATGAACTTCACAAACAGCTTTCTGAACACTCAATAGCCTCCTGAGAAGACAGTAACTGTGATTCACGCCTTTACAAAAAGGACTCCTACCCGACAGAAGGCAGACATAGGCAGAAAAGCCATGGGAGTTCATCCAGTCCAGCTCCCCCTCAAGACAGGGGGTTTCCCATCAGGTATAAATACTCCAGACTTGTTTTGATCTTGGATACTGTCAAAACCCAGATTGCCCATCCAGGATCTGGCAGAGGCCTCTGTGTGGGATACAGAGCATCAAGAGTTTGACTGTGAGATTTAGCGGAGTGAGTACAACGACAGGGCAAAACGTCCCGTGGAGCCTGCTACTGTGTAAAATAAGCAGGGTAATAGGAGCAAGAGGCACATAGAGCCACATGAGTTTCAGCAGGGAGCTACTTTGTCTGGATTTTAAAACAGCACCTACTTGCATGGCTGTTTGACACTGTGCTTAATATATTGTTAATATATTCTTTCATTCTAACTGTACTTTATGGATCAATTCTTCTATAAAAACTTACAATTATTCAGTCTATCCCTAAGCTTTTCTGGATTTTGCTAAATTTGGCAGTGGGACGCGGTCTAGAATCAGTATTTAAGCAAGGCTTGACAAATCTGGAACTTTAAAATTGGATGCAGAAAAGCTGTGTTTGTGAAGGTGATATCAAACTTAGAACATCGGAAAGATTGAGGTTACATTCAAACCTTCTTGAAGATTATTATTCTATGCAAGTAATTTCTTTTTCCTTGCAACAATGGATGTGTAATTAGAATTGCCTCCTGCGCTGAAAACCACAGGGTTCATTGCCCAGGCAACACGTCTGCTCTCACAGCAGGTATGTTATATACATCAGCAATGGGTGCCAGGGATTTTTCTTGATCCGTGAGGAAAAAGAAGTGCCATCAGGAGGCAGTGCAGATTTTGGGTGGGCTCTCTGTGACCCAAAGGGGAAGCCGTCCTGTCCAGGGACTACGGCAGATCCTGAAGAGAGCTGTGCAGGTGTCTCAGGTCAGATGAATTATTCACTAAAAGGAGCTGAGGGGTCTCATTTAGATGTGTAGATGGTTAAAGCTTGGTGAGAGCAATCCTGCTCCTAAGGTGGCTGTGCGCACATCGCTTGGACAGTGTGCATACGCTGTGACTCTGTAGCTCTTGGTCACGTTGGACAGGATGGTATCTTCTGTACCATTTCCTCGAACTCAGCCAACAACTATCCCATGGGTCCTAAGCATCAAGAGATGTGGAAGAAACACAGAGCCCATCATGGTCTGCACTTGGAGCAATTTTAATGGAAGAGGTGATGAAATTCCCAAATAAAAGAATATTGAGCTGCCTCCATCAAATGACAACAGCAAAGACCTGCAAATAAAGCCACTCTGCAGACTCCCAGAAAGGCTGAAAAGAGCCTGGAGCTTGTGGCAACCCTGAAGCAGGGCTTTCGCTTGTCCTCACTGGAGGCTGTTGCAGAGATACTGCACAGGTTCCTCCACCTGACGCCTGCGGTATCTTGGGCTTTCTCCCACACCTTGGGGAGAAAAAGGGCTCTAACTTGAGAGCAAACTGCCCCTGGAGAGAAAATCTGTGCTGCCATGAACAACCAAATAACTCCATAAACACCGATCACATGCAAAGGGCATGGACAAGAACCCACATTTGCCAGTTCCCAAAACATGACGTTCTATCGGCTGAAATCCCCTGGCAGATAGGTGCAAACGAGGACTCTTACCTCCTCTGAGGACAGACCCATCAGAGAACATCACCTATATATTTCTGTTAATACACCCCATACTTTGTGTACATCTGACTGCTAATATTACAGCAGACATTGTCTCATCAGCAGATCCTGAGCCGTTTAACCCCAGAGTTTGCACGGAACAGGTCAGCTTCCACAAAGCACCCATGGTGAACAGCTGCTGAAATCCAGGATGAAACTTCTTATCGAAACTAGAGCAAGACTGACACCAGCTACACATATAAGACATGGATTCAATTCCCATTCTGTCCTAAATTATTCTTCCTTAATCCAGCTGAGGTTTCTTTATTTCTTCCAGTGTCCCATGAGTTACTGTTACAAAACACTGGGTTAAGGCTGCCCTATGTCTCTGGACATCCGACAGGAATATGTAAAGTATATGCTAGTCGTAAGAGAAACTGAAAGTATGGTTCAGAAGAAAGGCACCTTATGGTAAAAGGCAGTGACCTTAATCCAGGTCTGCCTGTGCTTTAGCTGCTGGACTGATGACCATTGCAACATTTCTCATTTGTGTAGGTCTCAATGATTGGAAAAACCATTTCCTATCTGTTCTACTTCAGATCACACCCCCAACTCACTGGTTTACTCACAGATATTGCCAGGTCATCATAAGCCTTAAAATTAACTTCTTTGTTAGGCATTGCGTTGTTTTTACAGACCCTGAGCAAAGTCACTCTAAGACTCAGCTACTTCACGCTGCCCCTGGGAACCCTTCCCAGGACAACATTGCCTGAAAAGCAAGCAAAAGCGAATCCCAGATCTGCAAAGCTCTGCTTCCAGGACATCTAATTTTCATAACGGTCTGTTCGCAGGCAAATGTTCTTACAATACCTGGTACGATTGCTATAAAGACATTCAGACATGTGCCCTCCACCTGTACAGCCTTTGCCGTCCTCCGTCACTGAGAAGGCTCTACGCTGGCCTCGCTTCATGCAGCTTAAACTGCTTTCTACTTGCCCGTGTTTCAGGTGAAAAAGGTTGGATCAGGTTTGTAATATCAGAACAGGAGGAGGAAGGAGGAAGGCAAGAGATAAAGGGGAAATCTCTGCTATTTGATCTGCTGAAATGAAAATGTCTGAGAGCTCTTCCCTGAAGTACGCAAAGATGAAAGGAGCAAGAGCACAATTTGGCATGCTTGTTTGCTTGCATTTGAGAATAAAACTGCAAAGAACAGTGGAAAAAGAAAACTTCTTTTTCTTCATTTTATCTGAGGACAGAATGAAGACAGCAGGGTTCATATTTACCTCTCATTTAGATTCAATAAATGTGTCCTGTGAATACATTTTTAGAAACTATTTTTCTTAAGGAATACATTTTTTATTAGCTATTACTGCTCAATTTGTGCTGGTTTTTAAAGAACTCGTGTGGCTTGTAGGGACAGATGAAGAGGAGTGATTCGTGACTCACTGCGAAGAGCTCCGGTTTTGCACAGCCTCATCAGTCAGTCATTTTAAGCCCAGGTGAACATGCTGGCACAGTTGTGGTTTGTCTGGAAATGCACTGGGAGGAGACATGGGGGTATGCAACCAGGCTTTGCATGAGTGCTGGAGAGGCACGGTGGCAGAGATGGTCATGCTGGCACGACACGGCTGTGGATATCCACAACTTGTGCAAAATCCCTTGGTTGTCTTCAGCCCCCAAACTGATGGAGCTTCCCTTTCCCCCCCTGCTCCTCTATTCCCCCTCCTTTCCCATCAATATATCTCATTGGCTTACAGGACAAATTTAATCAGGTATTGGTAGTTTACTAGCTCATTCACAGGGTCATTTGAGGGACAACACTGGTTTTTTTCAACAGCAGAACATGTTTTATGGTTAATATCTAAAAGGCACGGCCAAGCTGGAAACACCAGAGGAAAAAGCAGAGAAAGCATGTTCAGCTTCCCGGTGCACTCAGGGTCAGGAGATTTCAGGCTGTACAGGATCCTTGGATTTCTCCTTCAGTGATAATAATGCAGTCACACCGATGCATAAGTAGATGTTCTGCAATGCATATTCTCTGTACAAATACACTTTCTGTGTAGAGATATATGTGAAAAAATATTCTTGTGGGAAACATGTACCTCTCTCCATCTAAAGATAATATTCTGGATCGCAGAGCCATTTTCTTGGTCATGCTAAATGACTTACCACTGAAATAAATCTTTAAATAAAAAAATTCCATTTTCCTTTCCTGTTATCCACTAGAGGGGAAAAAAAAAAGAAAAACAAGTGAATAGAACAATTAAAAGGAAACAGAAAAGAAAGCAGCTCCTGCTCTACTGACTCCTACCTAACCACCTTCTGGGGGCTGGACTTTTCTCTTCCAAGTGTTTTTGCAGCCAGACTCCCAGTATCCAGGAGGTCACAGAAATGGCTTTGGTGGAGCTATCATGTGCTCCAGCAGCCCCAGCAGACCAGGGCCCCTGAGTTAAGTGCAAGGTTTCATCGGGGGGGAATGACAACCTGTGAAAGGAGTGAAGACGTGCCACAGATTGCAGCCACACTCCCCTTCCCACGCAGGGACCAGGCAGAGCAGAGCGGGGATGTGGGAGCAGGGGAGATCCAGGCAGGAGATAGCGGAGGATCACTGCTGTTTCTCCCAGCCTCCGAATTACAAGACTGAGACACGTCTTTTCTGTCCTTTTTCTTTTCCCCCTCTAAAATACCCACCCAGGCCTAGAGATCCTTTAGCAATAACTCATGGACTAAATTTCTTCCCTTTCCCATTCACCTTACTTGTAAAGTGTTAAAAAAATTGCAAATGAGGAACGTTCTTTTGTTATCCTTTGAATCAGTTTGTACAGGGGTGTAAATGTCCTCTCATCCTTTTCTGGAGGAAAGCGTAAACAAAAGGAACATTTAGAAAAATAAAAGCTTGTCGAACACAAGCTGCCCTACATGAGGAAAATTGCAAAATATTCATTAAAAAAAAAGGAACAAGGAGGATACAGCTTGTTGCGGAATTCAGTTATCAAGAAGTGCATCTGCTCGGTGGAAGACCAATTATTTTCTTTTTTTCTAAAGACTTTTATGGCATTGTAATTAAGGAGCTTTTAGAGGTAGGTGCACATCTTAGTTGTTAGATAAATAAATGAAAGGCAACCATGCTGCACTGTGATGATTGAAAGGCTGATGAAATTGGGGGGGGAGGGAGTAATTATGTTCTATTATTTCAGAGAAGGTGTAATATGAAAAATGAGGCCTGAATCTGACAATGTCTGATTTTTCTGTGCAGCCACTTAGTCCTGTAAGGAATGCGGCGCAGCAGGAGCAGTGATGGGGAGGGGGGAGAAGGATCATAGAATCATAGAACCATTTAAGTTGGAAAAGCCCTTTAAGCTCACCCAGCCCATCCGTCCCCCTACCCCTGCCATCCCACCACTAAACCCTGGCCCTAAGCACCTCGTCTGCCCGGCTTTTAAATCCCCCCAGGGATGGGGACTCGACCCCTGCCCCGGGCAGCCCCTTCCAGTGCCTGACAGCCCTTGCGGAGAAGGAATTTTTCCTGATGTCCAACCTAAACCTGCCCTGGCACAGCTTGAGGCTGTTTCCCCTCGTCCCATCGCCTGTTCCCTGGGAGAAGAGGCCGACTCTCACCTCACTACAGCCTCCTGTCAGGCAGTTGTAGGGAGCAATGAGGTCTCCCCTCAGCCTCTTCTCCAGGCTGAACACCCCCAGCTCCCCCAGACACTCCCCCCATCAGCCTTGGGCTCCAGACCCCTCCCCAGCTCTGTCACTCTCCTCTGCACGTGTTCCAGCAACGCAACGTCTTTCTTGTAGTGAGGGGCCCAACACTGAACCCAGTTCTCTAGGGACGGCCTCACCAGTGCCCAGGACAGGGGCACGGTCACTGCCCTGCTCCGGCTGGCCACACCAGTCCTGATACAAATACATGGATGGGCTAACGTACAATGTTGTGGTGGTTTGATCCTGGCTGGATGCTAGGGGCCCACCAAAGCCACTCTATCACTCCTCTCTTTAACCAGACAGAGGAGAGAAAAGTAAATCAAAGGGCTCATGGGTCGAGATAAGGACAAGGAGAGATCATTTATCAGTTACCATCATGGGCAAACCAGACTCCACTTGATAAAATTAATTTAATTTATTATCAAACAAAATCAGTGAAGGAGAGGATAAAAACTGCTGAATCTTAAAACCACCCCCTCCCTTCTTCCTGGGCTCAACTTCAGTCCTAGATTTCTCTACCTACTCCCCTCCAGCGGTGCAGGGGGATGGGAATGGGGGTTGGGGTCAGTCCATCATACATCTCTGCTGCTTCTTCTGCCTATGGAGAGGATCCTTCCCCTGCTCATGCGTGGGGTCCCTCTCATGGGAGACAGTCCTCCACAAACTTCTCCAGTGTGAGTCCTTCCCTTGGGCTACAGTTCTTCACGCACTGCTCCAGCATGGGTCCATGGGTCCTCCACAGGTGGATATCTGCTCCACTGTGGACTTCCATGGGCTGCAGGGGGACAGCCTGCCTCACCATGGCCATCACCACGGGCTGCAGGGGAATCTCTGTTTTGGTGCCTGGAGCACCTCCTCCCCCTCCTTCTTCACTGACCATGGTGTCTGCAGGTCTGTTTTCTCTCTCATCCTCTCACTTCTCTTCTCTCTCCGGCTACTGAGCCACAGCCGGGTTTTTTTTTCCTTCTTAAATATGCTATCCCAGAGGCACTTCCACCATCGCTGACTGGTTTGCCTTGGCCAGTGGCAGACACAGGGAAAACTTCTGGCAGCTTCTCACCAAAGCCACCCCTTGAGCC
>NW_009259494.1:525325-538532 GCF_000687185.1 Egretta garzetta | reverse complement strand
AAGCCGGTGAAGCAGTTACACTCATTATTTCTTTTCACAGTCAAGAAATGTAGATGTTGTGGGTGTCTGGCCAAGCAGGGGTTGTATTTTATCAGCTCAGTGGTGCTGAAGTCAATCCCCATGAGTGTACGTGGAAGCGTATTCCTCTACGCACTGCAAACACACTGAAAATTTTTCAAGAGTGACAAGAGCCCTTTTTGGTAGCAATGTCATCAGCAAAACAACCTTGGTAACAGATAAATACCGTGACAACGTCACTTCATAAGAAAGAAACATAAGACTTCATAAGGCATAGCCCTCCTGCCTGGGCTCTCAGAACCCTGGAAGGGCACCACACACTTCTATAAACTATCACGGCTTCATTTAAGCCAAGGAACATAGGACACTGTCCAGCAGTTAAAGACCTGCCCTCCAATGTTTAGCACTTGGTAAGAGTACGTAAAAACATTTAACTTATAGTTCAAGTTTGCTGCAGCTCTGTTTCCTGAAATATGTAGACGGCAACACAATAGAACTGGGAGGAATTTCACTCTACACCCTGTGTCTACGATCAGGTACACGAGCAAAGCTCCCATAAGTGGGAATAAGAGCAGGTATCTTCTAAATTGCTCTACATGATCCAATAGCAGGAAACTGGCTGAGGGTGCTGTCACTTGGAAACAAAATATATTGAAGGCTTCAGGCAAAACCTGCATTTCTCCTGTCTCTCTCAGATATGTTGTTTTTGATGCCAACCTTAGCAGCTCCACCTCATTATAGCTGTTGGCCAATGACAACAACAGAACTTGAAAATCAAATGCAGTGCATCCTAGTCCTATGGAAACAGCTTTTCCTTTACCTTGAGCTCCTAAAACAAAGCTGACTGAAAGAATAAACTATGTTCTGAAAAGCAAGAAGGGTCTCCCATATCCTATGTCACTCAATTTGCTCCAAAATGTATATGAAGAGTCAGTGGCAAGTCACAGCAAATCAAGATGATCAGCCTGTCAAGGATGAGAATGAATGTAGAGCCATACTGGCTTTCCAGATGTTACGCTCCACCTCTACACCAAGTTATTGCTCATCTCAAGCCCAGAAAGGTGAGGGTCTAAGCATTTGTTACACATGAAATCATTCCAGTAAGGATTCCTTTCATAGCCTACAATGTGGGCTATAAAATGATTCTGAAAGATAACATGGCTGATTGTTCCTTTTGCAGTTGGGCTCTTGTGATTAAAACCAAGCAGGAAGCTCACAAGATTTGCTCATCGCTGAGTTGAGATGGTGATTTTCTCCATGGATGCTTTTCTCCACAGATGCACAGCACAGCTCTGCTTATCCCCAGGCTCTGTCAAAGGCCAAGTCTGCCCACACCTTGCATTTGTGTTCTCTTTGTGTCTTATCCTCTTAGCATCTTCTTTTTGTGACTCTTTGGGTCCTAGCAGCCCTTTATTTGAGCTGGAGAGAGACCTATTCAGTGACATTCTCATGCAACTGCCCTGAACAAATGGTTCTTAGTTCATTTTTCTTTATGCATCATTTTGTTTGCAGCGATGTTCATGTGCTTGAAGTGTGGGCGCTTTAATCAGTGCATGCCGTCAGCAATGCTCTCGGGTAGCCATCCAGGACAAGGCTGCTCCCTGATTGGCCTCAAAGTGGCTCTCCAGAACAGCTTACTCATTAAGAAAGTTTGTAACTCTTATGTCCACCGACCACCAAGTTTTATACTAGTGCACCAGTGACCCATGATCACACCTTCCAGCTCAAGGGTCCCTGCCCAGAGGACTTGGTAGACCAGGTAAATCCCATGAGAGCTTTTTATAGAGGGCTATGAAATGCTGGTACCAGCTCTGGCCTTTCTACCTGAACAACTAATGCATCACTGATGCCGGATGGCTATGGCCCCAGCTACCTGGAGGGGAGGCAGAGGGGGCAAGGGCAGGATTGCTAGCACTCTCAGAAAGACAAACACGTGCTCTTGATGCTGGCAGAAACTCCAGAAGGCCTTCAGCTGGGTGAAACACAAGGAGAACTCATCTCCAGTCTCCTCTGAGTATTTCAGACATGGGGATGGTCAGCTCCTCACCAGGAAACACATGGATGGGCATGGTGGTTGCAGGGAACCTGGCACAACCCCAAATGACAGACCATGAAGGGTAACCTTAGCTAGCCTCACATGGCAGATTGGCACTCAGCAGCACTCCGCCTAACGTGAGATGATGGTCTCAGAAGCTCCTAACTAATTTTCTGATGTTTCTCCACTCTCGTACCCTGCAGGCTACATCTTCAGATAGGATGAAAGCTGCTTTACAGTTTAATTTTGCTCTGCAACAAGGCAAACCAAGAAAAGAAGCCAAGGCAAGCTCTCCTGTTCCCAACAAACGACAGAGCTAGACTGTCTTGAAGCACAGAGTTACATGAGCTTTTTTCTTGTTAGAGTAGAGTTTAATTTTCCACAAGGAAGTTGCTGAGAAACCTTTTTGGGAAGATGTAGGGGATGCAGGATTTATAAAGTCACGTTTTTTCTGCTTCAGTTGCTGAATGCCTCCCCACCAACCTCTTTGCTCTCCTCTGTGCCCAGCTCTCCAGCTTTACTAGGAACTCCAGTGCCAAGTTAACATCTCCTGTATGCAGCAGCAGGGATAAGCATGAGTTTAACAAGCTAGAGTATGAAAACAGGTACATTTGCTACTATTAGTGGCATTGCTGGATTAAAGAGGGATGGAGAGAAGTGTTCTGCAGAGTGACAACCTTTAAGAATATTCTCTTCTGTGTTGCCGTGCCAGGAGTCCTTGTTGTGCAGCACATAACCAAACAGCACAGCGAGCCAAGATGCCTTGTGTGGAGTTACATAATTTCTGCTCATTTATTCCTGTATGACTGCTATATTTAATCGGGATAATTTATAAACATGCCCCTGTCCTTCAAGGACCCAGAGCGCCAGGCTCTCTGGTAGCTTCTTGGTCTGTTTGAATCTTCTTCAATAGGTACAGACGTTGCACAAATGAATGGTGAAAGGCTCCACCTGGCAGGAGCTTGTGCTGGTGTAGATCCACTGGCACTAATGGGAGTTCTTATAGAAAGCAGCCACATGGACATTAGGCTTTACGCACCTTCGGGGTTGAATCAAAGAAACAGCAGCAGAAGCTTAAACCCAGAAGTAGTTTAAAATAAAAGAAATTAGTATAAAATAGAGAATATAAATTTTAAAACTCTGCTAAAAATTAAAAACTCTGCTAAAACACTGCATTTGCAGAAAAAGAGGTGCAAGACTGACCTTTAAGTTACTTGAAGATGACAGGCTTTATTTTGAATCTTCCTCTCTCAAGCCTTCTTCCCCCTTTGCCCTTTCTGTAAAAGGCCATCCAGGCTCTTCCTACAACTTTTTTCCATATTCCTTCCTTTGACATCTGGCTCACAGTCAAGGATATTGATCATTTCAGCTTTTCCATGCTCTGCTTTTGGTCATTAACCAGAATTAACAGTGCGTCCTGGTGTGTCCTCTTCCAACTGCCAACTTGCCCCACTCCCACCAACGCCACAGAGCTCACACAAGACGGGACTTCACGTCTCAGGTTCCTTCATTCAGGCAACATTCATGGCAACAGGTACAGCTGAAAGAACTCTTCATGTAGAGAAGACAGGCTATCTGGAAACAGGGAGTCTAGAGGTTGCATTCCTCTCTTCCCTTGTGTGGCATTTTAATATATCAGTTATGTTAAGCTATGGATTCTCCCGTTTGGGGTTTGTTTTTTACGCATCACACTTTTTTATTTTTAATTGGTTACTTACTCCATTTTCATGCTATGCATAAGGGGAAACCCCATTTCTTTCATATACTAATTGTCTAATTAATCATATCGCCATCACACACTAACCGTATAATTCCAAAATACCATACTCTGACATTTCCTGGTCCATCTTCACTGTGCAATCACCTCTACCTGACCACAAACCTCCTCTTTCCCATAGTTTGCGCTGCGTGTGCCTCGATCCCCCATCCAACACTGCAGCCTCCAGCAGTTATTTATGCATCTTAGCTCCTTTTCCAGAGGACACACGCACCTCTTGCCTCCCAGAGGGAGAGATCACCATCAGGTCAGGGAGAGCTAAACAGACACCATGACCTGCCCAGCTGCACCGCTTGATCGTTTCAGTAGGTTTCGGTCTTGCCTAAAAGCACTGTACGGCCTACATCTCGCATCCCCTTGGAGAGGGGAGCCGATGCCAAGTCAGCCAGCTCCAGAGAGTCAGTATGGACAAACTGCTCCGTCTTCCCCTTCCGTGTAGCTAGCGCGGGTAAACCCCAGTGGTAGATAAAAGGCTGACAGAAATGAACTGTATCCTAAACATGATTTGACTGATGATTAAGTTTGCTCTTCCCTGACTCACTTTTCTTGTCCTTAAATACCTTCCTGCCTCCTCTCCCACACGAAGAGCATTTCCAGGAGAACTGAGCTCCGGGGGTGTCTCCTTCCAGTCAGCTTCCACGGCAGCTTGAAATTTCAACCCTTACCTCTGAGGACCAAAAGGAAAGGTCGCCAGAAGCAGACTTTCCTTGCTTTTTTCACAAATAATTTCTGGATTTTTAATTTGCAAAGCCCTTATCATAGCATTTGGGGACTGAAAAAATGCGAGGCAGAGAAGACATCAAAGTCTTCATCAGATTAGCCCTGAAATCTCAGAATTGTATTATAAATAAAAAGAAATCATTTCTCCTCTCTTGAGTGTGCAGATTTAAGAGGCTGAACAAACACTTCAGCTTTAATAAAACATCTCTTTTCTAGTCTTATGGTAGCACAGAGAATTTGGAATCACAAAAAAAATCAAAGTAGTCAACTTCAGGGTTAGATCAGGTCATTCAGCACCTTGTTTTGAAAACCTCCAAGAATGTTGTCATGGTTTAACCCCGGCCAGCAACTAAGCACCACACAGCTGCTCACTCACCCCTCCGGTGGGACGGGGGAGAGAATCGGAAGGGTAAAAGTGAGAAAATTCGTGGGCTGAGATAAAGACAGTTTAACAGGGAAAGCAAAAGCTGCACGCGCAAGCAAAGCAACACAAGGAATTTGTTCCCTCCTTCCCATGGGCAGGCAGGTGCTCAGCCACCCCCAGGACAGCCAGGCTCCATCACGCGTAACGGTGACTTGGGAAGACAAACGCCATTGCTCCCAACGTCCCCCCCTTCCTTCTTCTTCCTCCAGTTCTATATGCTGAGCATGATATCATACTGTGTGGGATACCCCTGGGGTCAGCTGGGGTCAGCTGTCCCAGCCATGCCCCCCCCCACCTCCTTGTGCCCCCCCAGCCCCTCGCTGGTGGGGTGGGATGAGGAGCAGAAAAGGCCTTGGCTCTGTGTGAGCTCAGCTCAGCAGTAATGAAAATATCAGTGTGTCATCAACATTATCCTCACCCTTAATCCAAAACGCAGCACTATCCCAGCTGCTAGGAAGAAAATTAACTCTATCCCAGTCGAAACCACAACCCCCACGGTCAACCTGTTCTGGTGCTTCAGAACTCCAGGGCCTGAATGGCTTCACCCAGGGCTGTATAAAAGGTTCAGAAACCTGCAGGCAACTACACAGAAATTGCAGAATAAATTGCTTTACAAAAACCTTATGATTAAGGGAGGCTTCAGCAAAATTCTTGTGTAAAGAGAGATGGCAAACCAGTTCAAACTGGTTCAGTTTTCCTCTATTTATAGACTGCCATTAAAGGTTCCAGAGAGATAAATATCTGGTTACTTCCCCAATGAATGTGCTTTAACAACTGGCTCTTCTACAGCGCTTCATTTTCTTTTCAGCCCAGCCCATCTCGGCATCACCAGTTTAAGTGGACAACTTGCCATGAATACCCTTTGAATATCCTCACTTTTGAAGAACCACAGAGAAAGTTACAAGGTCCCACCTTTATTCTGAGAGGTCCTTATCTGTCTCCCCATCGCTGCAGTGCAAGGGTCCAATCCAAAGACCAAGGGTATCTGCTGAAAGGTGTTATTGGCCTGAGATACCTCTGGAAAAGCTGCAGTAGACATCACCTTGCTAGCAGCCATTCCATGCTGCAGTGCCAGGCTCCACAGTCTCTTTTGATGCTCTTATTAATGGCTTTGTTCTTTCACTTCTCAAGCTGACAGTTCATTTTCCCTGCTACAGGTTCCTGCCATCGCACAAGAGAGTATTTACAGCCATCTGTACTCTGTGCCCATGCATTCTTGCAGACAACTGGTTCATGGGATATGCACTCTCACTGAAAGGAGAGGTAGAGAAATTTAATTTGCATCAAGGATGAGGCTACCAGGATGCACAGTCCCCTTGTGGCTCCCTTGATGTACTCCCAGCCTCTCCAGCGTATTGAAAATAGAGATCCCGCATCACAAGAGTTGAAAAGCCATATCTAAAAAAGCACCCCGCAAGGTGCCTGGCTGCTTGTACTCAACAGCCAGCTCTGATATGGTGCAGCTGTACCCAGGTATCAGGCTGTTGGGAAAGAGCTGTGAGGACCCTCGTTGGAGCCACCCGCTTCACTCAAGCCCTTGTCTTTGGTTCCTGCCTGGGCTAACTATGGGTAAGCCCATGCTTGGCCTCATAGCTTGCTGGTCCTGACTTGGCCTCCTGGACGGACCAAGGACCTGTCCCTATGAACCTGTCTGGAAATGACCAGCTGACCCTAGGGACTGCTGCTGGACCCGCTCCTCTTGGTCAGGTCCTGAGGGGCTGCAGCAGGACCTTGCCCCCTGCCTGCCTTCTCGCCACGCTCTGCTCCTGGCTTGTATTCCTCTGTGGAGCAGCGCACTCCTGCTGCGCCCCCAGCATTATACTTGTTGGAAAGCACAATGCAAAAAAAGGGGGGGGGGATGTGGGAGAGGATTTCCCTTCCTCTTGTTATAAAACAGAGGGGAGTTGCTTCTGGTTTTGCAGAGCTTGTTCCTAATATTTTACTTCCTGTGCTTTCCCCTCAGGCTCCTCTATGCAAACCAAAAATCTCAACCATTTCATTGGAAAGGAGCCAATTGCTGGGTGAATCGTGCCTGTGGATTCACACTTAAGTCTGTCTGTCACACTGTTGTTGTCCTTTTAACTGGGTAATTGGAATGTGCTATTTCTAATGCAGGGCAATCTTGGGAAACGCCTGTTCTGCTTGCAGCAGTGACGGGCGCTGGCGTACAACGCGCTTCTCAGTTGTCAAGACACCTCAGCCCATATCCCAGCCTCTCTGTTCCTGAAGATGGGAAGACTGAACTGGTGCTTTGTGCAAATAGAGCATTAGTTTTGCTGACAGGGTAATAATAAGGCTACTAAATCCATACATGCACTATTGAAATTCCACGACATCTTTACAAACTGTAAAATAGATAAACGACTGGTCAACTGTTTACACATGTGACTTGCAATTGAGACCTTCTAGCCACGGAAGTGGCGTTACTGAAGAAAAATGTGCTGGACACAGGGATAGTCCTCGAAATGTAACAGCGGGGCAACAGGATAATTCACCCATGCTGAATAGGGTCTGTCTCTTTTGAAGTGCATTAATGCTAAGATCAAAATACAATCTCCTGACACACAGTGTAACCTACATCAAAAGATGAAAATCAGGAAATATGCCTAAGGATCCTACTTTTTGCACCTGGAAGCAGGTGCCTACAAAGCTCAGAGCATCCAGCCACAAGATGTCGGCTCCATCTCTTCTCACCACCCAGTATTTACAACAACTGGTATCATTGCTCTAAGCAATGTCCAGCCTCTGTTCGCTTAATTGAGAGTGGATGGCTCGGATGGGCTTGCCAAAAGCAGAAGCTGCACAATATGTTCCAGAGAGAGGAATTACGATATTAGGAGTTGCTCTCCAAGATTTTAAAATTGTTCTGACCTGTGGCTGGTTTCTGTTTTGTCAGAGTGGATCTCATGAGAGGATCCTACCCTGCAGAAGTTTCAGCAAGGAGCACAGACAGAGGTGCCACCACATGGTGCTGCATTCTTTGGGCAGACGACATTTCAGTATGCAAGGCAAGGATTCATGACTGTCAGCAGAACCACCGCGAAAACCACAGCATCCTGCAGGAACAGCTCAGGGCAGACTAAGAGAATGCAAACATAAGGACTTACCCCATATCTTTTTGGCAAGGTGTGGTGGTGTGCTCCCTCCTCGCCTCTGACTCCCCCTCCCTTGACCTCTTTCAAGTGATAACCACCTGCGGTGGTGGCGATAGATGTGTCTGGTCATGAAGGACGCACCCACTGGATTGTGGGGGGAGACAGATAACAATGCAATAGCCAAGGGCTATTGTGGAATGTGCCCACCTAAGCACAGTGGTCAGTATGCAAATATGACTATGAGCCAATTATCTTACCCCCATCAATGGTGAGCAGCCCAAGAGCCCTTTGAGCTCTCCTGCATGGCAGTGGACTGCACGCCAGGATTTCCCCTTGAACAGGGATGCCTCTCAAGGTCACTCCTCAAGGTTGAGAGACTCCTTACCATAACAGATTCTCGGCAAGTGGCTAACAGCATGCTAACTTGGAAATCTTAGCTAAGTGACATAAAGGATTGATTTCGCATATATAATCCTTTAGACATAAACCGTTGACCAAGTCTGGGACTAGGACTGGATCCAGCCACACCTAGACTCCTTTCTGAGGGAGTTTAGAAAGCAAGGGGATCTTTTCTGAACCTCATGACTCAATAGGAGGGTCTCCGTGACAGTTTTGTCTGACCCTGTCCTCTATACAGTAAATAACGAAGTTTACCTTGCCATCGAATCTTATAAATTATTGTCGCATTTACCACTGAACTTTGTTAACTCACAGTTTTACACCAATAAACTATATTACTTTTGCCTCCCTCTCACTCCATCCGCGACACAAGGTCAGACCTGATTCCTTCATTTTGTGTTCTTGTGGCCAAGTCCAAACTGTGAGCAGGGCTCCCTTCCACCAGCGGATGCCTAGACTGATTTGGACGCATCAAACCATCAAGCTTTTGGGGCTGTTCCTGCCCCATTCAAGAGAGCAGCAAGCTTGCCTTGTTGCCCCCCCGATCTTGCCAGTTCTCCCATGAGAGGAGCAGTTTGCTTTCCATAGGAGTGGGTCCTTGTGGAGGACAGAAAAGAAAACTTTCCATTCTTCCCTGCCTGCTGGACCAGCAGCCCAACTAAGTGACAGGGACTTGTGGATGGGTTGACATTTATATCTCTTAATCTCTGCGATGCTCTCATAAAAGATTTTGCCTTGATATTTCTTCTGGTGCACTTGGAGGACATTAGATGAAAGCTTTACGGGGGCAACACAAAGTCCTTTTCAATTGGGTGAGTTTTCTGTCTATTTAGCAGCTGAGCCAAGTATTCCAGGAGGCAGCTTGGTTGAAAGAAAGAGATGTTTCTTTCAAGCCTCCCATCTTAAGCCATATGAAAGCAGCAAACATGGTGAAAGGAGTGACCTGCCCCAGCGAGCATGTGTTTGGTAACAAGGCCCTGAGTTCAAACAGTTTTGGCAGGGCATGACCATGACCTGCAACTGGCAGGTCCCTGTCACATCCTGCACAATAGCTGTGATTTCAGGGTTCTCATGTGGATAACACCTATTGCTCAGTTCAAAACACTTAGAATTGTCACAGAGACTGGAGGGAATCACTTCTGGGGCTAGAAGTTACTCGCAAATGATTTGTTGGCTGTGCTGAAAGGAGAGAGAATTAGAGCATGTGGCCGGATGTGTTCTGCAAAGCAGGTCTCCACTGGAAATTCCTGGGAGAGTAGAAGACTTTGCTCCAAGCACAGTGATGGGGTGTCAGGATTGGGACTAAGGGGGACAGAACTGTTCACCCATGTACAGATGAGACAGGAGAGGGGAACCTCCCCTTTTCACCTTTTCACAGGGAAAGCAAAAGCCGCATGTGCAAGCAAAGCAACACAAGGAATTAATTCCCTGCTTCCCATCAGCAGGTGGGTTCTCAGCCACCCCCAGGACAGCCAGGCTCCATCACATGTAATGGTGACTTCGGAAGACAAGTGCCATCGCTCCCAACATCCCCTCCTTCCTCCTTCTTCCCCCAGTTTCTATACTGGGCATGACACCATATGGTCTGGAATAGCCCTTGGGGGCTATTGGGCCAGTTGGGGGTCAGCTCTTCTGGCCGTGCACCCTCCCAGCTCCTTGTTCCCCTGGAGCAAGGGGAAGTTGAAAAGTCCTTGCCTGGTGTAAGCCCTGCTCAGCAACAACTGACCATCAGTGAGTTATCAACATTCTTCTAATACTGAATCCAAACCACAGCACTGTGCCAGCTACTGCGAAGAAAACTAACTCTATCCCAGCTGAAACCAGGACACTGCGACTGGAAGCAGCCTGCTGGCTTGCTGCCTTTGGGACAGACCCGCAATGTGAAGCCTAGTGTTCTGCCTTGCTCTATCACTCCTCTTTGTGTGACCATGCAAAAGTCCCATCCCTTTCTGTACCTTCAGATCCCCTTTCCCATCATACAAGGCATACAGACTATCCACTTGCTGGGCAAGGACTGCCCCAAAGATACGGCACCATGGGGACTTTGTCTTATGAGCTATAGCCCTTGGCTGCACATGGGCAAATCACTCCTACAGGAATCACTTGATTGCCCCTCTCTTTGCCAGATTAAGAGATCTTTATACAGTTGCCTCTTCTGAGGGAGAGGAAGCCACAGAAGTGAGTAATACTGTGAATTCATGTGGACTCTGCATCTAAGACCTTGCTGGTTTGCTATCCTTTTAAACTTTGTCTCTATATTAAGCTGCATATCTTTGATTCACCAGCCTTCCTGGCAAGTGTCCAAGGCTTCTTCCTTCTAGGCTCGTGCTATGGCAGCATTCCTGTTCCCAGCCAGAAAGGTTCTGGAGTTCAGTACAAGATGAAGTTACACAACCTCTATTAAAATAACACCACCGCAACAAGCTCTACTTTTTCAGTCTGAAAGACAACCACTCTGTCCACTTCCAGGAGAAAGTCTTGCTTAAGTTTTCTGGCTGCACGAGCCTGAACCCCTGGTGTTAATCACGAGCCCTCTCTGATCATGGGTTTCAGCTCCTCGCTACCTCTGGCCATTCGCACAGTGAAGTGGCGGTGAATTCTCATGGCCATTCAACCGCTGTGCGCAAATTTCCCGAAAAAGTGTGTTGCAGTGACTGGGACATGAGCCCTCTTCTTCACATGAGTATGTTGCCTCCGCAGTAGTTTGCAGCATGGTGGCCATGAATGGCACGCGGAGCCAAGAGGACCATTGCACTGGCTTGGCCATACAGCACATCTGGGACAGGCTCCATCCGAGGGGAACACTTTCCTCCCGGTAAGCCATGAGGAAGCTGAAACACTTTGGTAACAAAACAACGCACTAAAAAAGAAGTGAGATTTATCTTGCTACTGTTCCACAAAAACAACACAGCCTCTACACGAAACAGCCACGAGTAACCGAGTAACCACTGGGTTGGACAAAAGATCTCCTTCCTTCCTTTTCTTTTTTTCTTTCTCTTTTTTTCCCTTGCATGCAGCTGTTTCTCTTTAATGAACTCCACACAGCTTGCGCCTTTCAACCCCCCAGCTCAGCCCCGCTCGCCTGCTTGCACGGCATTTCTCAGCCCTCCCTCCGCTGCCAGCTGCTCCCTGCACACAGACTAACACATTCCCCAAACCCACAGAATGAACTGGGCTGTTACTTACGTGAGCATCATGTTACAAGCATTTGCAGTGGGACTACTGGCAGCTCAGCTGTTGCTGGCTTAAAATAAGCAGAGTTGCTAGGTCTGATGGTTCTACATCTTGCTGTGACAGTGGCATATTAAAGAAAAGGTCCCAACAAGGTTTTGACTCTGCTCTCAGCAAGACGCTGTAGAAGAGCTAAACTTAGACATCATTTAACCACAGCTTTATAGACCTCTTAAAGCACCATGAAAGAAATACTTTCCATAGTCAAGGTAGTGCATTTTATTATGCTCATCCAACAGCATAACCTTAGCTTAACTCCAGGTTAATGGAACTGATGGTAGCACTGAAAGAATAAAAATTGCCAGTGAGCAAAAAGAAGCTTAAATCTACCTTTTCCAGAAGACAACAAAAGTTGTACAACCTTAGATTTGACCTCAGGAAGAGAGTTGCAAAAGCAAAAGCCACCTGAAGCTTCTCTGGAGAGCCAAAAATTTTACCGAGTGCAGTGGGTGATCTTGGTCATAGATTTGCCTTTCACTCTGTAATAGAGAGTTCACAATGAAAAGTACGTGTCCTGTCTTTTCCCTCACAGTGGTGGGCAACACTTCCCCACCAAGCGTGGAGCAGGTTTCTAGTGCACAGCTTAAATGAAATAAATGCATCCACTCCTTTGCCATTAAGATATGCCAGAAAGACTTTTCTTGAGAAATGCTTTTATGGAGACTTTTTAAATGAGCAAAGTTCACGGGAGCCATAAATTGCTGCAGCAGTAGCCTAGGAATCTGGAGAAACCTGCTTGTTCTTGGCCAGACCATGTGATGACCTGAAGATTTTGTAGTTAAAGGCATAAAACCACCTGGCTTCGTAGCCTTTCTGTGTCTCGCCATTGCAAAGCACGTACATACGCAGGCACAACACCTGGAGCCCTATGCCAGGATGCCCAGAGCTACTGAACTTCCAGAAGCAAAATAGAGGCACACAGCACAGGGAAAGCAGTCCTGACCTTCATGCAGAGTCGTGGTCCGATACTGAGACACAGAAGCGGCCCCCTGATGTCCTTCTTAACCTGTCCTGCCCGCAGCCTTTAGCTCCCCATGCCTCTCCATCCCAGTTCCTCCCCAGTCATCTCAGAGATTCAAGACTCCAGAGCCCTCAGCTCCCTCCCTCTTCCAGTCCCACATAATCCTCTCCTTGGCCACTGAAGAACCCAAAATCTATCATTCAACCTATGCAAACCACCTCAGATCCATCTCAGAGCTACTCTTGTCCTCCCACTCTATCCCAGATAACACCACCGTTTCCAGCATCTGGACCCAAATCCATATGGGACCAAACAAGTGAAACTCCAGCCAGCCAGCCTGGGACACTACCATCAGCTCAGCTTCACAGCCGCATCCTCTTCTAGGAGCAGAATGGTCACGGTCTCCTTTAAATTAGGCCATAAGGACAGTTTGTATGAGAAGAAGACTTGAATTCTACCATACTCAGCCTGTAATTAATGTCCCCAGCCATGTGGCTTGCTGGGAATGAGTATCAATTGGCTTTCCCCCGCCCTGACATTTACTGGG
>NW_009259494.1:522399-525300 GCF_000687185.1 Egretta garzetta | reverse complement strand
CGTGGGTTTCAGCTCCGCCCTCCAGGCTGTGCAGGAGATCTGAAAAAACAGAAGGTGGAAAGGAAGGGAGGAAAGCAGGGACAGACAAGAGTTTCTGCCCAGTTCCTAGGCAGCGGTGCAAATGCAGTCCCAGCCTTATCTTTACCTGTTGGCAAAGAAGAGAAAAGGAATCCAGCTCTGCGTGAGGGATGCTGCGCTAAGCTCTGTCATGCTCTTTATGTAAGCAAAAGCCCTTTACAGACTGGGGGATGCCTGCAGGGATCCTCCTTTCTGTTTGAGTTGTACTAACATTTTTGTTCTTCCCCTACCAGTGCAACCCCCTACAACCAGACCAACTACAACTCTCTGGGTGTTTTTTTGTAGTGTGTAAATACAAGCCATCCAAGCCCTTCTATTCAGAAGGCATGATCTGCTCGGTAGTTAGTAAACACCGCTTGGCAGGGCGGAGGATTGGACTGCTGCAGCCACCTGGCCTCCCAGCGGGCTGCAATTTTACACCACCAGGCTGTGCTCCCAGGGTCCCGATGAGAACACGGGCAGGACACTGCACCACTGAAATCAATGGGGAGTGAGCTCTCCTGACAAGTTGTGCAGATCAAGGCCTGGGGAAGACAAAGAGGGCCCTGTTAGCGCTTCTATTCCCAGAAAACATACAGAAAAGAGGTAAAGGGAAACATTTGCATGGACACAATCATTCCTGTAGGTTGGTAGCACCTGTGAGCAGAAGCCAAACCATAGCCATAAAGCGCAGAATTACCCAACCCCTTTCAGGCAAAATTAAAAACAACAGGAGAAATGCTTTTCCAGGCAGTGAGAATCAGCTTCACTTTTTCCCACCCATGAGCAGCATAAAATTTGGAAGCATGATATCTACCACCCAGCTGAGTTCCTGTATCTGTGGGGTGGTCATGGGTTATGTTCACCTTCAAATTACAGAATGCCAACCCAAATCACGGTTCCGTTGTGCTAACAGTAAGAAACAAACCTGTCACGCAGAGTTTACAACGAGTATGTGGGATGTACATTTACCATTTTATAGACTAGAAACAGAGATCTGAAGAGCCTATTTAAAGCCTATTTAAGTTCCAGGAAAGACTCTCCTTGACTTCCCTGGGTTTTGGATCATACCAGTTGCCAAAACTCACACAGCGAGTTTGTAGGAGAGCCAGAAACCAAAAGCTAGATTCGCTGAGCTCCAGCATTCGTGCTCAAGCCAGCCCACGGCTGGAGGTGCTGGAATGGCAACAACAATCTGCTCGAGTGCGAAATTCTAGCTGCCAACCTGGCAATGTTTTTATTTTGTTGACCTATTCCATTGCTCAGATCCAGGATTTTCCTTGAGCAGAAAAGAATTACAGAGAAGAGTCAGCATCATCACCGGACAGGCACTAGCATGTCCACGGTAATTCATTAGCCACAGAGAAAAGGGGAAGAAATTAATTTTCAGGAATGGAGACATACATTCGGGTCACTGGAGTGCTTAATGGCGAGCCAAGGATGCAGCTTTATGCAGCTCAGGTACCTCAGGCTTCCCGGGCCATGATGGTTTTGCCTTCCTGAAGGTGGCATCCCCAGGATGTTTGCTTTTCTGCTTGACAGCCACGAGGATACCTTGTCTTAGGTGATCAGCAGCCGCTTTGCCTGCTCTGGCAACCCACATCCTCACCCACAGTGTAGGAGAATAAGTTGATGGGCATTGCCCAGAAAATAATTGGTGTGATGAAATCAATGTAAGTCCTGAGATTTTCCTTGTCTTTCATCCACAAGTGAGTTGGGCCTTGTTTTGTTTCTTTGCTAAGCTTCACATTCCAGGTAAGGGGCTTTCCTTAAAGAAAAAGTAGTTACTGCTGTGGACAACGGATTATGTGGAATCACTTCATATACCAACAAAGTGCAGCCTTCTCTGCAGGGAAATGCAGCAGCAATTCAACAGCAGCAGCCAGGAATGAAGACAACTGCACCCAGTGAAAACTGCAAAGAAAACTGCATACGCATATGCCCGTACAGACGCTTGATTTTGGCTAAGGGATTACAGTCAGTTGTTAGAAAAACATCACTAAAGGTTTTCTGCCTAAATGTCCTTTAGTTTTGGATCTGATAAAAGCATCTTCTGGAGAGAAGGCAAGGTGGAGAATCTATTTGAAGCAGCAAACTTGAGAATAGCATATTCTGAGGGTTTTATTTAAAGATCTTCTTGCCACTGTTCTAGGCTCTGAAGATCTATTTTTATGCCTTTGTTTTCATTTCAAAGAGAACACATTATTCCAACTGCCCTATGACTAGCAAAGATGGTTATGAAAAAGAAAAGAAATGTGCATTTCCTTCTCCTCTTAGTCAAGAAATTTGCATATTATAATAATGGGTATAAATTTAACAGATTTTAACAAAGCAGAAAGCCCGAGCATCTGCTGAGTGTGGTGGCATCACCCCCACATCACTTTGCCTTGTGTGCAGGATGGCAGAGCTCAACAGGAGTGCCTGGGGAAGGGCAGGTATTTGCGGAGAGTATGTGGAGGTTTGAAACAAGCAAATGCTGCAGAATCCCAGCCCTGCTGCATCATTACAGGTCTTTAATCCTGATTTTATAAAGATCTGGGCCACACTGTAGATTTCAACCACTGCTCAGAGCCCTGACATGCCGAGCTCTAGGGAGGTCGATGTTTTAAAATGTGAATGTGGCTGCCCAGTGCAGAGCCATATTTAAGACACAGCCTTAAAATCAGTCATTTGTACGGTGTATACCATACATGTGTTATTTCCACAGAGTCCAATGCTATATTACAAGGTTTGTTTTAACATGTCATATCTTTGACTCTGTGCCCCGGAGGAATTCAGTGTACGTAATGAACAGCAAATATTACTAAGTAGTACAATGCTCCCCCACAAAACAACGTCTTAACC
>NW_009259494.1:520572-522341 GCF_000687185.1 Egretta garzetta | reverse complement strand
AGGGTTTTTTCTTCTCCTGCAGACAGAAAACAAAGCCATGAATTTACCTTAGAAAGGGAATGAGGTTAATCAGAGTCCTGAGAGAGCTAGGAAATGGAGAGCAAATTGTCTTTGCTCTTTCCCAACACAGGGACAAGTTAAAAAAAAATCAGTGAAATGGTGAGTGTCAAACTCAGGAGGAGACTCTCCTCTCCCAAATGATAGCAGCTCTGTGGGAGTCTCAAACGCAGGATGTCCAAGGCTTTGAACTCAGGAAACAAGACTCTCCATTTTAACGAATTATGAGTATTCAACACTAAAGAGATTTAAAAAAAAAAAAAATTAAATCTTGTTTACAAGATCTGTCTGCATCTCCGCAAACACCCTCATAGCATCTTCCCATGACTGCGAATGAGGGGAACAGAGGTGCCAGAAGACATCCTGAGTAGGGGACAGTGCCTAAGAGAGCCAATGTAAAGTGGGAATACATCCGAGGGGGTAGTCAGAATAATCTCAGTGCCTACAGGAGACCTCAACAGACACAACTACTGAAAGAAGACAAGTCCTGGACGTGCTATGAGTTCCCTAAAATGCAACGAGATCACAGTATTATTCTTCTGTTCCATACATCACACTCAGATCAGGAATAACTGCTCCAAAGGAGATGGGTGCAAGGGCTAGGCATGAAGTGACATCTGTCCCATCGTGCACATGAGCACATCTCCCATGGAGAGCAGAAGAGAGAAGTGGTGCCTGGGGAAGGATTCAAACACGGCATTTCCCGACCTTTCCTGTGCAAGTCTGCTATCAAGAGCTGAAGGAGAAAGTGCTGAGAAGAGCCATGAAAAAAAGGATCAAGAAAGATCTGTCTGCAGATTTTCTTCTTTGGAGCAGTCAGAGACAGCCACAGAAGTTTCCACTCCTAAAAGCACAAGAATTACAGTGTAGAGAAACATTTTTTTTCTGGTAACACAACAGAAGCCATTTCAGTTGCAGAACTTGATAGGAGAAAGCCAAACAAATCCAGCTGCCCAAGTTTTCAAGGCAAGACTTCCCATTTTCTACCAGACCCCAGCTTTATCTTGTCGTTTGTTAATAAAGCCTGGAATTATGAACACTAAAGCAACAGGAACAACTCAAAATGTCACCTCCCTTCCCCCCAGTCTGACACATCTCCTGTGCTGCTCAATACAGCATGGACAATTCAGAGCTCTTTCAAGAGCTCCCATCGGATCCCCGAGACCCCTGCTTGGCCCACTGAGTTGTGAGAGAGGGTTGCATAGTTGCAAAGAAGGTTAACCATACACCCAAAATCAAAGCTGAAGAGCAGCAGGCCCTAAGTTTGGAAGCCAACACCATACCTGCATCTCACTGCCCTCCAACAGAGGTAACACACTCAAATACTTTGTCCTCCAAGATCAGCAAGTTGCAGGTACTAAAACAGCTAGACAGGGTGTATTGGGGTTGTGTAGCAAGGTCTTGGTAGTGGGGGGGCTACAGGGGTGGCTTCTGTGAGAAGCTGCCAGGAGTTTTCCCTGTGTCCACCACTGGCCAAGGCCGAGCCAAACAGTAACAGTGGTAGTGCCACTGGGATAACATGTTTAAGAAGGAAAAAACAGCTCACAACTCAGTAGCTGGGGGGAGAAGTGAGAGGATGTGAGAGAAAACAGTCCTGCAGACACCAAGGTCAGTGAAGAAGGAGTGGGAGGAGAAGCTCCAAGCGCCAGTGTGGAGATTCCCCTGCAGCCCCTGGTGCAGCCCATGGTGAGGCAGGCTGTCCCCCTGCAGCC
>NW_009259494.1:518603-520410 GCF_000687185.1 Egretta garzetta | reverse complement strand
TGAGAGGGACCCCACGCATGAGCAGGGGAAGAGTCCTCTCCCTAGGAAGAAGAAGCAGCAGAGACAACGTGTGATGAACTGACCCCAACCCCCATTCCCATCCCCCTGCGCCACTGGGAGGAAGTAGGTAGAGAAACTGGGAGTGAAGTTGAGTCCAGGAAGAAGGGGGGAGTGGGGAGAAGGTGTTTTAAGATTCAGCAGTTTTTATCCTCTCCTACTCTGATTTTGATTGGTAATAAATTAAATTAATTTTATCAAGTTGAGTCTGTTTTGCCCGTGATGGTAACTGGGGAATGATCTCTCCCTGTCCTTATCTGCACCCACCAGCCTTTGGATCAACTTTTCTCTCCCCTGTCTGGTTAAAGAGGGGAGTGATGGAGCAGCTTTGGTGGGCCCCTGGTGTTCAGCCAGGGTCAACCCATCACACAGGGTTTGTTCACCTGCTCTTAACCATAGCTATTTTTAGAAGGTCATTTATTTGAGAGCAGGCTCTGGGAATATCCGTTTCATAGACTCATAGAATCGTTAAGGTTGGAAAAGTCCTCCAAGATCAGTTCCTAGTCAACTGGGAAAATCTGGCTGTGTTTGCTGTTTGCTGAATTTCTAAACAGAAAGCTCGTGGGGGAATGGAGGAACAGGAGTGGAGCAAAGGGAATCAGCCTTCCAGGTCTCACCGATGTCGCAGGGCTTGCTGTGGCCGTGCCATTTTGACCTATTACCCTCCAGCCACCTTTGCATAAGTTTTGCATGGCCGCTGACAACATGTTGCATCTATGCTGGTATTGCACCTATGGAGAAAAGATTAAGCAAGCAGCCAGGACTGTCTGCATGTTGGCAGAAAGATGTGGTGCATCAGCTGCAGCCTCTGCGCCCAAACCCACTGCTGATTTAGCTCAGACTTGTTGTGTCTCCGTACGACTCTTCAACAGGAAGAAAATGGCAGAATCATCAATATTCTGTGCTGGATCCTGGAAGAGGATCCAACCTAGCTCTGTACGTAAATCATGCCTGTTTTGATGGATTTTTACATACAACTTTGTACAAAACAAGGGGCACAAAAAGGCCGCGCCCGCTGTCTGGAGCCCTCCTGGCTCTGCTGCTGTTGCTAAACTATGCACCACGTACGGCATCTGCGGCTCTGCACACATGGCAAGTCACACCAGCTGGTCAGAACTGCTTCTGGCTCAAGCAAGTCCAAACCTCAGCACCTGCTGTGCTGGTCCACAGACAACACCGATCAGGGGACCTTTCGAATGCTTGCAGGGTACGGCACAGAGACAAATTCCCCATGCTACAGCTGTACCACAGTCAGCTCTGAACAGGGTCAGGCTGGACGCTGCTTGAGCACACACTTGTCTGTTATGCAGTTGCTTAAATTGTACAAAAAGTGGACCTCCACTGGCAGCGCCCTTGGATGATCCGTAACAGATTTGCCTCAGTTTCCTATTTGCATGCCACCAATAATTATTCTGCCCGTTCTTTTATTTATACCTTAATGGCACTCCAGCTGTCTCTCCCCTTTGAGGACAGCACTGTGGTGGTCTCTTTTGGCTGAATACCCCCACATACCACCATGCACCATCTCCCTGGGTTCCAGTCCCCAGAAAGACAATCTTCCCATCCATTCCATACTCTTTCCTCCCTCAAACACGTCTTCTCTTCTTCTCCAAGTCCTTCCCATCCCCTCTGAATTTCTCCTGAAGGACAGTCAAAGAGCAGCCCCTATCTCAGCAAGCCACCCCTGCGTCCTAGGGGCTCCTGCCTCCTCCTATGCAGCTCCGCCAGGGTCAGAACTTTGGGTGGGGGG
>NW_009259494.1:514506-518574 GCF_000687185.1 Egretta garzetta | reverse complement strand
AGGAATCACAGGGGACATACAGGGGCACCCCCCTGTGTTCCAAGGGAGTTGCTTCTGCTTTCACTCCCCTGAATTTGGATTTGCAGATTATTAGTGTAGTCGATGAAGTATACTTGATGCTGTCTTACTGAATCTTTGTGGGGGAAAGAAAGAGAGGAGAAAAAGGCCCAAATCAGCCATGGTTTTCTGATTGAACGCTGAAACCAGAGCAGTGGCATGGATGTAAAACCAAGCCACAGAGAGGATCAGCGCTCCATCTTACTCTGCTATTTCTTCCTCTTTAAAATGACTCAGCTCTGAAGTTTGACACCCTGAGTTCCTTTTAGTTGGCAACCACAAGGACTGAATCCCACCAATGCCTCCTGTCTCACTGTTGTTTCTATATTAGTTGAGATGGCAATTAGGGGAACACAAACGTTTTCAGACTCAGCCAATGGTGGGAGATGTGAAGGAAGAAATCCTCCCTGAACCTTTCCAAGGCAGAGTCTGCTCCTCGGACACCACAAGTCTTTACAGGACCCCTTGCTTTTCATGCTTAAAGTTTCCAGAGTCAGTGACATGTTGAAAATAAGGGCAGCCACCACGTATGCCAAGTCCCTGCTGCTTGTCTCCAGACATATCCCACCCTTACCTCAACAGAAAATATTGAAGGCAAGCTTTCAAATAGCCTGTTTGCATAAAACCTGGTGATCTTTCCTACTTTCATCACTGCTCACTTTGTTCCTTGCGGTGTGGCACAGGCAGCAGGCAGAAGGGTGAGCTCAGCCCCTTGATGCTCACAGACCAAGAGGCATCATCTGAGCACAGCAGCCTCTGTTTCCACATGGGCAAACTGAGGATATGTGAGTGTTCAGCCAAGGGCAAGGATCCCGTGGAGCATCTGCCTACCCTCAGTGTCCAGAAATCATAAAAAAGTTAGGAAAAAAAAGAAAAGAGGAGTAACGTGGAATTTGCAGGTTCAAATCTCAAACCGAAACGCAGCCAAGACAGCTGGAAAGACACTTGGAGGAAAGAGGAAATGAAGAGAAAAAGCTGGAATTCATACTTAATCACATTTCCAAGGGATGGGGCATCAAAAGAGAAGAACAAGTTCCATAAGGAGACGAACAGGGCCAATGAGACTCCTACAAAGCTTGTATTTCACATATATCCTTTGGAATATGCCACGTAGACCCAGGAATATTTTGGTGTCCAATACTCCTGCAGCACGGCTGCAGTAAACCGCATTGCTGGGCAATGTTTGCCATTTCTAGTGTTGATCGATAGCTTTCCCTTTCACCGAAGTCACTCCGGCAACGTAACGCAACTGTTCTTGCTCCAGTGCAGAAGGGAAGACCGGATGCTGATCTGTTTGTTTCGGGAGCTGGGAAAGCCGTGGAGGGAGAGCATTGCTCACGGCAAGCCCCCAGGAGACCCCACACCGCTGAGCATCTCGGCCTGGCAGCTTCACGCTCCCCTCCTGCGCTAGCACGTTGCAGATAGCGCGGATGCAATGAACAGCGTAACTCGCCCACTCAGCCGCTCAGCGACAAAAATACACCAGGAACAGAAAGAACAGGATCAGCAGAAACAGGCCCCTGTGAGGGGAGTAGCACTGTGAACAGGAGGCGGCTGCAGGGCAGCAAAGCTACCGAGATCCAAAGACAGCAGCTGCCAAGCGATGAGTGCAGAGGGGCCGCGGTGGCGGCTGCGTGTGGGCAGGGCAGTCTGCAGGCAGCGTTTGCCTGCTTGCTACATCTCTAGCTGTAGCCAAGCAGCACTGTGCTCTGAAAATCCCTGGCTCCGCTGTCCCACCCATTCCCTTCCATGTTATGGAGGGCAGTACGGAAACTTAAAAAAACCCCCATGGCTATATGGGTGTTGCTGTGGGCGCTTGGATCGTAGCAGCAGCGGAGGCAAACTCCTCCAAGCTGGGAAGGGACCCCATGGCCACTGCATGAGGATGGTCTTTTCTGATTTTGGCGGGTAGGGACAAGCTTCTGAGCCTGTCCGTTGGGCAGCAGCATAGGCATAGACAGCCCTGAATGCAGAGTTGTTCCACAGCCCTACAGCCCATAGGGGTTCCAATATTATGCAGGGAGCACCCCATGCCAGAGCACTCCCACACGCCAGCCAGCCACGGTACCGATGCAGCCGCTTTTGCATGAGTCACTCCCTCACTCTCCCTTCATGCCTGGATCCCTGCACCTACAGAAGAGACCTGCAAATCCTTCCCAGCAAGCACGGATTATTTTGTTCCTTACGGACTCCCATGTCCCAGCAGGAGATCAGTGCTGAATGAGCAACTCCCCTTACGTTTAAATCTTTTGATGAGCAAGATGCTCGCCTGCAGCTGCCAGTCAATACATCAGGCTCCTCATTATGTTTTAAAATATGAAATAAAGGAATTGGCTGAAATGTCAGGCAGCAGCCTCTTGTCCTGCCTTTTATAAAAGAGTAAGTTTAAAATAATAATAAGGAATAATAAAGCCCTGTCATCTCTGCAGTTCTCTCCATTATGTATGACTGAATGTGATAAGAATTTACAGAAAGAAAAATCCAGCCAGAGACAACACAGCCTTACGAATGGCCTTTGGCAAACCCTTTACCAGAAAGGGACCTGCCAATACCCTTTGGCAACCCCTTCCCTTATCAGAAGGGCAGCTTGCAGAGAAACACCCCTGCACCCTCCGGGGCCAGTGCAGACGGGGCCTCGGGGATTTTGCTCGAGTCCCACAAGCCATCCTGCTACCGCGAGCTGGCTCAAACCATGCTCCCAACACACGTGTCAGGTAAATCCAGAGCAAGAGGAACTGCTAACGCCTGGGCGAGATTAAACCGGTGAAACTCCCAGGAGTGGAAATTAGGTGGCCCAAAGTTTACAAATAGCCATGGTAATTACCAAATACTGGGACAGTAAATCAAGTTCACCAGCTCCATATTTCAAAATTTTTACCAATACAGGCTTGGCAGAAACCCCCTTTCTTTCCTTTTATTTCAGTTTAATGAAATGAATAGCCCAGCAGTCATCCAGTCCTGCAGACCCTCAGTGCTGCACAGGGTGTTTTGCAGAATTAGGTAACCTGCCTGTGGTTTTATTCGCTCAGACTGAAGCTGTCTTTCATTAGCCTTGAAAGAGGAATTAAGGTACTGGAGGTGCTGGGAGCAGATCTGAGATGCCATGAGCACTTCAAGGGCTGCAAATTTAGCACCTTAGTCTAGACTTCAAAGCCCTAAATATCCTCAAATTGTCCAAATTACCAGAATGTTTAGATCAAAAATCAAAACAGACAGTGGAGAAAATTTAACTTCTTTTACACTTCATTTCAAAGTGCTGGGGTTTCCAAACTGATAAAATTTGACCATTTGAAATTTCAGCTTTGTGCAGCACAGCAGAACGCCATGCCAATTAAAAGATGAAAAAGGCTTTTGTCATTTTTTTCTGAAGATATCAGAATGGTAGCTTTCTGAGAAGGAGATAATCCAAAACAAAATTATTATCAAAACAGCACTGTGGCAAAGCATTTTCATTTCAGCAGAACTGCCTTTGGCTGTAGAAAGCATCAGACCCCCTCCTGACTGGCCCTGCTTTGGGGTCTTTGGTTTTTTAGAGATTTTCAACTCCAGACACGAGGTCTGTGAGGGCAAGGAACCGAGTCTTTTATTCTTCAGATGAATGTCAAATTTTTTTGACTCAAGGTACATTTTGACAAGCACAAACCTCAAATCCACCATTCTTCTGAAGAGAAAAAAGACTGAAAATAGGGCTTGGAGGTATCAGTGTTTTGTGTAATAGGCATCTTTCACAGGAGTTCCCTGGGTCTTCTGCCTTCAAGTGAGAAGATTCAGACTTGCTTCGGTTTAACTGTTTTATCAGGAAGACAACCAAGAGAATCAGCAGAAAAAGGGTAGTGCTGCCAGCAGTGACGGATGCCTGCACAAAGCCAAGAGAAGCCTGACAACCAGTAATATTTGGTCAGACACAACGATGGTACAGGTACAAAGGAAAGCAATGGCTGAAAACAGAGGGAAAAGAAAAGACCAGCTTAAAAATTACTCAGATTTGCAGCACGATGCATGAAGCCGGGG
>NW_009259494.1:454634-514496 GCF_000687185.1 Egretta garzetta | reverse complement strand
GGGGGGAAGGGTCAGGCAGGGACGGAGCACCGCTTGCTACGAGAGCCATTTCAAAGTAGGAAAGCTGTCAGTGCAAGAAAACATCTCCTTCACTGGAGTCACCTAGCGCTGGTTGGGCATTAGCAAAGGGGGAAACATTTTCTTCCCCAACTGTATACATGTTCCATGATTTATATTCTTTACAGCACTTTTATGAGCTTCTTTAGCACATCATCCAGTGTAATAACAGCATGGTAATTGTGTTGGCTGCATGTCCTGGCACTTAATTATAATCCTGTCATTGTCATTTCCCAGCTTGTCTAACAGAATAACCTTGCCATGTGGCTGACATCCAATTAAGAAAAAGGGGGGAGAAGGAAGGAAAAAAATATACAAATATGATATCAGTATAAAAGAAGACACTTACTTGACGACTTTGTGATAAAGTCCCTAAGTTACAACCCTGCACAGCTACGTCCACTTTCATCTGCAGGCTTCTCGCACAGGTTTTGTGTATACAAGAAGGACCTCCTGCAATTCAGAGACTTAGTGTTCTTTAAGACACCTCTTCTTCCTTTCCTTCTGGGCCAGCCGCAGTCAAGCTCCAGCCTAGCTCTGGCAAACATGCTGTTCAAACACGAATGGAGGTTTCCCCCTTCACCAAGTGCAGGTACAGCTCCAGCCGCCACCATAAGAGAACCGCTGTCTGTGAAAACAGCTGGCAGAAGATTCACAAGGGAAAGTATGGGCGGAGAATGGAGCAACATCTCAGAGACGTGTAAAACTCAGCCAGAAGGCAATAATCGATTAATCCTTAACCCTCTGCATTTTCTATCCGAGGTTTCTTTTCTATCTATCCATTCCTGATTCTGCTGGCTAACACAGCTGATGAGGCTGGCACCCTCCTCCAGTGCATCCTTATTCACCCAAAACCCAACTGAGAAAATCTGGCAAATCCTGTAACGTCTCATCTACCACCTCCAGGATACTCAGTATGTTCCAAAACCCAAACCAGTCCTCAAGGCAGCATCTCCTGATCAAAGCAGCTGACATGCAGAACTAAATTTACTTTGGTTATCCTGCCTGTCCTTTCTAGCATGGGTGTTTCAAGGAAGCTTTCAAGGATCACAAGCGCGTTGCAAGTGATGGTGTACAGACTGTGCTTCTACAAGCACTCACGTGCGTTCTTAGCTCACACGTGGACCCTTACAACAGCTCGGTTCACTCATGGTAACTCGTTTATCTGTGCTTCAGATGTTAGCTACACAAACCCAGGATGTCCTCTTTAGCACAGGTGGATACAATTTTCCATACCATCATAGCTGGGTATTAGAGGTTTATGTGCATTATTAAATGATCATTATCTGATTCCACAGTTGAGCGTCACAAGAACTCAGGAGGCATTGCAGTGGCTTCCCAGCTGTAGGAATTCCAGCCCTAGAGACCTCGGTGAGTGCAAGATTGCTGTGTGCTCAATGTCCTTCTCCACAGTCATTATCTGTGTACCTAGGATTAATAGAGACACAAAAAACCTCTTGACAAATAATATACCTGTAGAATAATAAACTGCAGGGCTATAAGACACTGGGATTCCCCACTGCTGAGAATTTATGTAGACAGAAGCTTGACCTAAGAAATTTCCATAGCTTTTCAGGAGAAAATTTCCTTTCCCCATGCTTCTTCCCTACAGGAGGAGGAGGCGTGCTCAGCGATGCCTTTCACAAGCTCCTTTTGCTTGTGTCTTCTCCCTGCGCCTGCTGACTTCCAGCAGCCCTGCGCCCCAGGGTCTACCAGGCTCTGGGACACAGGCAGAGGAGTAAGCGGCAAGAGTAGGATGGCACTGCAAATCACTGTTTAAAGGTTTAATGGTTTGTTGTGGTTGTCGTTATTCTTCCCAGACTGCTTTGGCGGATTAACTCTAAGACCAAAATCCTGAAAACCACAGAAAAACTGGAGTAGGAGTGAGAACCAAGGGTTTGGGGCAGGCTGTTTCACCCAGTGCACCCTTTGCACAGATTGGCCACGGGGAGTCTCTGCAGGTGGGAGCAGGAGCAAAAAAAAGTGTCCTTTTTGCCTTCTTTGCAGGGCCGATCACAGCTTCGTTCTGAATTTTGAAGCGTTTGCTTCTCTCCCCAAGGAGCTGTAAGAATAACACAGTCTGCAGAGTTGATGGGCTGAGGGGACTGCGAGGGAAACTCCATGCAGGGAGGTTTAAGTTAATGGAGCGTGGCAGAGAGAAGAAAGGCTTGTTTTCCCCCTTTCCATCCAGAAAATCTCATGAGGATAAAATCACTGAATCAAAGCTGGACTTACAAGACCCTTGAGGTGAAAGCACCAGCATTTGAAGGGAAAAAAAATAATCCACAGCTGGCTCTGCCCGAGGCAAAGCTGACACGGTCACACCTGAGAAGAAGGGATTAACACCTTATTGTAGCTCATGGTGTGTTAGAACAAGGTGGGACACAGGGGGCTGCTTTGGGGCAGGAGGTCTGCAGCAGCGGCAGCAGCTCCCGCTTCTCTGCAGATGCAGGTTGGGCTGGGAGCAGAGGGGCATTGCAGGACCCTCCCCAGCTCCCCAGGTTTCCCCAAGCATCTGGAGCTCACCTCCCTGTTCCTCTAGGGCTCCACAGCAGCACTGCCCTTCGCATAGCCCAGTGCTTGGGCTTTTGCCTCCAGCACCCATTGCCGCGCCACTCCCCTTCCCAACAGGACACATCTCCACTCGTGATTCTGCGTTCAGTCCACAGCTACAGTGCGATAAAATGGCCGGTGCTGGAGCAATGTGCCAAGTCCCAGGGAATCTAGGAAGCGTCACTGAGAACTCTTTCCTCTTGATTCTTGTTTTTCTTTAAAAGAAAGTCTTTAAAAGAAAGTGCTTTTTTGGGAGGGTGGCGGGGGGCAAGAACTGTGCTGCTTTAATGCAAATTTCACTAAGATGGTACAACTTGCATTGAAATTGATTTATGAGTATGCACACCAAGGTCTGCACCAGCTTAACCGAGGCAATTAAAAACCTGATGTTAGCTTAATTGGTTCGAGGTTTACTACAAGCAAAGCTGAAATGCCAAGATGCTTCTCCAGAAGATCGGCACGCCGAGTTATTTGTCCGGTGTTTCAAAGGCATGTGTCCGTGCTGATGGCCTTTGTACTTGCTGAGCGGATCGCTACAGCAATCGATCTAAACAAGATGCTTGTGTAATAACTGAGGACTCCTTCCAGGGCGATCAAGGTCTGTAATGCTGAATTCAAGTTTTTCAAATAAGATCCACGTGCCCCAGTTGGAATCTGTTCACCTATAATGTCACCCAGGTGCCTGCCCTTTCTAGCTGTTATATTAAAACCTCATGCAGCTAGAAAGCCAGTGCCAGACACATATAACTTATCTTCTGCAAATAGAAAGCCGGGAGATGGTTAAGATCTGAGTTCATTCATATCCCCAAACCTACTGTACAGAGGCTTCAATAAAAGCTTTTGATTCAGCCAATCTTACTTGGTAACTTGATTTTCTTCTTCTTAATCAATTCTTTCTGTCCTGCAAACAACTTCCCTTTCACTTAGTATAACGTAAGTACCTTAACTAAACGTACGTGAACTGAACCACATACCTGCTAGCAGGGGTGAGCACACCAAGCTGGGAGAAATAACATCTCTTGCTTCACTGCTTTCATGCTCATTTGCAGATCGGAATAGGAGCCAAGCCTTTCACAAACATGCCTGTACTGCTATTTCACAGAAATTGCCATGCAGTAGTACACTAAGTGAAATCACTAAGCAGGTGTCTCTCAACTACAACAAAACACTCTTAGCCTTTAAAATATTTATATCTGTGTAGCTAATATACAGTCTACACGCGAGACCATCTCCCACCACGGAACACCCTTCTTTGCTAATTAGAAGCATTTTCCTTATTATTTGACACTAAGGTGGGTAGAAAGAAGCTCTTAGTCTTGGGTCAAGTAAAACCAAGGCTAAAGAAAACTTTATTAAGGCTAAATTTCATCTGACTCTTTAAAAATTCCTCTGGGATCACTGTCTGATGACTATTTCCCTTGTAAATATTTCCATTTCATAGGAGAATCTCATCTGATTTAATTCTGCTTGGAAAGACGATGGTGGCATGCTGGTGAGAACAAGGCTCTGCTTACATCCTGGCGTGCTGAAAAATGAAGTAGCTCTTAAGGGGCCACTTCTTGAAATATTTCCAGAAGTCCTTAAAAATCTCCAGCTCTTGCAAGATTGTACAATTTGCATGGGCAATCTCAAGTAGCTCAGAAAAAGAACTTGCTTTTTCCATATCCTATTTCATGTCTTGAACTATACAATGCACCTATTTAGAGACCTCATATGCGAACACACACCCGTCCACTAAGTACTCCTTAAACCGAGCTGCGTGCTTGGCACAAGCCGACGCATTTGCCTCTGTTCCATCTAACTTCTAGCAACCGAGAGCATTAACTAAAACACCAGTGACACCAACACATGCCCTTTGCTGGGCCAGTTTATGGGCAGTGATAGAAGAAAGAGGAAAAAGAACTACAGCAAGCACGGAGGAGGAGGAGGAGGAGGAGGAGGAGCTGGTCACACAGCTAAACAAGCAGCCTGTCTGTCCTCAGGCAGGCCAGGTAGGTGAGGATACGGCCATTAACCACCGTACAGGTAGTGCCGGGGAAAGGACAATCTGCCCGTCCATAACAAAGAAGGTTTGTCGTTACTTTGCATTGTCTCATAGTAAAAGCAGAAACACAGCTCATACTCAGACAATTATCAACAGTAGTTGTTTTTACAATCACCATTTCAGCTTTTGCACTGAGGTTTGGCCTCACATGGTGAACTAGTCCCCCCCTCCTCAATGTTCAGAAAGCTCTCCTTACCTTAAGTCTTAAGTGTTGAGGATTTATTGTGTTTCTACCACTTTGACACTGGAAGCATTACTAGCCCACATCACCCTTGTGTTTTTCTTCATCCTCGTTATTTTAGGGAACATTTTCCACCTGGCCCAGGCAAAAGCTTTTCATTTAGCAGCTGGAGATCAAAGCTAATTTGCTCATATCAAAGGGCTTCGCAAAAACACAATTAAAAATATATCCTCCCAATTATAGTCGCATACTCAGAACTGCAAACAGGTGAGGCAGAAACAGGGGAAGCGTCCCCCACATCAGATTCCCGTCCAACTCCTATCCAAGGTTGGGATCCCACCTCCTGCCAAGGCCAGCACACAGAAAAAAGCAGAGGAGACTGCCTCTTCATGGCATACTGCATGAACCGTCAGTCACCTTTCGTTATCCCAGATTTGTATTCTCAGATGTGCTGTTTCAGACCCACTTTTCCAAAGATAAAACCTTTTTATTTCAGAAAGCCTTGAGTTCTTTCAGCAACCCCAGAGCTGACAGAAATGTAGGAGGTTTGCACGCCCTTGGTCACAGCCTGGGTGCGTACTCAGCAACAACCGTACAGAGGTGTTGGCTTGCGGGGTATGCTGTAATCACAGCAACCAGGCATGAGGTTCCTGGTAGGTGCTATTAAAAAGGACTATACCCAGTATAATCATGTGGTATGGTGTTCTGCTTACTAGGATCACTCACAAAGCTAACCATGTGCTTTTTTCCTTTTTTAATTTTTTAAAATTGATTTTTTTCTTCTATTTTAATTTTAATCTTGTTTTGCCTGCTGTTACGCCATCTGAGAGCAACTTTGCAAGGAAACCTCTGCACCAGAGAGCACAGAAAATCTTATCAGAACTTGCTTATCTTTTTATATGTCACAGAATCATGAAGATCTCCATAATGTACCTCCCTTTGGTAATGATCCATATAGCTAGGAGGCAATTTCCAGGCTTGAGTCCAAGCACAGAAAGCTTAACACTTCTGTATTTACCTTTAGCACAGCTCTTGCTACACTGCACTTCTCAGCTCACACAGTTTTCCACCAAGAGTCACAATTCTCCTGGATCAAGACGGAAAAATCCAACAAACCTGAGTCCTGCTTACTTTCAGGCAAAGCCTGGGACTCTTCCCACTTAGTTCAGAGGCAGTTTTAGCACTGTCTTTAGATTTACAGCCAGGATTTACATCCTGAGATTTTACGTCTTGAAATTTACAGCCAGTCCTGAATGACTGGGGAAGTTCCACTTGACTGGAGGCTGGTAAATGTGACGCCTATTTACAAGAGCTCAAGGGAGGATCCGGGGAACTACAGGCCTGTCAGTCTGACCTTGATGACAGGGAAGGTCACGGAGCAGATCATCCTGAGTGCCATCACACAGCACATCCAGGACAATCAGAAGATCAGGCCCAGTCAACATGAGTTTATGAAAGGCAGAGCCTGCTTAACTAACCTGATCTCTATGACAGGGTGAGCCACTTAGCAGATGAGAGAAAGGCTGTGGATGTTGCCTACCTGGACTTTAGTAAAGCCTTTGACACTGTTTCCCACAATATTCTGCTTGAGAAACTGGCTGTCCATGGCCTGGACAGGCGCACTCTTTGCCGGGTAAAAAGCTGGCTGGATGGCCAGGCCCAAAGGGTGGTGGAGAATGGAGTTAAACCCAGTTGGCAGCTTGTCAGAAGTGGTGTTCCCCAGGGCTCAGTTTTGGGGCCAGTTCTGTTTAATATCTTTATCAATGATCTGGACGAGGGGATCAAAGGTACCCTCAGTCACTTTGCAGATGACACTAAGCTGGGTGGGAGTGTGGATCTGCTGGAGGGGAGGAGGCCTCTGCAGAGGGACCTAGCCAGACTGGATCCATGGGCACAGGCCAATTAGGTGCGGTTCAACAAGGCCAAGGGCCGGGTCCTGCCCTGAGGTCACAACAACCCCACACAACACTACAGGCATAGGGAAGCATATAATATGAGCCAGCAGTGTGCCCAGGTGGCCAAGAGGGCCAACAGCATCCTGGCTGGTATCAGAAATGGTGTGGCCAGCAGGAGTAGGCCAGTGACCGTGCCCCTGCCCTGAGCACTGGGGAGGCTGCCCCTCAAATGCTGGGTTCAGGGTTGGGCCCCTCACTCCCAGAAGGACATGGAGGGGCTGGAGCATGCCCAGAGAAGGGCAATGAAGCTGGTGAGGAGCCCAAGGCTTCTGGGTAGCATCTGGGGGAGCTGGAGGTGTTCAGCCTGGAGAAGAGGAGGCTGAGGGGAGCCCTTATCGCTCCCTACAACTGCCTGACAAGAGGGGGGAGCTGCAGGGGGGTCGGTCTCTGGTCCCAGGGAACGGGTGATGGGACAAAGGGAAATGGCCTCAAGTTGTGCCAGGGCAGGTTTAGGTTGGACATTGGGAAAAATTCCTTCCCCACGAGGGCTGTCAGGCACTGGAAGGGGCTGCCCAGGGCAGGGGTCGAGTCCCCATCCCTGGGGGTATTTAAAAGCCGGGCAGACGAGGTGCTTAGGGACAGGGTTTAGTGGTAGACAGGTACGGTTGGACTCAATGATCCTATAGGTCTTTTCCAAACTAAATGATTCTATGATTTCACAGGTTTCTTCATCCTTCATGTTTGGGAATGATCTCATGGTAGTTTTTCATTTTTCCCTCGGATAACAAATGAAATACTTTCCACTTTATACTTAAAAAGGGACTTCGAAATCTTTAATTTTTAAAGCTACTTTCCGATTTTGTTCCGGATGCTTCATCTAGCAGCCAAGTGAAGAGGAGCACTCAGCACAGATTTTACTTAAAATCTGCCTAATCCAAAAAAATGTTTTATGCGTCCAACTTGACGTCTAATATTTAAAAAGCTGCCTTGGCATCATGTGAATCAGAGGAGGAACTATAGATTTGGAAATGGGAATAGAAAGACAACACACCAGTGCTAATATTATGTTCCTAAACCTGTGACACTCCACCAAGAACGTCTTTGTCAACTCAGCTTTTGCCAAAGTACACAGTGAAATCCCCTTCAGATGTTTTTAAGAAAGGATAGTTAATCACTGTCCATCAGCACTGGCCTTGCACTGATGAACTGTTAGAGCCTTTTCTGAGACTTTTTTAGCCTAATTTCCTAAGGGAACTGGATCTATGTAGCTACGCTGCCTATGTTGGTCCTCCCAGCTCAATTTTCCAAAGATTTTTCAAAATGGTTGGCTAAATTTTAACTAAGTTTGACAAAGGAGAAGACGTTTTGTATGTATGCAATTATCTCTTCAGTCTCCTGAAAATCACAAGCAGGACAAGAAGAAAGAGACTTAACCTAGCACCCACCAGAGAAAAAGCTTGAACACCTTCCTATCCTCTTTGTTTCAGCAGTTGACCCGCTGAACCTTGCTCAGAAGCAGCATGCAGCCTCTTGGTTTGCTAATGGCTGTAGGATGAAGGACAGCAACGGAGGTGTCCGGAGGATGTGACTGTAAGGGACACTGAGTGGGGATGGAATAGTGTGGAGACTTCCATAAAAAACAGAGGCTTGATAAGATTCTGTGTTTCCACTACCCTGTGGTATGGGCCCTCTTTAATAAACCAAAGGTTTTATATAGTCACATTATCTCGAGGACCTGTGAAACATCAGATACCACAGGGCTCACCAAGACAAATGACAAGCACTGCCTAGGCCTAACGTACTGGCTTATCTGCACTTGCTCTCCTCCTTCTGGGCCTTTAAAATAAATAAAAAAAAAAATGCAGTGGTGGTCTTTGCATGAGCTTCAGAAGAAGAGCCATCAGTTTAGCAGCACTAAATTAACCTTTATAAGCATTCTCTTCATTAAAGAGCATGTAGCATACAAGGAGGTGAGGGGACAGACATATCAGGTAGGCTTCAACTGGCAGGACTGACAGTCTTGGCCATCAAATTCCCCTCCAAAAAAAAGTCAGAATACAGATATACATTAGGTACCAAGTTGTTCTATTACTTAGTCCTTAAGGGCTGGCCATTAGTGTGCTGTAACAGGTAATAGGTGGCAGGCATGCTCCAGCTGTTTGCTAAACACTCTGTACAAGAGAAATGACTGAGGGACATGCAGCCTGTGGGAGCTACGTTTATGTCATTGATTACCTCCGAGCGATTCATGCCACTTTTGCATGCCTCAGTTTCCCTAATGGTAACTAAAAGTTATTAACGAGATCTCCTGAGCTTAGAGTTGTACCTTGAGGAATGTTGGAGGAAACCTGCTCCAGTTCCCCATGAAAATTAGGTCCTGATGGAAGTTAAGCAGTGTACAGGCTACAGGCATAAAATACTATAAACTAGTCAGGGATAGGCTTGCCACAGTCACCAAACCAGCACATTGCAGGTACGTCATTCCCAGATGCATCCCAAGAAACAGGTCTTTCCATTCCCCCACATTTGCATGTACCATCAGCACCTGTGCTCCCCAGCTCCTGCTGGAAGTCACAGAATCATTGACACATTTGGTTGGAAAAGCCCTTTAAGATCATCAAGCCCAGCCATTCTTCTAACCCTGCCATCCCACCACTAAACCCTGGCCCTAAGCACCTCATCTGCCTGGCTTTTAAATACCCCCAGGGGTGGGGACTCGACCCCTGCCCTGGGCAGCCCCTTCCAAGGCTTGACAACCCTTGCAGGGAAGGAATTTTCCCCAATGTCCAACCTAAACCTGCCCTGGCACAACTTGAGGCTGTTTCCCCTCGTCCCATTGCCCGTTCCCTGGGAGCAGAGACCAACACCCTGCAGCTCCCCCCTCCTGTCAGGCAGTTGTAGGGAGCGATAAGGGCTCCCCTCAGCCTCCTCTTCTCCAGGCTGAACACCCCCAGCTCCTCCCCATCAGCCTTGGGCTCCAGACCACTCCCCAGCTTCGTTGCCCTTCTCTGGGCATGTTCCAGCACCTCAGCAGGTGGTTATTGCCATTGGCCATTTGCCATGCTAATATCGCAGCACATCAAGAGAGCCCCTGTCCTAGGTCAACCATTGGTGGACACCAGCTAGTTGAGAAGATTGACCTGCAGGAGAAAAGGAGGACATGGGAGGTCTGAACTACAGCTCCCAAGAGACACACAGCTGATGGACAGGGCTGGAGCTGGGATTTCTCCAAACCATTCCCTTGTTCTTCCTTACACTTCAGTTTTCAACTAAATCCCAGCAGCCTGTTGTATTACTGAACCCAGTTCTCCCTCATAAAAAATGCTTTATGAACATTTTGCATAATCAATACAATTTTCTGTTTCTTTCAAAAAGATTTGACCAGCATCACAATGAGAAATTGAGGTCAGTTCACTAACTTCACTGTCTATAACAGAAAGGCATCATCTTCAAGAAATATTAGTGTACAGTGACTGCTCTGGTAACCTCCGTTGAACTACATGGAATTTACAGCATAGATTTAATTTGCAGGTTTGTCTATTTTCCCGTAAGGCTTTTTAAATAGGTATCTAATATTTATATCTGCATATACAGTACTTTGCTGGAAGTGATTAAGCACTTATAATGAGACAACAATAAAATGCGTTTACTTTATTTGGCATACTATTTCATTTGGAATGATTTAGTATATATTGTAATTTCTGTTTACAAACACTGCTGTCTGCCTAGGAGTTTCCACAAAAGGTTTGCTCGTTAGTGATGATAGCAGCAGCCAGAAACAGGGAATTCTGAAAATGCTCCCTTGGTAAGGCAAGGAGAAGGAGCAAGGTCAAGATGCTGTTGTGGGGCTGCTTCTGGAAAAATTATGTTGGTTTATTAAAGTCGTAATCCATGCTGTGAACTTACATCAGCACGGCTCCTCAGCTACACCCGCTCTCAAGTGAAAATGAAATGCTCCTTGCCACAAATTCAGTACTGTGTGCACAAATGTTTGTGCACATCAGCATTAGAGCAGCTCTGGCCACTTTGGGGGCAGAGGTGGAAAATCTCACCCTGCAAATATTTTTGTTGAGAATGCATTCTCTAAGCAAGAGAACAGTGTGACGCCATGTGACTCACCAGGCCACTGCATGAAACCATGACACAAATTGTGCCTATTGCCTGCAATCAATCCATCGAGTAAACAGCTGAAAAGAGACTAAAATAGAAGTAGGAAAATGAATGAGCCGGAGGCAGGACCCAAGTCATTCAGGTGTGCTGGCTTTAATCACCGGGCTTCTTGTCTCATGGCAGAGAAAAAGAAACAAATAACAAACTAGTAATGATCTACCCAAATTAGGTTAATAATCCTACATGATTTAACAGAATACAGTAATATAATTTTTGAGGGCGGTTCTGAAAGAGTATAGATTGATTTCATGGTAGATGAAAGGATGTCTTCGTATAGGTTTCTCCAGCAAGGACTTGAGCTCCTAGAAATTGTCCCTTTGCCAGGAGACCATTACTAAAGAAACTCATGTTCTGGGGACAGATTTCCACAGACTGAACACATAAGGCCTTGCTGCCAGTGCTGCTGCAGAGAGCCTGGATGATTAGGGCATGGGCTTTACAGGAGTGCAGAACCCAACAGCTGGTGCTTGTAAATAGAAATCCCACCCTTTTTTTTTTGTTTGTTTTACCCATACAACACTGTCTCACGGTTATTGTTTCTGTAAGAAAGCTCAGGTCAGACTCACAAAATGCCGATTCTCGTGATCACAGGACACATCCAAGTCAAAGCCCTAGGCTTTTCCTGCCTGCTCTTATCTCCAGCCCTTTCCTTTCAATTTGCCTCTGGATTCTGGCTGGTCACCAGGAATTTTGCAATACTTTCCCTCTTCCACTACCATCTGCACCTCTCCTCACCCTGCTCTGGGACAAGAAGCCAAACAGCTTGGCACAGCCAGCCCCTAGTGAACACCACTCATCTCTTGGAGGGGCAAGAGGTTGTAGCCAACTGGCGTTATGAAAGTGCAATGAAGAATGCAGCCTCCTCTCTTGAAGGAGAAGGGATTTAGGACAGTGGGTTTCATGGATCCGGAGGAAGGAAAGGGCCAAGAAGGAAGAGGTGACCTAGGAGGGCACCTCAAGGCAAGAGCAAGAAGGCAGGAAATGTCTTCTGGTCGCAACAGACACAAAAATGGGAGAAGAGCATTGGAGGGGAAGAACATTGGCAACAAAGACAGCGAAAGGAAGCTAAGCTGCTCATGTAAAAGGCAACTTATGGGGCTGTCAGCAAATGTTATTGGAGAAGGTAATCCAAGGACCAGGTTTATTTATGCCCTATGAAGTTTTTCTGCTATTTACTATGACTTGACAGGGAGGAGCTGCAAGCCAAGCCATGCTTGCACGATTCACCCCGCTCACACCCCACCAGCAAACTTACCATGTGCAGCTGAACAGCGCTCAGCCTGGGATCTGCTCTGCAACCTGGCTGGGGACGATTTTGCCCTTTCCAGTCTCTGGCTCACTGTCTGTATGGTAACTGCATTATACAAGCACATGTGAAAACACAGCAGCAGCTGCTGCAGTAAGTGCTGACGTGCAATAACGGATTTCTTCATTTTTTTATGAGGATATCTGCCCAGAAGTGCTTATTCTAAATAAAGGGCCCTTCGGAGCAAGGCTTCAGAAGCATATGGTCAGTGCGAAGCTTTAGATGTTTTTTGCTGAAACATGTGTTTAATGATCACCTTCTTCTGTTCTGGAAGCCAGCTTAGCCCAGTTACTCCTGCCCTGAAAGAAATATTCATTTAAAAATGTATGGCAGGGGAGAAGATTTTTATGGGCAACCTGCAGTTAGGTACCAGAATCCCACCACTCATCAGTAAGGGATAGGCTTACAATGCCTCCGGGTAGTCTCTGAATTTGCTGTTATGTGATTTAAAAAACATATACTTTTTCTTAACTACCGCTTAGCTTTGTTACTTTTTAAAAGGAGCAGAGCTCACCAAGAGTACAGGGAAGGGAATAGTCCTGATCTTTTCTGTAATCTAGGCTTTTGAAGAACAATTTTTAAACCATCCTTTTTTTCATAGATTTCAGATGCATATTAAGACATTTTGCAGATGAACATTTTTCAAAGTTACCAAGGGGAAAAAAAAAAACAACAACAATTTATCATTTCAGTAAAAAAAAAAATCCCAAATATGACAAATAACAACAGCAGCTGTGTCTTGTACCCAAATCCCCAAAGGAAACTAGAAACAGAAAGGAAGGGTGAAAATTGTAGCACGGATATTTCAGGCACAGAATATGTCCGATATGTTTTCAGGCACAGCAGAGACAAAAATGTTTAAAGAAAATTGGCCACAGAATATACAAAGACAGAAATAAGAAAAACCAAGAAGTTATGATGTTTTCTTTTTCATCTAGCCTTTCAGAGAAGGTGTAGGATGTCCAGAAAAAGGAACATCCCCATTTGATCACTCTAAGGGAGGTATTACAGGATGCAGCTCCGGGAGTCATGTGATTACAAACGCTCTTGCTGCCAACACTAATTTTCCACTGCTTGCAACTGCAAAGAAATCTTCAAAAAGCATTTCATTTTTCCCAGCATACTATGTCTGCCTCGTTGCAAGTCTACAAAGAATTAGGAAAAAAAAAAACCAAACAAACACGTGTTCTGTGCCAACGGCTAAATATAAATGATGTATGACTATTTATATATGTGTGGTCAGATTTGTCTGGAGCTAGCAAGCAGCCATCCTGCCCACAGAGCTTTGAGATCCTTCCAGATGATAAGTGTTAATAAAGCAAGGTATAGCAGCATTATCATTATTTTCTGCTTTATTTCTTTAATTTCATGCTTCACTTTTGTTTTGTTGGTGTTTTGTGCGCTGGAACATTTGTAGTCATTCATTATTCTGGTTGATAGAGAATGCATAATGCTTTAGGAGTGATATGACATTTACATTCAGGTATGAGTTATTAGATGTCTTCTTATAAGTGAAGAATGTCAGATCTTGACATCTTGTATTTTGCATATCAACTAAGTTTCCTTTGTAGCTTCCTCTCTGTTATTCATGATCAGTACTCTTACCCTGGGATAGAAGCAACCACATTGACTCCATAACACACGCAGCCATCGTAATTACCGCAGCCAGCCAATAACTGACATGCTGCATGTGCGGTACAGATGTAAGACACGATTCTGCATCTTTAGAGTCAAGGAGCCTGCTCCTGTGAGAAAGCACTAATCAAAGCTGTAAAAACAGGTATTGAATGTATTGTAAAGTAAAATTATAGTACTATTTAACCATCAGTTATAAGCCGGAGTCTACAGAGTAAAGAAATGGGTATCTTTCCCACTTAATAAAATATTACTGTCACTACCAACACTGAAAATGGTTATTAAAAACCTTAGGCACCTGCTGGTTACTCACTGCACTTCCACATCCAGGGAAGATGAGCCAGTAACCCAGCACACCTGGGGAACCTGCAGCGCATTCTTCAGTGAAGGATTAACTCCAGCACAGATCAGTGTCCAGCACTGCATGGGTGTTTTGCGGGGACATCAGCCATTTCCCCATTAAGGTACGAGATCCAGTCCAGTTCTCCACTGGACAAGATCCAGTACTGAGAGACCCCTACAGCTATTTGTATGCCAACCTCCCATCCCAACGTCTAGGAAGTGACATTAGGGTGTCTCTAGATGGCTTCTCTTATCCCCTCCAAGAAACTTACTTCTGAAAGAAAGTGAGATTTCTGGCTCGACCCCATGTCCCTTCAACTGTGCAAACATCTGCACTGGAAAAAAATTCCTATGATCTGTCTATATTATATAGTGTCTGCCTTCTATGGGTTAAACTGCATAAAATTTTCATTAGAAGCATTTAAACACATAGTGGCAGGAGGGAAAACTGCACACGGATGTGACACACTGTTCCCTTTATCTCCCTCTCTGCCCCTGGATGGTGCATGGAGGAAGCAGCAGCATTTCAAGTTTCTGTATTACCACCAACTCTTAGCGAGACTGATAAACCAGCTCAATCCACATCCTCGCTCTGGAGTGCCAGGAGACAAGCAAGTCATTTTTCCATGTCAAGCAATTTTCTACAACCTGCTCAGCTGCTACATGTCTTTGATTTAAGCCACTGCTCCTCCTAAAAGCAGCATCAGAGCATCCTTTCTCAAGGCTGTGGGATGCTGTAAGCAGTTTCATGTTGCATTCATCATAGATACAAACATGACAAACAACGGTGTGAAAACTGTTAGTGAAAACAACAGGCAAATAAAGAACTGACAAAAGGAAGGAGAGGAGGAAGGAAGAAAAGCAGCTACACAGGATAACATTCTTGTCCAGTTCTTGTTACATCCAGGATTAATCCCTTTTCACTGCTATTAAGGTATTGAAAAGACTTTCCTCTCCAAGCCAGAGTTGCCAACAGCTCTCCGTAATTTTTTACCAAAAGGTGGCAGCACTTTAACCACCTTTAATTTGACTGTCCCTGTTCCTGCTCATATTTCCCAAGGCCCTGTAGAGAAAAGGACCTATGGACCACAGCTTTCAGAGTCAAGCAAATATTTCCAAATGTTCCCATGAACTTACACCCCACTAAATTAATTTTTGCCCATTCATAGGTTGGTTGGGGGGGGTTTAATTATTATTTTGAGAAGCGCTTTACAAACAGCCTTCTTCAAACAGACATTAAATCACGTCCACAGGCAGCAGATTTGGAGCCTGTAGGTTCAGAGAACACAAGAAAGGGGGACCATTCCCTCAAGGAGCAGAAACAGTAACGTGGATAAGCTATTAACGCTCTTTCAAAATGAAATTAAATGAAACCATTTCAAACACTTTGTCATTCAATATGAAAGAGAGGACAAGGGCAAACATAATTTAAAAAAAACAAAACAAAACAAAAAAACACTTAGGAAGTTATTTTGAAACATGCACTCCAATAGGAACATGCACCTATCTAAAACTAGAGAGCAGCCCAGGCTGGTTAAGCAGAGATCTCACTAAAAATTCATCTCTCCAATTCAGATTTAGCTAGAAGCTCAGGAGCAACCACCTGCAATACCGAAACATAGGGTAAAAGGATTAATAGCACACAGATTAATAGTATGTGCCCTAACAGCAGCTCAGCGAGCATCGGGATGATTGCCCCACTGGCTGTGTGGGAGATGGAGCAGGGACAAAACAGAAATCATAACCTCTTGGTTTCAGGCCGTCTGAGATATGCAAACCAGGAAAACCAGCCTGAATTCTAAAAAGTTGATTTTTGTACTTACATTAATGTATCCCTCTCTCCATTCAGAGAGTCATTGCTTTTGCCCTACTTGTTGTTGGTTCGTTTTCTACTTGAAAGCAGCAGAAGCAGCAGGCTCAGGCCCAAGTATATAATTCTGCACAGTTGTTCAGTCATGGGATTAACTAATAAATTCAGCTCTATTTTGTTCACCAATTTGGTTCACAAGTTGTGCTTGAAGAGTCTAAGGTGAAAACCCGACCTTGTTGAAGTCAGTAGGTGTTTTCTCTACTCCCTACCCTAACAGCCTAGTAAAATATATGTATGCTTATTTCCAAACTAAATGTTGTAGGCAAAAGAGATCTAAGACAAGAATTTCCCTCGGGCTCCTTTAGTTTGAGTATTAGCTACTCATTGCCTGTAGGGCTTGATCAGTCAGCTCATGCTACATCTGCACCCAGATGTGTTACCAACAATGTTGCAAAACTGCGCAAAATCTACCAAGACCACATGATGGGTGCCCAAGTGTTCCTCAAGCAGATTGTGCACATACAGTTGCATGTCATTTCTTGTAATTCCCATTAATATTCATATGCTCCTTTTCTCACAGACATTCTCACGAACAATATCTACATCTATGAATGCTGATGAGGAATGGACAGAAAGGATCAGAAATAACTTGCTCGAAAATTTGTTATTTTCTTCATTCAAGCATACACTTGCGGAAGCCATCCTTTTTATTATTAATTGGTTTTAGTTTCCTCTGTTTACAGAAGGTGCCTTTTTGCCTAGGAGTACAAGCAGCAAGTCAACATGACACCATTAGGAATAATTACATCTCAGTTTTTGCACAGAAATAACTTATTACCCTGGCAGCTGAAGCAAAATATGTCAGTCACAGAGAGTTTTACTTCCAAGACACTGCAACTTCCCTCATCAAGAGTATAACAGCCAGGGTCTGATTGCTGCTTGCAACCTATGACTGGCAAGGGATTCATCTTAGCACTTTAGTAGCAACTGATGACACATTGCAAAATACCTTACCCTACTCTACATCCCTCCGAGATCATCGCCCAGCCACTTCCAAGCAAGTCACTCCTCTCAGGCTGTTAATGCAGCATCAAAGGCCTCCGAGAGATCACTCAGGGATAAAAGATCGTGTGCAGAAAGATCATTATGTGGCAAGAAACAGGAAGGAAGAAATTAGAGGCTGATTAAGAAAGATCATCAGCACTTCTGGGCAGGGACCTAACCTGTGTGCTAGGCAGGCTTATGTTGGGACAGATGCTTTCCAATCATCTCTTGAATAATGATAATTTATATCAACTATTTTAGATGCCCTGGGGAACGTTACGGTACTTACATCCTCTGGGGCTCCGGTTCTGACCTATCTTGGGACACGATTCCCAAACACATTTTAGCATGTTTAACATGCGGAAGTAGTTGTCTGTCAATAAAAGGTACCTTGAATCACAGTTAATCAGCCACGCAACCTCCACCAGCCACAAAGAAAAAGAGGTGACAACGAAACACCTGTGGGGGCTATGCTGCCAGGAGCACAAGGAGGCAGCGAAACCAGATGCAGGTCAGCTCTTGCATGCACGTGAATGGTTCTTCCAAATTAATTGCATCATGCATAATCAGAGAGGCAAATTTAGGATGTATAGACAGTGCCTAACTTCCAAGATTGTGACTTTGCCAACTTATTAATGCCCTCAGCTTGTGGATTCTTAAAAAAAAATAAAAGATGAGGAAAAAAAAGTATCCTACGGTCCGGCAGTACTGATTTCTCACACATTTAATCAGCAGGATTTGGATGTTCAGATCCACAGCAAGTCCTTCAGTTAACCCATAATTAGGAGCAGCAGAAAGCTGTTAAAGCTCTCATGGACCTCCAGTACAGAGGGATGGAGATGGTGATTTTCGGTTGTTTACGAGACAGCAGATATAAATGCCTGATTTAACAGCTCCAACCCCACATGCATCAGACACTTCTTGCCATCCCCAGCCTCTCCAGCTCCTGCCTATCTCCTCCCCTGTCATCCTCAGCAGTTCCTCCCAAACCACCTCCAATCCCTGCTATTTCACCCGCAGCTCTTCCCTATTCTCCTTTTTTCTCTACTCTTCCTCAATAATCAAACCCCAAGGGGCTGATTTTTTTGGCAGCTTCCTCTCCACTCTCTGGAACAAAAGGTGTTTCCAGCCACCCAGAAGCTCTAAACATAAAACAGCTCTCCTAAATATACATTTAATCTATTCCTTGTGCTTTGGATAATGCAAATATAGCTCCTTTTGAGAACATATTGGTTCTCATGCACCTGTCACATGGAAGTTGCTTTATCCACATGCTAAGCACAAGCTTCCACACAGTTCATGCTGTATTTTAATGCTATATTTGGACATTTCCCAGCATGGACATTCCCCTCCTGTACCACCCCAGGGGTCTTGTACCAACTTCCACTAGGCCTTTGATGGAGAGCAGCCAGACTGCTCATTAGCCCGTTATGACGCTGCTCGTCAGCCCCACTCCCAAGCTCCCCATTACTTCAGCAGTATAGCTGCAGTAATTGGGCTGCATGTTTTTCAGGCCCAGATTAGCATTGCTTCAGCCAAACGCTAACGGCTCGTCCTGCAGCGTATCCCACCACATCTCCTCAATGCCAAAGCAGTTGCAGTTTTGCCACCGCTTTCAGGTTCGTCCTGTTTATGTGTCAGGCAAACAGAAGGGTTTTAACAAAGCACTTGGTGACCTTTGTTGTCGGCACTGGGTGACCTTTGCTGTCAACGCTGGACTGATGCTGGAGGAGAGCAAGAGCAGGGATAACACATCCTGCTCTAGGAACAACACCCAGTAGCTGCTTAAGGTCTAGAGAACTATGTTTGAGGATTAAAAGCAAGATTCAAACCTGGCCCACAAATATTTAAAGGCTTTGACCACCTGTTATAAAAACAGTGTCATGTTAAGGGGGTGGGGATGGGGTGGGGTGGGGTTGAGGTCCTGCCATGTAAAGAAGCAGCTGCTTCTCTCCACTTGTGTTTCTTGACAGCCCTGAGGCAGCGCTGGGAAGCCGGGCTCTTGCTCCCGCTCCGCTGGAGCTCCACACATGCAGAGGAAAAGCCCTGCCCTGTCCTCTCCCACCGCAGCCATGCACCGGAGCCGATGCCACAGACGGGGCACAGACTCGCATGGAGCCATGCTTCCAGAGGGTTCTGTCAACACCACAGCCACATTTCATTCAAAATCAGCTGGGATCCATCTCTGCAGGAGATGGAAAGGAAATAAAGGATCTATGAATAAATGCAGTGCTACAGAGTGCAGTGGTGGCAGCCACAGGGTCTCTGCCAGGCTATCCCCCCGTCCCCACCCGGTGGGTGCAGCCCCTCCACCTCATGCCACGCAAGCCTGCCATGCCTCCCTGGGCTCCCCGCTCTGGGGGCACGGCAGGACACAGGCCAGGCTGCTCAGTCAGACCGGACAGCTGGGGACAGGCCCAAGTACCACCAGTGGGGGGACAGCAGGAGGGGGGCTGCCACAGGCACCCCCAGCCCAGGCCTGGCGCTGGGGCCGGGGCCAACATGGAGGCCTGGAGGGAGCCCAGGACCGCGGGGGATGCACGTGCACTCAAGGCTCATGCCTACGGCACAGCACGGTGCCTGCAGCTCCTGCCACCATCCTCTGGCAGGCCAACTCCTTCCAAAGGGGAGAGGGCAGCAACAAGGTGCTGTTCATGGCATTTCTGGCCCAGTGAGCGTGGTCCCTCATCCCTGTGTCTCCACCTGCATTCGGCACTTTCTGGGAGGTCAGGACTGGACAGCAGGTTTAGTGCCACCTGCACTGGTCTGAGGAGCACAGTGTGGGCCAGGGAAAACAACCTCTCCTAAAACCAGTAAAATCAGAGTTATCAACCCTCGCCTCCAGCCCATTTTGTGCTTACGCTGAGAGCCCACCATGCTCTGCAAAACCTATCCGGTCACTTTTACCGCTTGCAGACTGTCCATCAACAAGAAGATGGAAAAAACTTTCTCCTGGCTGGTTTGATAAAACCTATGGCTTGCAATGGGATCCCTCACTGCGAGCTTGCTGCCACAGGGATGCAGTCAGACTCTTGACTATTCAGAACAGTTTTGCCTTGGCCAACCTTTACTGCAAACAAAAAACCCATCTTCCACAAATGATTGGAAAGTAAGTACCAAAACTCTGAAGCCCAGCTGTAGAAATATGCAGAGTTCGTTCAAAAGAATATTCATGAGTACTTTATTTTCTTTACACCTCAGATATCCAGCTCTAAAACTTACAAGTGAAATTCAGCCAAGTATCTTTCTGTGTTATGAGGAAAAGCAGCAAATGCTTTTGTACTCCATGAGCTCAGGTGCACTGGAGGGTCACAAATTCTGAACCACCAAAAATTAAATTCTAAAACCCACCAAGCCAAAATAAAATTCCTTGCAGGGGTGCTGGAGAGCTTGTTACAAGCAAAGATTGGATCAGAGGAGTTTGCCATTTCCTCTGCAACTGCACTAACAACAGGTCAGTAAAGGAGGAAATATTCTCCAGTTCCGTAATATTTTCGTTTGTCGCTCTGAACACCCTCTGGGCTTTCAACCTTGGGCTCAGCTTGTGGGCTGCTCAGGGCTGCTTGGGCTTGTCAGCAGCACCAGAAAGTGCCCAGGCAGAGAGCTCAAACCTGCCTTCAGAGGAGACTCCCTGCAGCGTCCAAGAGTGCGGTGAGAAAGAGGACAAAGCAGCCACCGAGTCTGACAGAGCTGTCCCTGTCACGGGCCCAGGAAGCAGATGGGAAAGATTAAAGTTCTTGGGTCCGATCCCCACTGAGCAAGTTGTACTTCTTCATTTACTGGGAAACATGCTGATTGCACTGAAGTTTCTCAAAATATGGAGAGAAACTGGCTTTGCTGAGCTGGGACTCTGCTGAAGGCAGGTGTGTAAGAACATAACATGCATCAGAGATACCTGCCATACATATTTGATCAAAACCCCGCCCACGCCTCTCAGACCACTCTTCACTGCTGTGCAAGCCATGTTTGTGTATCAAAGGCTCAGAGGGTGGGATGGATATGAAGATGCTTATGGAACGAAACTGTGCTAAGGAAGCAGCACTGCCAGGGCTGGCACAATGCAAAGTCACCCCGGACCTGAAGGGACTTGGTAAGTTGGGTGTTGTTCTGTATCTTCACAACGATATTGATTCAGGCCACATCAACAGAGCAAGTGTTTTCAGGCTTCGTCTAACAGGGTCTTACAGGCTGCAGGCTGTTCTGTGTAGCTTCCCATGGGTGGTGAAAGCCCACCATTCCCTCCTCACTTTGTTTTCCTCGGCACAGTGCTGGCCCAGCCCTGATTCTGCAAGCACATACCTATTCTGCAACTAGGAAAAGAGATATTCCCTGCGCTGGGCTGCCTGCTGCCCAGCACACACCAGCACACCTAAGCACAGAAAGCACTCTCCCCCGCAAGTCTGCCTAACCCATGGAAACCTCCTCTTCACCGTTCTCGCCCCATATGTGCCATAAGGGGCCTAACAGAGACCAGGGTAGCACACAGCAGGCTGGGCTTCACCCTCTGGGAGATTGTTTTGTACCAAGAAGCCTCACATAGATTAAAGATACATCGACAGAGCAGACCCCCACTCTACAGCTCGCCTTCAGAGAGGTGTGTGCGCAGATGGAAAGAAGTGACAAATTTCTGCAGAATGCATTCCTCTGGCAGACTGCTCTTAAAAAATGGAGGCAATGCAAAGCAGGTGAAAGGAGATGAATTGATGGTTGAAGTCCAGAGGAGACTGTCAAAGGAGCTTGATAAATATAACCCATTATAGCATCAGGGGCATGTGAATGATGGACGTAAAGGCACATTGTCTAAGGCTCAGCTATCTTGAACACAGCCAGAGCACTTTTGTGCAACTCCTGCACTCTGTTTTCCTCCCACTCAGTTTCCCAGTTTGTCCAGTGGAGGAGGCAAAGAAGCTTTCCCATCAGATACTTCACCTATCCACATAAGCCCCTTTTCAACCATCATCTGCTTTCCTGCTCTGTCTAAGGAGCAAGATGAGCACATTTTTTTTCCCCTCTGTGTTCCTGTTCTTCCACCAACAGGCTCCCTGGGAAAGGCCCCCTGTGCCCAAAATGGTCCTCAGTAATTGCCCAGACTGTCTCTGGGTAAGTATTGTCATTAATCTCAGCTGACTCCAATAATTAACTATGGCCTGGATGGGAATGCTCTCCAGCTGTCACCTCCACATAATCTGGGAAGGTCCCAGTAAGAAGAGGGTCTGTGTATGTCTGCAGGGGACAGATGATAAAACTGTTTGTTGCTAGTCCCTGGAAAAAGTCATCCTGCCAAAGCAGTGGTGAAGCCAGCCAGCCAGGCAGGAAGGGAAAGGTTACTGGATTGCATTGCCCTTGCTACCAGCACCTGGTATGGAGATTGCTCATTATTATTATATATTATGTTGGCTTGGAGACAGTGCCAAGAACAAGAAAGCAGATGAAGATGATGAAGAGCCATCAGCACAGCTGGGAGATGCTTGGGGAGGTTCCTGGTCAGCAGCAGGGGACAACTCATAGCCCAGAAGCAGGCGTGACACAGGGAAAGACCCCCAAGGAACTAGTTTCAACCCAGGAAGTCAGGTCTAAAAACCAAATCTTCCTTTCAGATTACACGGTAGTTACTCTTGCTCATTTTGTTCTAGTTTTTCATTTTTGTGTTCTAATAAAAGGCAGCCTCAGCCACTAGGAGCCTTTGGTAATTTTTGCTACATTCATTTCAAAAAGCCAAAATGGGAACAAGAATGTTACAGCCCAGGGCTTTGGGATTGCTGCTGGCTGCTGTGTTGAGTGCCCATTCAGCCTGGTACTTAGTAACTGGCAGTGGATGTGGGGTCAGTCATGGTAGTGATTAATTTGTTCCAGTACTCCAACCTGCGATTGCTTTGTGTTAGCATGTTCTGTGCAAGCTTTAAGGTATATGCGTTCAGGCAGTTTTCTTCTGAGGAAAGACTGCAGCACCTATCATGTCTTAATGTACTCCTCAGGAAGGAAAAAAGGTGACTCTTTGTCCCGGGGTGCATTAACCTTGGTACTCCCAACTATGTCATCCCTAGATCTTACAGGCTTATCTGGTCAATCACTTCCTGCACAGGAGACCTTGGGTTTGCAGAGAAAGGTATTAGCACTTCAGCGTGAGGTGCTCTTTCTGCGTTTAGCACAGATGTAACACTCCTGCTCAGTGTGAGGACCAGCAAAGGCAAAGCAAACCTCCTTCCCCTGGATGCGGGGGCACAAGGGCCACCTTTGTGGAGCATGAGCAGCAGGCGCCTAGCCAAAATGGCCCAAAGGAGCCTGGCAAGGGGCCATGCTCAATGCTGCAGAGGAAGGCAAAAAAAACCCCAGGGACACTTGCCAGTCCACCCTGGGGGAAAAAAAAAACCTTCTTCCCACCAGCTGCAGGGCATGAGAGGCCATCCTTGGGCATGAGCAGCAGGCAGTAACACAGCCCAAATGGAGCAGAGGAGTCCTGACAAGTGGTCATGCTCAATGCTGCAGAGGAAGGCAAAAAAAACCCCAGGGACCAGTGCCAATCCACCCCGGGAGAAAATTCCTTCCTGACCCCAGAGCTGGCGATCAGCTATTCCCTGAGCATGTGAGCAAGCCCTGCCTCTTTGTCCCACAGGCTAGTCACGCTTCCCAGAAGGTGCCCAACCTCTTCTCTCCCTCAACATGGAGCCATCTCAGGGACTTCCAAGACTGGCAAAATGCTTGCAGCCTGATTGACCTCGGGGGCAAGAATCCTTCCCCTGCCTGGCAGGACACCAGTGGGTCCTCCAAAGCACTGGGACCCCTTGCATCATCTGTGCATTCCATTTCCTACTGTTGATGACCCTGGCTCTGCAGGGGATAAGGCCAGCAAGCTCCGCAGTGTTCCTCAAGAAAGCATTCCCTTGTTTTGCCACTGCTAATCCAGGTGAAAAGCCCTGATAGCCTCAGGCACCTCCAGGGGCTGGGGGGTTCTTCTCATCTTCTGAGGACCTGGCATCTGTTCCCCAAAAGCTGAGGCAGGATTTCACATGAGCTTTAAATGTGGCCCCACCAGGAGCTGGCCTTGCAGCAGAGAACACCCAGCAGCCTCATTCAGCCTCCAGTCTTCCTCCCTCAGCCCCCTCCAAGTAATTCTGCACACTCAAGGGATTTCTCTTGGATGTTTTTGGGCTGCCCCCAGGCCAGCTCTGTCCTGACAGCAAAGCCAGGCAGGCTGGCAGCAGGAGGATGTCCCCTTTATCCTGCTCTGGGCCATTATGATGGCTGCATTGCCAGGTGGTGGCACCATGACAGAGGGGTGATGGGTCCCCTGCAGCCCTGCCCAGCATCCTTTGGAGGCAGCCGCTGTGCCCAGGAGGCCCTGACCCTGCCCTTGGTGGCCATGCGGTGGACACAGCCGCTGGGCGTCCCCGACGCATCCTCTGCCACTCGGCTCCCATTTCGGCAGCCACAGCCTGGATGGAAGCCACAGCGTAACCAGAGCCATAGACTGGGATGGATGGTGCCAACAGCCATGGAAATAGCGCAGGCTCTGAAGCTTGTGAGCCGGTCTTACACTGGTGTAGTGGACAGCTTGGCCATTTTCAGACCTAGAACATTTGGATCTGTCCCCAAAGCACAGTAAGGCAAACGACAACTCTTCCAAACTGTGAAACCAGCCCACTGCTGCTCTCGCTGTCACATCCCCTTTTCCCACCAAAACCAAGCAGCGCAGTTGCCCATGTTTATACACAATACAAAGCACGTTTCAGCCATGGGTAAAACTTTCAGAGCTCATTTGTGACTTTAACCTTTCTTGAGAGTTATTTGTCTTCCTCAGTTTGGGGGAAAATGTTCAGATCTTATCTAAAACCCTGACAAATCTCTTTTTCCTTTAGGATTTAGTATTTCAAGTACTGAAAGAGTAAGGTAGGTACTATTCTTGGCATTTTGTACATTGGTGCCAAGATTCAGACTATGTAAATAAAAGCATTTATACCATACACATCATTTGGTTGTGGTGATGCCAGAGGTGGAAGAAAGGGGTTTGGTTCCCTCCACATGAACTTTGCGGAGATGTAGAGAGCACGCACAATCTCCTCACCATTTCTTACCAATGCACCAAGTGACATTTGCTAATGCACTGTTTATGGCGAGGTCTTCTTCTTGGAAGGAAGTCCCAAATTGTTTTCTGTTCTTTACCATATTTTTCCTTGCACTTCAATAGCTCTTTTCCTTCTTTGGCCTTCATCTCTCGTTCAAAAAGCTACCAGGAGGTTGCTGGCTGCATCTTGCATGCACATTTGTCACTGAGGAGAATCCCTTGTTCATGTCTAAACTCCTGCTAGACGGGACCTCTGAGCGCTCCTGCAGAAATGAGCTCCTTAATGAACAAAGCAAAACATCCCTTTTGGCCTGGAGCTTGGCAATGCCACGTGCATGGGCAGCATAACACGATCTCCTACAACTCCAATTACATTTCCAGATCTCTCTGTACACACCTGCTGCAGATTGGGTATCTCAAGTCTGCACTGTGGATTGGACAGATGAACTTGCCCAAAACCATTGATTTAATTGGAGATCAATAGGCTGAAAATGGAACTATCAGTTTCTGCAGAGTGTGACATACAGTGGCATTTAAGGCAGAGCTAAATAGAATTGCTTCTATTGCATTGCGCAGAATACTAACAGGAATTGATTTCACCCTGTGAAGGCCTGTGTTTGTTTATTCAATGGCTGAGGGGTTTTTTTGGTGGTTGGTCCACATTTTGAATGCTTGGCCTAATCCCATGTTTGAAGCAGATGAGAGGGAGAATCAGGAGACGCTGCATAGAATCAAGCCAAGATCGCACAGGCAAGGAGGATTCAGCTCTAAATACAGTGTTAGAAGCTGGAGCCCAAAGCAACTTCTACATTTTATCTCTCCCTCTTCCAGCTCAGTGCTCTCTCTGAAGCGAGAGCTGCTCCAGCCAGACATACAAAGCAGGAGGACAGCCTTGGTTCATGAGTGCATCACGGAACAACATACAGAAGAACACACACTCTAGAAAAGCTGCTTGTAAAGCCACCTACCTAGCATTGCACATCTTGGGGCTCTATTGCTCTTTCAAGGTTCCCTGTGTGAGGTGGCTTTTTCATCCTCACCTCTCAGAGAATTTTCCTTCCAGGAGGCTGCAGGCAGGGTCTGACAAGAAAGGCCCCTATAAAACCTATCTGAGATAGATCTTTGACTGCCAATCAAGGAAGAGGATAAATGGCTGCAGATGAGGGATGCCACCTTCTTACTAATGCAACCCACATGTTCAGAAAACAAGCAAATCTTTGGCAGTGATTAGGCTCAGAGAACAAGGACGGAGATAGGAACTTATCACCCCTCCCACCTCTGCTCAATCCCAGCCAGGGTCAGCAAGGGTCTGAGCCTGCTGAGCACCTCCTAATCATTGTGCAGGGCCCATGGGTCATAACTGAAGAACATTGCAGGGTGCATCTGTTTGAGTTAAGACTCTAAAAATCTAATCCGATGCCCACTGGGGTTGGTGGAAAAGCTCCCAGTGACTCTCCTGAGCACTCGCTGACTGCAGGCCCAGGTCATTTGCTGGCTGCTCAGCAGCCATGCACTGAAGTCACCAGCGTATATTGGTGCTGTCAGTTTTTCCTGCATTACAAATAAGCTACCACGACCTGCCTGACATCTCTGAAGTCCAGGCTGAGAACTAATTGAGGCCAAGGTGCCAGACTCCCACTCTCTTGAGGGGATGGTGCATTTAGGTAACAGCTCAGGCACACAGAGGCAGCCAGAGGGAAAGCTCAGGAGTCCCCATCTCTGGAGGGATTTAAAATCTGGGCAGATGCGGTGCTTAGGGCCAGTGTTTAGTGGTGGGATGGCAGGGTTACGGTAGTGGTTGGGCTTGCTGATCTTAAAGGGCTTTTACAACCAAAACAATTCTGTGATTCTATAAGCTCATGCAGTTGTTGCTGCTGTTATCCTATTAACCAGAAAGTGTAGCCCCAGCCTCATAGGCAGAGGAAGAAGATCACTGTCTTGAGCTGTTTTTTCTCTCTCATCTAATGGTGGTTTGCTCATCCTTTTCTTTTGTTCAGCATATATGTATTAAACAGGGAACAGAAGCAGGTGGCAGCACTCCAGTTTGACACATGCTGCAATCCTGAGGGGACTCATTTCTTCGCTCAGGAAGGTTTATCTTTCCCACATCATATCTGTCGCCCTGCGTCGCTTCATCCTCTGATGCTGTAGGGGCTCTTGGGCCCATCACGAACTGGGTTCAAGAGACAGCTAAGAGTAGGTTTAGTCACAGCTTTATCTCATCAATCTGGGGAGTGCTCAAATCTCACATCAGGTGGGTGTCCTTATCTGTGGTTATGCACACATCTTTCCCCTGTGTTTTGAGGCTAGGGGAAAACATGGCTCATTTTTTGCATGCCCCGAGGCTGGAGTCTCATCCATCCACGCTCCCAAAAGCCTGGAGTCACTCCATTAGCTAGAGCAATTCCAGCCGTCCAAAATCAGAGGGGAGCCAGGCACTGAGTGGGCTGGGAGAGAACCTTTGCTGTCAACAGTTGGAAAGAAAGAAAATAATCCACTCCGTTGATTACTCCCCTAACACGATGCAAGGCCATATATTTTGCAATAATCTTGCTCAGAGAGTTTTCCGCAGAGGCTTGCTCTGGTGCGAGCTGCTGTGCCGATTCAGCTGCTGTCGCATAGCTCCGGAGCCTGGCTCTGCAAAAGGAGAGCAACATTCATGTCAGTGTTCAAAAATTCATACTCAGATTTGCTGCTTTGGCTTGCCAGAGATTTTAAGGCCATAACAGACCCTGATCTTCCTGATAACCCAGGTGAGCAAAGTTCACACCAGGATTTCTACATCAAAGCCAGTGACTGGCAGCAGAATTGGGTGTTTGAAAAGGACACTGGACCTCCATTCAAAAGGCTCCATATCCACCTCTCGGTAACCCAGCTAGGTGATTTAAGCACTGCCACTGCCCAAACATGAACTTTATTTTTATTTGAATATTATCAAGCTCTTACCTACAGCCAAATTCCTGTTATTTACGGATTTTATAGGGTAACTTCTATTAAGTTACATCATTTCCTGCACTAACAAATGAACCCACTGTTTTAGCAGTTATGGATGACACCTGCCTGTCAAAAAGGGAAATTAGAAGGCATTTTACTTGACAGAAGATGAGTTAGGGATTGCAGGTTGCCCGTGCCAAGTGCAAGGACATTGATACTTAAAGCAGTGGGAAGTGTAGGAGCAGTGCTCTTGTGGTTGTTGTGAAGCTCATGATAGATACGGTGTAATCCAATGAAGGAAAAATGATTGATATGTTTATTATTTGAAGTTCAGTTTCAACCACTTTGACTCAGCCTTAAATGCATTAGGCTTTGTTTCCACTTAAGGGAGACACTGCTTGGCTAATTGCATTTGGAGCCTGTAGGCACTGACGCTGAATTTAGAGAAGGTCCAGCTCCAAGAAGTACGGAGTATTTCTGCGTAAGAAACTGGTCAGGCTCTACAGCATCACAGTCTGTTTCTGTAACGGACAATGTTCAGGAACACGCAGCAGCAGTTTCCTTCTAAATGGGATATTGTTTCAAGAAAAAATGGGAGTACAAAAATGCAATCTCTTTTTCTGTATTTGTAAGGCTTTTTTATCCAAACCATCCACCATAATCACTATCACATGTTTTGTCAGACCAAATCTGATTTTTTTCACAGCAGAAAAAAAAAAAAGGCTGGGGTTAAAAAAAAAAACAAACCAACACCTAGCAAGGGTTAAATGCCCTTTTAATTCCTCACTGCTGGCTCTCTGGGCCCCTGATCAACACAAAGTTAGCAGCTGACCTTCCCTGATTTTTAAGCCCGTCCTTTAGGAATTTGTGATTAATGCTTAATCTTCTTCACGAAGCAGTTCCAGCTGCAAGACCAGCGCCCTCATTTTAAGCCCGTCCTTTAGGAATTTGTGATTAATCTTCTTAATTAATTAATCTTCTTCACGAAGCAGTTCCTGCTGCAAGACCAGCGCCCTCGCCCAGGTTAGGCAGCTAATGAGGCTCCATCCCCAAACCTGTGAATGGAAGGGAGGAGGGAGAGGGTTTATTTAAGCAGGTAAATGGCTGCAAACAAGGGGAGGCATCTTCAGCAATTCCTTCATGTATTGACTTCTTAAGAAAAAATGTTCAGTCTCCTTTAAGGATGACATAGCTGTGACAGGATTTCTTTTTAAATGCTATTTTGTTTAATAAATCATGTAAATTCCAGCATGTAAACTAGAGCATTACAGGCAGGCTGGTAAATAATTAACTGCTCCTTTGCATGAAGGGGGAGAAAATCCCCAATTCAGCAACCCAGGCTGCTTGTTTACCCTCCTGAGGAATAAAAGGTTGGCTCCTGAAGTCCTTGTGGGTTTGCTGCTGTGAGGAGAGAGGGGGTTTTTTGTTTGGTTTGGGTTTATTTGGTTAGGATACTGCTTTGAGATGGGGAATGTAGTGTGTTTTGAGCTGGCTAGTGAGCATCCTGCTATGTTTAAGCTTTGCAAGGAGGTTATTATAAAGCTTTTCCTGTACTTAAGGGGGATTTTTTTGTTTGTGGGTTGGTTTGGTTTTTTTTTTTCCAACCACCCTTTAACTCAACTTTCTGCTTTGGGATTGATGAGGTAGGAGACCTGAGCAGCAAAGTGTTGCTTCTGGTAAGTGGAAGCTTGTGGTAGTAAGAATAAAACTGAATGTATGCAGGAATTATTGACAAATACGCGAACCCACCCAGTCATCCTAAACCCCAAGAACTGAATGTGTCTTTTGGGGGCATCCTTTATTGGCTTTGGTAAAGGAAATAATTACAGTTCTCACAACGATAGTGCCTTTGGTGTTGAAAGCATTCAGAGAAATCTGCATAAGAAAAGTTCCTTGACATATTTGTCAGGCTCTCAGAAAGCAGGAAGACCTTTATGAGGCTTGAATTTCAGGAGCAGTGGGGTTTGGTGTTGCTGGGTGGAGCGTTAGGTCAGTTCATGCTAAAGCTAAAGCTACTCAAGTTTTCTGGGATGCTGGATCATGTTCTCATCCCCTTGAAGCTTCTAGTCTTTGAGCCTGTTATCACAGTAGCCTCTGGTTTGGACAATAAAAACAACTAAATGGGGAGTTACCCGGACCGGGGGAATAAAAATGTGCTTTGCCTTTGGAGGGCTTTCTGCATAAATGCCTCTAGACACGCCAAAGTGAACCGTGCTGGTCAAAGGTGCTACCTTCCCTGTTCAATTGCTGTGATGTGATTTATTTGCCAGAAGCACGAGGTGCTGCCAAGCCACTTACTGTAATACCTCAGTGAAAATAATAAAATTATCAAGAAGCGAAACACATTAGAAGGAAAAACTTGCTGTTGCCTAAAAAAAGTCCTTGGCTGCTCCAGCCCTTGCTGACCAAAGGCTGTTTCTGCCGCTTCGGCAGCGGCTGACAGCTCTGTACCACCTGTGCACATTGTTTGTACTGATCGGAAACTGGATGTGGGAATGAATCATAGTATCACGCCAGGCTGCCTGTAAAATGGGTTGTTCTTTGGGAAAACAGCATCTGCAATGTATCTTTGATGTAACAGAGTTGTATCTATCGGCGTGATAAAGCTTTGCATTTCTGTGGTGCCAAGTAACTAAGGATTTAAAGGCAGTGTCTAAACATTGATTAGTCTGTGACTAATTATGGAACAGTCTGGCAGGACAGTGTTACTAGCTGCTGCCTTTGGAGGACAGAAATAGGCTGGTGAGGTGATCTGGGGTTAGAGCAAATACCTGGCGGGGTGCGATAGGAGCCCACACCTGCTGATGCATGGTATGTGGTCTGTCGTCTGCTTGCACACCTCTAGCTGGGGGGCTGCAGCGCCTCAAAGTGCATCTTGGCCTCCGAGGTACCGGTAGCATCTCCCTTTCAGCAGGCAAGGTGGACAGCAAAGGAGAGCAGCGCCAGGATCCCTGCACTGTGCATGACGGGCAGATCAAGATGGGGAGATGTGATTTGTGCGGAGTCCGTGGCCCCTTAGCCCCGGTCTAATGCCTTCATGGCATCCTGTGTGTGGGTTTCCTGATGAATTCCCTTTTTTCATGAGCTTTGACGTGCCGAAGCCTGGCGCTCCAGTTACGTAAAGACCGGTACCTGCTTCTCTGTAGCATTTTGTGTGGCGTTGTGCTTTCTCTAGTCCCTCCTTCCACCTGCTCTTCCAAGGGGACCATAGTCCTGCTAGCAAGATCAGTCTGTTGCTATGGAAATCTTTGTCACAAATGAAGACTTCACAGCAAGGCAGTGGCATTAAACCCAGGCATTTACATATGCCTCTGGCTCCAGCGGGATTTGGGTCTCATCACTGAGTGCAGTGAAAGACACAGATGCTTTCCTGTTCCACCCAAGGTGGTGCTGGCCAGGGAGACCCAGGGTGGTGGAGGCAGCAGGGAAACCTCCCCAGCTGCACTGCCTTTTGCATCACCACTGGAATGTGGGTCAGCAACCAGTCCTGCAGCATTAATGCCTCCTCCTCAAACCAGGCTTGAGCTTTTCCTCCGAAGAGCTGTGCTGCAGAGCAGCAATGTTGGCAGCCAGCAGAATAAAGTCAGGGAAAAGTACTGGGAATGGATACATAGGGATATGCAGTGGCTGAATCCAAACTTGGGGACATGCAGCCTCCTGAATGTCAGTGTGGGGGATTAAAACTTGCTCCTGGGGAGGGGCTTAGGGGCAAGAAGAGGAATCCAAAGAAAAGGAATCCAAACGTGCCATCTTCACATTACTTCCCCCTAAGCATTGCTAACTTTAGCTGTATTGCTTCCAAGAAGAACTGCTCATCTAAATCCTAGGGCCTGGCTTTGAAAATTTCAGCACGTCCCCTGTACTGCAAAATCAAAGCTTCTTCCCTGCTGAATACAGCTTTGATCAGAACTGTGAGAAATATTTGCAACCATGTGAAACTTGAATGATTTGGGGTTTCATTACACACTTGAAACTCAGACCATTTTCATCAAAGGCATTGCTAAAGTTCACCAACCCTCTAACAGAACCTTTGATGGTTTACGGCTTGCGTTTTGTGTGAAACTCACAGGTTTGCTAGACTTTTTTTAAGTGAAACTAGCTGAAAGTGGCTTTGACTGCATTTTGAGAACTTAGAGCTATAGAAAAAACCAGCCAGTCAAATGTTGTTGGGTTTACAGCTGCTGCATGCTGTAACCGTGCCATGAAGGGCAATCCTGCTGGAAACCAGTACTCAGCGTTTGAGGCTGTACCTGGGTGAGAAGGTGGCAGGGAATACCAGCATGGCTGTCCTCTGCCCTTGTCCCCTCTGGCCTGGAGGTCCCACAGCAGCAGCAGAGCTTGGCGTTTCCAGATGCCAAGAGGTTTGGCATTTCTCAGTGCTGATGAGTACCTTGTCCTCGATCAGCCCAGGAGGCTGCACCCAACCGTCCATCGGAGCACTTATGAGGTCTCGCTTTCTGGAAACATGGGGTTCCCTGGAGTCCAGCCTGTCCTGGTCCTCGCTCTCAGTCCCCAGCAGAGTCTTTATCACCTCTGATGGTTTAGTCCCCCAAAACATCACCTGCTCCATGCTCCCTTGCCTCAGGATTAATTTTGGGGCCACCTCTCCCAGTCTGCTCTAGCCACCCAGCCGTGCCTGCTGCTCCTTGTACGGGACTCTGCTCTTGCCCTGGCAGCGAGGCTCCTGCCCAGACTGGCAGCCAGGGCTGTTCTTGACCCTGCTCAGACCAGAAATGGCCTGGTCCAGGCAGAGTGGGTTTTCCCTGTTCCTCTTTATCACTAAAGGGGCAGCGGGATCACGTGCTGAACATGTAAAGCTCACACTACAGTGTTGTCCTGATCAGCCACTTAAACTCTGCTCTTCTGCTTTCTTTTCTAACTAGCAGTGAGAAGCACAAGGGAAAAGCAGCAGGTTATAATAAAGGGCCAGAGTAATAGTACTGGATGAATGTTAAATTTGCCATTTGCACAGGTGTTCACTGCATGTGTATTACATCTGCAAGTGTGTGTTCTCTTCTGGAAATCACTGAAATGTTCAGAGCAGCGTTTCCTACCTGGCAGCTGGGGGTGTTCAGCCTGGAGAAGGGGAGGCTGAGGGGAGATCTTATCGCTCCCTACAACTGCCTGAGAGGAGGGGGGAGTCGGGGGGGGGATTGGTCTCTGCTCCCAGGGAATGGGCAATGGGACGAGGGGAAATGGCCTCAAGTTGCACCAGGGCAGGTTTAGGTTGGACACTGGGGAAAATTCATTCCCTGCAAGGGCTGTCAAGCCTTGGAAGGGGCTGCCCAGGTTGAGTCCCCATCCCTGGGGATATTTAAAAGCCAGACAGATGAGGTGTTTAGGGCCAGGGTTTAGTGGTGGGATGGCAGGGTTAGGGGAATGGTTGGGCTTGATGATCTTAAAAGGCTTTTCCAACCTAAACCATTCTGTGATTCTGAGTCAGAGCAACCAGAGCCTCTGCTACGTGTTTCCATTCCACCTTTTTAATTTATGGATCTAATTTCCCTTTGAAAGAGCTGGAGCTTGCTTTTGGGTAACCCTTGGTCCAAAGGCACAAACCTGAGGGAACTGAGATGTCATTCTTCTCTTCGGGGTTGGAACAGAGCTGGGAGAGTTACATTTACATTCCATATGTCTACCTGAGAAGCCTTTGCATGTTTGGATGCAAACTTTTGATTCAACTGAAATATAAGCCTTGGAAAATCATGTATGTAGCTGCAATACAGCAAACACTGGTACCTTGCTGCCTGGGGAAGTGCTGCTGGGAGTGCCCCAAGGGATGCTAGAAGTGTCTAGCACATTGTACCTTCTGTAATATGTAACTTCTATGCCATGAAACTTCACCCTTGTCAAGATCTCCTTATCCTCCACAAGCAAAGTACCAGTACTTTGTTTTAATTAGGGAGTGCGCTTGGCTTGAATCAAAGCATCGTGCTTTGAAATGCAGGGTTTAGTTTCAAATCTGAACTAAAATGGCACCTCTCCAGTACTGACAGGGCTGTGAGGACACTGGTTGCTTCTTTCTCTCCAACGGTTTGACCACCCCACCCCACGCGAGGCAGTCGCTGCTTGTCTCGGTGAAGGCTGCAGCGCGTTATAGCACAGTTCAGAGCAGAGCAGTAAATAAAGCCCTGGGGAAGCATGGCAGCGGACTGGATCATGAAACAGAGGGCCCTCTGGCTTTGATGGGCTCCCCGCAATGCCCTTCTCAAATGCCTTTGTAAAAAGGGAACTGAGGCACAGACACCGTGCAGAGCACCTCGACGCGCAGCAGCCTACCTCTGAGACGCGACCCCGACACGCAGGCTGCTGCAGCAAAGGGAGCTACCAAGTTTCAGGGCAAGCTGGAAAATCTTGCGCTTGCTCACAGTGCTCATAGCTCCCCCACGCTCAGGCCCTGTCGCTAAGCCCTTCTGCCTTAGATGTGCCTGAGTGCAGCGAAGCGAGCACCCAGATCACCCAGGGCTGCCGACACTGCCTCTAATGAGGGCATCAGGGACATGACCTCCCCGTTGCTGGTGTTAACATACAAAGCAGACAGGAGCAAGCCTGATTTACATCAGTTGAAGTGACGTGAGAGCATAGCAAAGTCACATGTCCTCATTAGGAAGCTCAACAGATAGGGATGAAAGTCATAAGGGACAGCAAACTCTGCAGGGCTTGTTGAGCTAACGTGGCTACAGCCTGCCTCTCCATCTTTGTTGCGCATGGCCTTCTCGCTCACTACAAGAATGCTTTCCTGCTTTACGCCTTCTCCTTGTTTAATGCATCAGAAGGAAGCTACACTGCTTCACTCCAGCTAATCCTCTTCGCCTGACTCCTTCAGCACTGTACGTGTGCCGTGAGTGACCCGCTGCTGTGCGTAATAGCCAAATGTGACAAATAAATAACAAGGGAGTGGCAAGAGATAGGCAAGGTCTTACACCAAAGCAAGTTCAAGGCTGAATTTGTTCAGCCTGCATTGGAGCAGGCAGTCAGAAAATATCATTTGTGTCTTTGCCCACCCAGGGCATCGCATGCCCAGTGGGTCCTGAGCTCTCCCTACCTCCCCAGAAGTCAGAGGAGGCAGATGGTGCTTGTGGAAGCCAGGTCAATGCTACGCAATTTGGACAGGGCCAAAACCTTTTTGTCTGGCATCATAATGAGGTAAAAACTGGGGAAAAAAAAATTTTAAAATTATTCTTTAACTGTATCTGAATAACTCCCCATTGCTCATTTCCCGTTAACGTCGGAGGACCCTGAGGTGGGCTTTTCAGATGCTGGCTGTCCCCAGCAGGTTTGCAAAGTTGCAAATACCCAAAGCTAGAAAACTGTGGAGGTGCAGCAGCCTGGGAGAGGGCAATGAGCACATTTCTGTGCACAATGCCCCGGGTGTGCTGAAGTCTTTGCGTGTGATGCTCATTGAGCATGGGCTTCAGGAGCTGCAGCCGCCGCAGCCGAGGGAGGTCTGCAAGAGCACGCTCCTGGCCCATCCCAGCCTGACTTTTCTGCCTTGGAGATGTCCCTTCAAGAACAAGAATTTGTAGCAGGTGTCTGCACACAGACATAAACAGCACACAAATATTATTGTGGGAGTGCAGTTTTTATGTGTAGAAGTAGGAGTCAGACTAGGATAAATTTTCTGCTAATCTAAGAGCACAGGGAAATGCAGGCAGCAGATGTAAAAGCAGAATGAGGGGCAGTTATCGTTAGTCAAGCCGATCTGAAGCAGTGAGATGAAGGGGAGCAGCTTCTGTGTTACCTCCGGGATGCTCTGCGTGCACTGGGATGTCTGAAGGAGGGCAGCCTGACAAGGCAAGCTAGGGACAGGGGGGCCTTGTAGCCTTCTGAACCTGGCAGGAAACACTAGGAAAAAGGCACAGGGCATGGGCTAGCAGCCCGAATTAACAGTTTGGGGTGGACTCTGGGTTTTTAGAATACACAGAAGCCCTCACTGTCAACCAGTTCCTGCGGGTGTTAGCTGAGCTGACGAGACCAAAGCCCACAAGGGACTGGGTGCCTGGACTGCAATCCTGCCAGATGGCTACCAAAAGGCGTGATCCGGCTAAGGGAAGGCTGAGCAAGTAAGAAAGGAGCATGCAGGTCAGGGGCTGTAGAGGAAGGGAGAAGGACAGGCAAGAGGGAGGGAACTGGCCATACCAGTGATGATCCAAAGACAGCCAGGGTGCCAGGAAGGGTGCTAAGACTGATTGGAATCAAGATCTGAAAATCGGGGCTAAGAGAGAATTGTGAGGAAAGTTAATAGCCTGGGAAGTGCTACCTAACGTTTACTGTCAAGGAGGGGTCCCAGAATGGCAGCGGGCAGCAGTTAAAGGACGTTGCACAATATTGCGTGCGTGCAGGCTGGAAAATGGAAGAGGGCAGTGAAGCATCTTTTATCCACTGCTCAGACAGCGCCGTGCAACCCTGCCTGTGACCGTTCAGGGCGAGGCCACTCTGACTGAAGCATACAGCTTATAGCTGCGCCAGGTTTTGTGGGGGTGTGCACACATAACATGCGTCCAGATTAGCCGTGACGTGTGCATGTGGCTGCTAACTAGTGTGTGCAAACCATATGGTGTGTGAGAGCAAGTCAGCACATGCATCGTCAAGAGGACAGTCAGAGAAAGCAAACGTCCCCTCCTACCATCAAGAATTTGTGCCCTACCTTCTGCCAGAGGAAAGACATTCAGAAGGAGCTACGAGAAAAGCAGCTGGTCCATTGGGAGATGAATGCCTGTCAGACTTGGAGATTAAATAGAAGCACGACAAATCTGGATTGTTCCTGCCAAAACCAACTTTGATTACTTTATAATTCAACATGTGTTCCCAGCTCCTATTATTAGAAAGCCAAACTTCCTCCACTGTGGGAAGAGGCTGCAATGGAGCTTTCTAGCCTTGTGTAAGTTAATTACAGTACACATGTTAAAAGCAGCATCTGTCTTAGTCAATCTAGTTGATTATTGTAGCGCTTTATTTATAGTCATCATCAAGGTGAAGGATGACACTAACACAAGTGGAGAGCTTCCCGCAGATCTTGCTCAACTGCGTATTCTCCAAAACCAGCTACGCCAGATCTGGTGGTAGGACCTTTTCTCCTGGGGCTGGGCCAGGTGAAGCCCGTGAGGGACTTGTAGGAAAAGAGTCTTTGTAGTCTGCTTTGACTACAGAGTTACAATGCAGATGCAGAGACCTGGCTGTTAGAATCAGCTGTGACAACACTAGGGCTGTTAGATCTTTGTGGTACTCCAGTGGCCAAAATTTTTGATACTCCGCTTCTATTCTGAGCTGCCTCTGATGCAAATGTTTCTGGCCTCATGACTGAATGCTTTGATTTAGCACCTGATAGCACCCTGTTCTTTCCCTTATGTCTAATTCTGCTGCCTCGCGTTATTTCAACTTCTGGATAAGATCCACAAGGCGTGAGTGTCAGGGTGACCCTGACACAGCCGGTGAAAGCACGCCAGGTGAGTTTTCTTTGCAAATGTGGGCAGCTTCTCCTGAACAACAGAGAGGTCTTGAGATCCGGCCTTGGCTAAAAGCTGGAAGTATGGCAATGACTCCTCCCTCCTGCTTTAGGGCCAGTGGGCTTGTGTGTGGGGGTCTGGTGTATTTTTTGTGGTGCTGGTATGTTGGGGTGCTCTTGGCTGCCACAGCACTGATGGAGCTGGGAGGCTGGCACTGGCACTGACACCGTTCCTCATGAGATGCAGGCCTGGGGACACCTTGGTTTGCTTTCTGTTCACAGCAGAAATGGAAAGAAGCTGTCTCCTTCCCAAAATTAAAGGTGAAAGAGAAGCGAGATATCTCGAGCAGAAAAACCCCCTTCCCTCCAGGTTTTAAAGCAGCAGCCAGGCAGGCCAGCACACTCAGAAATCCCACTTAATGAGCGGCTCAGAGAAGCAGCAGTCTAACGGCAATGACTGTCTCCAGGGATTTTCCTCATGGACCTCATTTGTGATCCTATGGTCAGGAAAGCTAGCTAGGAGGTGATGAAGAATGGAAAGAGCATTAACAGATGCTCATCAAATCTAAAGCAGTTATACTCCGTGGACCTGTGCTTGTTCTCATAAGAACTCTTCTCGGGGGTCTTGGCTTTCTGAGCTTGTGTTTACAAGAGCCAAACTTCCAGCAACACCTTCTGTGCACGGTTTCAGCAGAGGTATTGCAGGAGCCGGCTGTGGCTTTTGTGTGACAGACGTGTACGCAGACACCTGGAGCAGCAGATCTGGTATCTGTTTACCAGATGCAAAGGAAATCTAAACGGGCTGACCAGCTCTGTGTCCTGCAGCAGCGTGGTAGGCTGATGCTGCCTGGTAAGAGATCAGACTTCCCTGGGGTTTGTGCAAGGACCATTTCCAGTCTGCGTTTGCCATTCTTATGATTCCTGTCTTCTGCTTTGCTGTTTACCTTCCCAGAACTGACAGAGCAAAATGCAGCTAGAGAAGTGATGCCTCTTTACTGCAAAGTTGGATTTTAAATGTACAACAAGGGTCATCAGAGGGTGGCTGTGATTCCTGATACTTCCTCCCTGCCTCATCAGAAGGAGACCCCCACCATTGCCACTCCTCCAGATCAGGAGAACACAGCAACCACCAAGCGCCTCTCACTCCTCCAGGCCCCCGTGCTGAAGCCAAAGCAGCATCATGCCTCGTGGTTGTGGTACTTGCTGGGACTCACTGACTCTCTGTTCACCCCCTTCCAGCTGTAAACCCAACATGGACTTCATGTGTGATGGGGCACGCAGGTTGCTTATAGTAAGAAGTGACGTACCCGATGGCACCGTATCCGAAGATAGTCTCCAGGTTACTCTACAGAGATGAGAGGTGTGAACACATTAAGAGAAGCTCTTTGAGTATTTATGACTCAGTCAGAGCAGCGGCTCTTGAAATACTTTGAGGAGTCAAACACTCTGAGGTACTTTGAGGACTAATCACAAAATACTTTGAGGAGCCACTGGCTGGCTTTCCAGACAAAATGCAGACAAATTAGGCTGGTTGCAAGGGGAATTAATGTCCCTTGGGACACCAGCAACATGAGATAAAGCAGCCCTGTCCCCTTTAGCCCTTCTATTTAAAGTGGGGCTGGACCCCACGCAAAGGGTGACTCCGGGATCAGTACCACAGGAACAGCTGGAGCAAAGCAATCTTCACGAGCAGTGGAGCCGTTGTGTCCAACTCCCACTGACTACTGAATGTGTTTACTATGAAACAATTAATGGTCGTGTGATAGAGAGAACTATTACTCAGTGGAAGATAGCTTCAAAAGGTCACAGTTGCTGTGTGTTTATTCCCAGGAGGTCTGTGAAGCCACTCTGGTATGAGGGATGGAGAACACCATGTCCTTGCTTGCTGGGGGGAATGGCTCCCACAGCCTGTGTGAAGCTCTTCTTGCTGCGTCTCCTTGCCCCACTCTGCCTGTCCCCCCAGCCTGGCGCCGGGGTGACCTGAGCATGAGGGCAAACTCTGGTCTTCCCATGGCTTGGCTGTTCTGTGGTGCGTAGCCATGGTGGCCAGAGCTCCCATAGGTGCTGTAGCCAGTCAGCACGCCAACCATGCCAGGCAGCCCAGCGCTCAGCTGCTGCCGGCGTTGTGTGTGTGCACCCGCGCACAGCGGGGGTATTAGACTTGACTTTACTGTTCCTGTAAGCCAGGAGGAGTGATTGACATGGTGAAAATGCCTCTGCTCAGCATGAGTCTTTGTAGTGCTGCAGCCCAGGGATAAAGTGTTCAATCACACACCCCGAGGGAGCCTTCTCCCATCTGACATGAGCTGGAGTCCTTTGCAGAGATTCCTCACCTGCGGCTGGATGCCTGCCCTCCTCCGCCACTCCCCACCGCAGTGAAGCGGTGCCAGGTGAAAGCAGATGAAAGATTGCTTCTCATTTGGTAACAAATAACTTCCAAAGCCCATCCAAGAGACTTTCAACTTCACTGCTCTCTTTGCTCCTTTCATGTCTTCTCTTTGTTTGGCGAGCACGCTAATGAAAGCTCCAAATAAGCATCTGTACTCATAAGACATGAACAAATAGGGAAAGGATAATAATATCCAAAGGTTTTACAGGAGAGGTTAAAAAGGGAGCCAGACTACAGAGACTGCTGAATAGTGGCTTGCTTGACTGATGTTACAAATGCAAAAGACAAAAATCCTTGGAAAATGCCTCTGAGTGGTGATTGCTTTCTCAGAAAGCCTTGCAATTAGGCATGTAAGGAGTCCTTCCAAGCTTCTAAGATGCATTAAAGATGTTATTATGAAATAATTAAGCTACACGGAATAACTTGAGATCCACTCTGTCCCCTACCTCCCCATCCATTGAGGTCTATGTAGAAGCAATGTCACAGGTCTAGGCAGCCCTCAGACCGTTTGGAGGGTCCTGGCTCCCTGCTGCCCTGTACCAACGTGTCTGCAGTACGCCCTGTCCTGCCCAAACTGGAGAGGAAAGGTGCAATCAGCTTTGTGTGTTCATAGCGTCACCCTGAGGTACAGGCCTGCACAGCCAGAGCCCTGAGGGTGCTGGCTTCAGACCTCAGGATCTATCTATGACCTCAGGATGCATCGGAGCTGCTTTCCCTGGCACAAGTTCGTCATGTTGCACCCACAATGTAGGGAGCAACCATGTATACATGGTGGCCAGCACCTCTGTGCTTCTCCCAGGGTCTTTCATGTAGACTGAACATTGCATTGCTGAACACAGAAATGACAGGATCAAATCTTAGAATCCCAGGTTGGAAGGGACCTCAAGGATCATCTGGCCCAACATTTCTGGGCAAGAGCCCAATCTAGACAAGATGGCCCAGCACCCTGCCCAGCTGAGGCTTGAAGGTGTCCAATGTGGCAGAGTCAACCCTTCCCCTGGGGAGATTATTCCAATGGGTGACTGTTCTCATGGGGAAAAATTTCCCTCTTGTGTCCAGTTGGAATCTCCTCAAGAGCAACTTGTGTCCATTCCCCCTTGTCCTCTCCATGGGACTCCTTGTGGAATAATTAATTCTTAAATCCATTCATTAGCTGACCAATATCTTCTCCTATTCATTTTTTCCATATTTACTCTGCTGCTGAGACCTAGAAGCGAGTGGTTTTTTCAGGCACATGTTACGTATGGTCCTGTGTTTCTGGGAAGCTCAAAAAGAAAGCTTCAGTAGCTTGAAAATCCACAACGGTGTCAGCGCTGAATTTGAGGTACTTATTAGAGTAAGTCTCTCATTTTTCTTCCCCCTTACTGCACACTTCATGGAGACCCGCTGTCTGTGTCTGCCCAGAGAGGCATAGCCCGGTCCGGAGCAGCCCCATTGGCGCTGTGTGCGTGAGTGACTGCAGGCAGCGATGCAGGAGCTGTGTCCCCAGAGCAAGGGTGACCTCAGAGCTGGGGCTTGTAAGCACGGACATAGCTGCATGCACAGCGATATATGGGATTTTTTCACTCCCAGTGGCCACTGGATGAATTGCCTGCAGTGAAACCCTGGCTTGTGTGGAGGAGGATGTGGCAGGGTCAGACTCAGGCCCCTTAGCCAGCCTGTGCTCCCAGCCACCACCAACAAGGGCAGGGGCTTGAAGGGCCCTCCGGAGATCACCCATCCCAACACCCTGCTCAAGCAGGCTCATCCAGAGCAAGGGGCACAGGACATCATCCAGGCGGGCTTTGAATATCTCCAGAGAAGGAGACTCTACAGCCCCCCTGGGCAGCCTGTGCCAGGGCCCGGTCACCCTCAAGGTAAAGAAGTTCTTCCTCACGTTCAAGTGGAACCTCTTCTGCTTCAGTTTGTGCCCATTGCCCCTTGTCCTGCCACTGGGCACCACTGAGAAGAGTCTGGTTCCGTCCTTGTGACATCCACCCTTAAGATATTTGTAAGTATTGATGAGATCCCCTCTCAGCCTTCTCTTCTCCAGGCTAAACAAGCCTGGCTCCCTCAGCCTTTCCTCGTAGGAGAGATGCTCCAGTCCCCTCATCATCTTTGTAGCCCTCCCCTGGACTCTCTCCAGTAGCTCCTCATCCTTCTTGAAGTGGGGAGCCCAGAACTGGACACAGTGCTCCAGATGGGGTCTCACTGGGCAGAGCAGAGGGGGAGGAGAACCTCCCTCGCCCTGCTGGCCATGCTCCTCTTAATGCACCCCAGGATTCCATTGGCCTTCTTGGCAACAAGGGCACACTGCTGGCTCATGGTCAGCTTGCCGTTCACCAGGATTCCCAGGTCCCCCTTGGCAGAGCTGCTTTCCAGCCTGTCCTGGTGCATGGGGTTAAACCTTCCCAGGGGCAGCACCTGACACTTGCCCTTATTGAATTTCATCAGGTTCCCCTCCGCCCAACTCTCCAGCCTGTCCCAGTCCCACTGAAGGGCAGCACAGCCTTCTGCACAGCAACTTCATTTCCCTATGGATCTGTCAGGACTGAGCCTGGGGCTGTGTTCTCCGTGGCTCAGATGTGAGTGCTAGGAGATGAAACTGTGCCAAGGAAGTAATTTACTGATGGTGGAGAAAGAAGCACCCTGTCACTGGCGTAGGGGCTCTGTGTAATCCTTCCCACTGTCCTCAAATCTGGTCAGCTTTTAAACCCCACACAGACAAGCCAGAACTCATTTGTTGACAAAAGGAATGAGCGATATGACTGCACTACACAGCTATGAACTGAATTATTGCGCCTACCAAAGCCCCATAAAACCTGTGAAATAGCGATTAATATAATTTGACTCCCAGTTCCACTCCAGAAAAGAACTAGGCAGGGCATAATCCTGCTTGGTACAGAAAGCAAGGGGCAGCACTGTTCATCCCATGGAGTCCAAGCTCCAGGATTACACTTGTGTCTGCTTAAATCTCCAACCTGTTACACTCTCTATTTCTTCTTTCCCCTCCAAGACGGGTGTCAATATGCTCCTGGTATGCTGTTATCCTCAGCTTAGTCTCACGAGAACTCACACCTTTCCATCTATTGCTAGAGATGCCTGCACAGTGGAAGGCTTTACTGAACATAGAGATCATCGCTATTTACAGTAAGCATTGGCTGAACTGGTGCCGCTCCTATGGTCGTGCTACCAGAGATGTCTCATGGCCGTAGCACCCGCTGTAATGAGCAGAGGCCCTTGGTTTCATTTCTCACCACAGCTTCCAAACCTCTCCCTTCCCTCTGCTGCGGGTCTGTTTTTTCTTGGAGACTGGGGTAGTCAACACAGCTGCTTCCGTAAGATCTACCTTCTCTTTGGAAAGCCATCATCTCCAGTGACTAGAAGGTCTCCAACCTATCCATTCCTCCAGGAGTTCCTTCCAAGGATCAGGGACTCAGCCCTGCTCAGAATCTTGTGCTATTGCCGCAAAAGCCATGAGATGCTGGTGGGTTCCTGAGCCAAGAGCTGGACCTCTGTGAAGCAGCACCAGTGCTACATCTCTACTGTTCTCCAGCTGGGTCCACCTTACACTCATGTCAGCCAGGTACCCAAGCACATCTGCTCCATGTTTGAGGAGGAAGTTCTGCATTGCTTCCTCTGCACTCAAATTATTCTGCATCTCCACCAAGAACCGCGCTGGGGTGATGGTCTTTCCCAAGTGCATTTCCATTAAAGGCAGTGGTGCAGAACCCGGAGGCCTTACGCAGGGTTTTCACACTCGCAATTTTAGTGTGCTGCTTAAAAAAACAGGGTTTGACACAGTGGATTCTACTTGAGGGGGAAAAAAAAAAGTAGTTTCTTTCTGGGACAATTTGCTGCTAAGGCGGTATGTTACAGACCAACAGAGACGTGTGGGTTTCCTGTTCTGGTATTTTCTTTCACATCCTGCACTCAACTGAACTGTGTGTATTGTCAATAATTTCTTTTGTAAATGCATGCATTAATTAGCTGCAGGACTTAGTACACATCCTGAGAAAAACACTTTCTGCTTTCTGATGCTGCCTTTAAAGTAAAGTCTATTTGGCAGGAGGTTTTGGGGAATGTTTGCCTGATGACTCATCTAAAGCACAGGGGGAAGCCTGCATTCCCATTTACCATGATGGAAAATGATACCCTCTTGTTAGTGGGTGAGCAGTGTTTGATCGGTTTCTTTGAAGGAAGTGTCATCCTTCTGGAAGATCTCAGGTCTTCAGGGCAGGACTTAGTAATCTAAACTAGGTCCAGCCTTTTTTAAGTCAGTGGTGGTGCTCCCAAGCCCTGCTGATGGGAGTGGGGCACGGCACCTCATGCATTCGTAAAATGCCAGTCCCGGTGGCCTTGTGCCTGGCCCACTGCACCCTGCGCTGAGCTACTCAGTGCTGCTGGGCCACTGGCAGGACCCCTGGAAAGACCCAGAGGAAGCTGCCTGGTATGAACCATCCCCCAGGAGGGCTCTGCATACCCTCGGGGGACCTTCTTCTGCACTCTCTAAGAGCAAAAGTCTCTGAAGGAGGAGAGAAACCAGGTCTTGGAGGAGTCCTGTGGGAGAAGAGACAGTTTAGCTTATCTTAACCCTGCGGAGGTCCAAGCAGAAAGCAGCATCGATGCAGAGAAGCAGCTCAGTGTCCTTCCCACATTGGGATGTGATGGAATTGAGGACCAGGCACTCCTCAGCAGAACTTGCTGAGAGCTTGGGGTGCAGTTGGGCCACGTGGGACAGAGACAGTGATGGAGGGACTCTTCATCCCCATCTTGTTCTCTCTGGTGCATGAAGAGCTGGAAAACAATAGCACAGAACTCCTTGGTAATTCTGTGTTGTGCTGGGAAATGTCACGAGGCCCCTGGAGTGCTGGCAGGCTGTCTCTAGTGCCATCAGCAGCGAGGACTGATGTCCAATCTTGGCAACTTGTTATTCCAAGGTCCCAGAGTCACCGAGGAGAGAAAGCCCATTTCAGCACAGGTAGCTCAGGGAGGCTTGGTGTTAGTTTAGAGGAAGAAAATTAGTTTCGCCATCAGAAGGGCAAGAAACCTTTCTGGGTGTTTTTCCTGTTTTTTTTTTTTTAATGAAAGCCACAAGTCTGAAGCAAAGAATAAAATCCATGGGGATACCCTAAACGCTCAAAATCTGTGGATTTTTTCCCACGCTTGAACATTTTGTGTGCCTCTGCTTGTGCAAAATGAATTAAAGGTTTCAATCCAGCTGCTGGTGGAAAAAGTGCTCCCATCACAACTGGCACTAATTGGCTCCCTCACCAGCAGCCTCCGGGAGGAGGCAAGGAGCAAGCTGCCACGCAGCCTGACTCTCCCACCAGCACCGGTAAGACCCGTGCTCCCACCCCAGCAGCTCACAGGATGGGCTGGGAAGCAGGGGAAGTCGGTCCTGACGTTGTGCCTCTTCCAAGGAATGTAACGTTCGACTCCACTTTCTAGGCTGGCCAGCTTTGCATTAAATTCTCTTAAATTTTGTTTGTGATGGAAATGTCACCCTGACAGATTAATTGAGTTACAACATATGCAAAGCAACGTGAAAAAAAGAAGGCAGTTTCATTACCCGGCATTAATGCCGCAAATAGGCGCTGCTACCTGCAGTGATGACTGTCTTGAATGCTAAAGGATTGCAACCCTGGGTGTACCAAATGAACCACTTTAATGGGGAAAAAACACCATTTTAGGCTCACCTACAGCTGAAGGAAGGGGAAACACATCTGGGAGTGGCTCTGTGGTGAGTACGGTGGTTCATCTGTCAATATTAATAATAACACATAAAACGGTGGCTTGCATATTATCTCCCAATGAACAGAAGACAGAGACTGAGTTCCATGTAATTTAATTTCAATTAGTGCATTGGAGCTTTTTAAAGAATAGACTATATATTCTTCTACAGTTACTCACAGACTATTAAACACAATGCAGAAAAATTATTATGTAAATGAGAATTATCTTATTGGCTTCAATATCTTTCTCCCTCTTCCTTCCCCAGGTAATTGGGTAGGTAGGTACTGGGAAAAAACAGACGATAGGAAATAATGAAATCTCTGCAGCACTCTCTCGCCTTGGATGCAGAAGCCCAAAATATATGTGTGTGTCAGTTTAATTTAATTTGCTGTTAATTAGCTTAAATAGTAGCCTTACCTTCCTTCGCTTTCACTGCATTTCTGTCCAGGCTCTCATTAGGCAGCGTGATAAAGCAGGTGCTTGTTAAAAATACTCTAAGTGCCTATTTACATTACAAAGCTACTCCTAGCACTTGTGGTGAAGGAAACTGGAGCCTCCTCCCTGGATACAGCTGGCAGGAGAAGGGAAGCATCACCCTTTTTTGCCCCATGTTTAAACCCCAGAACACTAATTCCCATTGCTAATAAGATCAGGATTTAAAATACAAGGTGCAGAAGCACCCGATCAATAAGTAGGTGCGTAGCTTTCTCCAGAGCGAGGTGGACAGCAGACCTTGAGAGTGCAGGATCTGGGTGTTCAGTTCCTCCAATTTCTAATGCACATAGAGGACTGCACCTCCACAGGGATATGAAAGTCTCGTTTGAACGGACACCATTCAGAAAGGATGCTCCCAACTATTTAATTGAGGCCAACAAAGGAAACGTAAAACCCAGGGTAGATTTTTATCAGCACGGAGAAACCCAGGAGAGCGCAAACAGTGAACAGACAGGGAAGAGAGAGAGGAGGTGGGAAAGAGGCAGCAGGGATGGAAAAGGGCTTGGAGAAGGAATTCAGCATTGGGTAGCATGCTTTCAGATATTGATATGGAAAAGGTATAAATAGAAACAAGTGCATGCTTGTGGAGCTAATAAAGCTCTTGTTTACCAGTAAGCAGAGCAATTCATTAAGAATGGGAACAAGCACCTGCTCTGAAAATAGGGAAAATACTTAATGAAAGAGCTGAGAGGATGGAGAGTGATTTGAGTACAAGCATGCTGAAGAAAGAGAGAAGTTCAGCACCTCTCACAGTTCACCCTCAGCATCTGTCAGCAGCGTACCCGCCCCGCAGGCAGAGGCTCACAGCAAGGCGGGCTCCGGTGCGGAGCAGTGAGGACAACACCAGCAGCTCAGGAAGAGGGCCTCTGGTTCCCGGAACTTTTATTCCAAGCACTGCTAAATTCAAGCCAAAAAAAAAAAAAAAAAAGAAAAGAAAAAAACCCCTCATCTCCCTTCTCATTTTCAATTCAGTAGCTTCCCTGGTTCCTTCTTTTTCATTTTACTTATCTCCAACTAGAGAAAAAATACAGGCAGGGAGCAAAGTCTAAACTCCCTGGCAAATATCCTGGTTCCGCTTGCAGAGCAGATGTCTCCAGCTCTGCAGGTGTGGGGGATTAGGCTGTGGTGCTGTCAGATTAATTTCTTCTTTGTCTTCATCTTCTGGAGGACCCAGCTCTTTGGATGTGTTCATGACCCCTCTTTAAGGAGGCAGATACGTTTGATAAGGCTGTGAGACCTTGATGCTAAGCTAAGAAGGAGGGAAGATGGTCAAATAGCCTCAAAAATTAAGCATGGAGGTGAATACGGAGGGTAGTAGGAAGGAATGGCTGTCTCTCTCCCCTGACCTCCCTCCAGAGGAGATCTCTGGAGCCTGCCCACCGCCCTGCCACGGCGGGTCCCTCCCTGAGGCTGTGATGAACCCCAGCTCGCTCGGCCCAGGCCCCACTGAGCAGCACCACGGTGTACCCAGCTGCACAAACGCAATGAAGGGGTTTGCCTGGACCAGGCCTGTCTTACCAGAGAGAGGAGGAATTGCAAGGGCTGTTATTCTGTGTGGGAGAGCCATTTTATACGTCACTCCAAGGGGCACGTTGTTGGAGCTGATGCCAGTCATCTGTCTCCTTCTCAAACAAAGCTGCTATATTTTTTTTTCCCTCTTTTGCTTAGTAGGGGTTGGAAAAAAACCACGCAGAAATCATGCTGGTAGCACCACGCTGTCCCTGCCATGGAAGCCAGCGTGCTGTCTGCCTGCGCGCTTCTGGCACTTGCTGTCAGGGTGCTCTGCAGCGCTGCTCCGAGCACCTCTATACCCGGCACATGGAAACAGCCGACTTCTCTTGCATTTGGTGCCAATAACGGACAAGAATGTCCCCCTGTGACATTGGGAAATGTCCTTTTTCCTCCCTGCCAGTGAGCTCTGCCTGGTACAGACTAAGAAATTAATTCAGCTGCGACTCCTGGGAGCGCTGTGGCTGCTCCCAGGAAGGGGTTTGGAACTGCCAGTTGGCAAAACGGGCTCTTCACCAACTCACCTGTAACCTGACATCTGGGGTGAGGATGATCAGGTCCCGTGCCTGGGTAACAGCCTTGAAGGAAGCCCTGGCTTTCCATGGGGAATAACTGAATAATCACGGGTAGCAGGCATCGCCCTGGGAGGCAACATCTGAGCGAGAGGGCTGTCGTCTGATCCCTCATCTCTCCATGCACTGGGGGACAGGGAAGCCCCCTGCCCCTAGGTGGCCTCTGCCTGCTTTCTGGCCTGATTCAGCTGTATGAGCCCATGCTGTTTCCAAAAAGCCTTGAAGACCGTCACAGCAGATGTACCTATATAGCCAGTTCAGCGCAGGTTTGATCCTGCTCCTGGGACCAGAGCATCAAGCCCTGAAGCTCATGTAAACTCCTGCCTGAGCTGGAGCTCTGCGGGGGGAGAGAAGCCCAAGCTTTGATCGTGGGAGCTGCACTGACAAGCTGTTGGCAGGGCTTAAAGCACTCCAGACCCATCTCTCCTGGGCTTGTGCTTCCCCTCCGAGTGCAGATGCCCCCAGCCAGGCAAGCATGCAGCAGTGTCGGGACTGGCTGCTCCCTGCTCATCTCCTCCTGGGTTTGCTGGGATGATAGCAGGGGCGACTGCCTGTCTTCGGAGGGAGGAGCAGCCCTTCCCTGCCCCAGCCTGCAGCGCTGGATGTCTACACGCAGGGTGGAGAGGGTCTCTTGCATCACCTGCATCTGACATCTAGCACAAAGTGGTCCTGACGTCGGCGACAGGCAATTGCCCCATGTCTGCTCGGCAAAGGGACTGCGCTGTCACAAGCCATTAGGAGGTGAAGATGGGCTTGGCCTTCCTATATGCTGCCATCAGGGGTGGGTGTATAGGGCAGAAGAGACGGCACTGCCCTGGTCCCCACTAAGAGCCCAGGTGTGGGGATACGGTGTGAAGAGTCCATTTGTTCAGCCTGCCGGTATGATCTGATTTCATACTCGGTGCTTAGCAGAGAAGCTCTTTCCCCTTGAGCAGTGTTATGCACTTTGCAGTTACTTCTTTAAAACACCTTAGTTATACATTTGCTACATGTTATTTTGAATTCTCTTGAAGATCAAGGACGCTACGAAGCCAGCAAGATAAAATTAGCATCTGAGCCTTAGCCTTCTCTTGGTATAAGAAGTGCAGATCAGCTTCGCTTGCTGTGGATGCTGGAAGGTGAATTTCCTTTATGTCTTCCTTTCAGCAGACCTAGTTCTGCCATCCTTGTTTGTTTTGAGTGCCACCACAGCCCGTAAGCTGTCCTGGTAGCTTCCGTAAGGCTTCTTCCAGAAAAAAAAAAAAAGCCTCAGACAACAGCATGGGTGTTGAATTGGACCTCAAACTGGTAAAAAATCAGTTTGTTCAAAATCAGTTCTGACGCCCTCACAGTGTGATCGCTGGGTGTTTCAGCAGGGAGTTGGGGGGAACAGTCACGCAGGGTTACGTCTGTGTACAGCTCTCAGACAACCAGCACCAAGTACAGCACCAAGCCCGGGGTTTTAAAAGGCTGCTGACGGCGAGGGCATGCGTGTGGAAGGGCCGCCGAGACGACTGAAGGATGGGAGCGGTGCCGTGAGGGGAGGGCTGTAAGGGCCCCTCAGCTTGGGGTGTGCCAGGGCTCACGAGGCATCTGGCTGTGGCGGGTAAGTGCTCTCAGAGGGGAAGCAGCGGCGTTGAAGGCCACTTCAGCGCAGCAGAGCTAAGCCGAACGATCCCTGGAGGAAACGAGACGCGTGTTTTAAAAGCGAGATTAGCCATCAGGAGGGGTGACCAAAATGGTGGCCTGAAGACCTTCTCTCCATACCTTTGCCTCAAGGCAAATTTCTTAGCCAGGTGCTTCTTGGCGAGGTAAGTTTAACCCTATACAAGTTCTCAATATGGCAACATATGAGCAAACTCCCACGTCACGTACCAGACATCAAATGTGACGTCTCTTCTACTTTCAAAGCGTCCAAGCCTCTGGCTTCAATGAGTCCGGTCACTCTCTGGGGGCAGCTTCTCCACCAAGTCGAGGGCAGGGACAAACCAAAGGCTCCCGCTCGCCTCTCACGGGACACTGCTCGCACCTTGTTCGCAGCTCCCACTGCATCACCAGCGCGGCCCTGGGCACGCACTCGAGGCCAACCGTGCTTCACGCCACAGGGCTGCAGGCTAGTGCTGGGCAAACGGCAGGAGGTAAGGCTGGGTCTGTGTCCCCCAGTCCAGTGCTGCTCTGGCACAACATGACCCCATCCTTGCATTCAGGTGCAGGGCTGGAGCAGACTGGGCCAAGAAGTGCTGGGCAGAAATTCAAAGTTTAGATCCTTGATTTTTTCCTTTGGCCACAATTTGAGCCTTCACCCAACCTATCTTCCTGTGGATTTGCTGGTGACGTACCCTGTTATCTGTTTGAAAACAGGCCTACAACTGAGACCCCTCACAGCATGGCCTTGGCCCTGTTAGGTCTCACAGATGAAGCGTTACCTTCTCAACCTGGACCAGGAGGTGACTGGAGGTGCACAGACATGATGGAGACCTGAGCTGAACCCTTCGTCCAGCGGCTCAGGAATTAGAGCATTGACCCCAGAAGCAAAGGCTGTGTTTGAATCTGGCACAGCCTAATCTTTTATTCATGGTGGGTCATCCATGGTGACAAGGAGTCAAAGGAGGAGGAGGAGGAAAGATTAGAAGAAGAGCAGCAGAGCTGCCTGGAGGTGCAGATGGGATCTCAGAGGGGACAGGTGGGATTAAGAGACCCATTTGCAAAACCAGCAAATGACTGTAGGTGCTTTATGTTTACGAATTCTGCATCCAGGAGCTACGGAGCCCCATAATTCCAGAAAATTAATTCCCACTGAAATAAGGGGTGCATTTTTTGTGTCTTTATTTGCAGATGTTTCAGAGCAGTTCTGAGTTTTTCCACAGTATTTGCGACAATTTACTGAGTAAGATCTAAGTTGGGCCGTCAGTGAGCATGAACGAGTCTCGGTCCCTTGATCTTCATGGACGTATATCCATTTATGCCAAGGCAGGATTATTCTCTCAAGACAGTGGCTATGAGTACCAAGCTTTAAAGCCCAAGTTGTTTTAATTGGGCTCATAGGTAAAGCGTTTCATGTTTCCAAAGTGAATACTCAGTAGGATGAATTCAAAGACACTTTCATAAAGTTACGGATATGCGCTTAGAAGTAGGTGTTTCTGGGAATATTCCTGTCATTTATGCTGGTGTATTTACAGCAAGCCAGCAAGAAGCAATGCAAATGTGGTCCGTGTGGAGCCACGGGCGCCAGCATCTGTTCAATAACTGCAGCCAGCCAGATCTGGATCCTTAAATAAAATAACGTCCTATGCTTTCTTCATTAACAAAGGTAACTTTGCCCGTTGAACTAAAGGCAGATGCGTGCCACAAACTTCCCCATCCAGACTTCAGAATTTGAGTCTTTGTATCCAGGTTTTTTCTTTTGTTTGTTTGTCCCATTAGAAAAATACGACTGCCAGTAAATTTTAGTTCTGGAGCCAACTTCTGCCAAATCTGAAGGAGGCGAGAAGCTGGATTCCAGCTGATGTCTGTCTACTTTGCTGAACACACCAGAACACTGTGCCCTCATTCAGAAATCCCCAGACTATGGCTCAGAGAATGCGAAACAGCCCTGCGTTGCCCCTGGTCACAGGCCATTAGAACATTAAAATGAGTGCCCAGAGGAGCAGAGCAGGGTGCCGCTCCTGGCCCAGCGCAGGCTGGTCACTGCTGCTGCATTTATAGAAGAGAGAACAGGATAAGCTGGAGGTCACCATCCTGGCATGGAAGGGGCTGGGGAGAACTGATGGACTGCTGAGATTTTAAGGATTTCTGTTGGTACAGCCAAGCCTTTTTTTTTCCTAGGGAAAAGGATAACGTCCCTAAGGACCATGGCTGACTGGGATTCCCAGTAAGCAGCAGTAGCACCCGGCAACTTTTCTGTTTTACTGTTCTATGCTGAGTTTAATATTCCGAAATAAAAGCCGACCAAGGGAGGGGCAGGTCACGATACCTTCCACTCTGTAGGACTTCCATTTGTGAAATGCACAGAAAATGTAGGAGCCCGCAGTTTTCACGAGCGGTTTGCTTGCTTGCCCTCTCTTCCTCCCCTGGATTAAGAAAACATTTACTCCTTTTGTTTATTCTTGGTAGTCTGCTTCCATCAAAAGCCGTTCAGTGCTGCGCTAAGCACGTGAAGTAGACAGGCCCTGTCCTCAGAAGATCAGCAAATACAGGAGGTTGCAAAAAAACCCCAAACCAACCCCTTTTGGGGTAGCATAAGGGAGCAGGGAAATGGCCGCAGTTAAAAAGAAAGACCGTGAAGAGAGGGGCTGTATTTCATCTCTCTAGCATCTGTCTGAAACACCTCCAAAATGGTTTTCTTGCTCCCCAAGTCACTCTCATTTGAGGCTTCGCACTTTCCTTTCCACTGTTATTTTACATTTCATTATCTCAGTGTTTTCAGACAAAAATAGCCCCACTCCAACAAATGACTGGAAGCGCGGTTTTTCTCTGTTGCAAGCAGATTGTTTCCTGGCTCTTCCTCAGCACGGGGCGCACGGCGGCGGCGATACAGCTTTCATTAGGGGGACCAGGAGCACTCCGCGTCCTCTGCAATGGTTTCCTCCGCGGATGCCGGGATTGATGTGGTAGCAATTTCTGTGGGCTCCGCTACCTGTCTTAATGCAGAATGTACCCCTGGGCGGGTACAGCCCCCACCGCTTCCACTGCCTGCCTCCAAGCTGATGTGGAAGCTGTAGGGGAAGGATGAATATTATTTGCCAGCTACGTCTACTAATTACAGGGTGTGTTTTCTGGAGGGAAAAAAACCACAAAAATTGTTTTCACTTGCAGTCCTTCCAATCTGTTTTGAATTAGGAGACACTCAGGATTAGAAAGTGTTTTCTCATTAGAATAAATGTCACAGATTTAAAAACCTCTTCATTTAAATTCCTCCTAATGTTCTTTGGCTTGAACAAGTGAGCTTTTAATGTCCATTTTAATTAAAGCATTTCAATGGGATTTCAGCTGGGCACCTCATGCGAGCAGGTCCCTGAGAGGCGGACACGGTCTAAGCAAGAAGGGGAACCCTGGGGTGGGAACTTGAGCAGAAGCTGTCCTTCAGCTTTTCAGGGAAAACTGCTAAAGGAAACACAAATTAAGGTTGCGTTGCTGGAATGTGACCAGAGGAGAGCAACAAAGCTGGGGAGGGGTCTGGAGCCCAAGGCTGCTGGGGAGCGTCTGGGGGAGCTGGGGGTGTTCAGCCTGGAGAAGAGGAGGCTGAGGGGAGCCCTTATCGCTCCCTACAACTGCCTGACAGGAGGGGGGAGCCAGGGGGGGTCGGGCTCTGCTTCCAGGGAAAGGCTGATGGGACAAGGGGAAATGGCCTCAAGTTGTGCCAGGGCAGGTTTAGGTTGGACATTGGGAAAAATTTCTTCCCTGCAAGGGCTGTCAAGCACTGGAAGGGGCTGCCCAGTGAAGGGGTCGAGTCCCCGTCCCTGGGGGTGTTTAAAAGCCAGGCAGACGAGGTGCTTAGGGCCAGGGTTTAGTGGTGGGATGGCAGGGTTAGGGGAATGGCTGGGCTTGATGATCTTAAAAGGCTTTTCCAACCTCAATGATTCTGTGATTCTATGATCTGGCTAGAAAAAAGATCCCACGCTTACAATGGGCAGAAATGCCCCGTGGTGTGGGAGACACTGGCTGGGCGTGCCAGGTTTTGCAAAGGGGTTGATCTACATTTCCCCAAGCCACTATGAATTTTTCTCCTGTTGCTGCTGTAGCGGTTTGCAAGTTATCGTCAGGGGCTCTGGCAGGTAAGCAGGGCTGCTGGCCGCAGGCTTCAGCACCCCGTCTCTGCCAGGAGGTTCCTCCTCTCCCCCATCCACTGCCCCCCAAATTTCTCATTTCGGTAAAAGTGTGGTCCTTGCCCCATCTCCCCAGCCAGCTCCCACGATGCTGGATGCATTTACTGGTGCACATGCCCAGGAGCCACAAGTAGGAAGGACCTTGTCAGCATTCTGAGGAAAGAAATCCTTTGAGATGCCAGGTGATTTGGATGAGGGCTGCAGGGCAATTCATAAAGGGCTGGAAAATAAAACATTGTCAAAGCATGTTCATATTCCTTTCCCAGGGCATGGAAATGACAGGAGGGAAGCACCCCAATGGGGAATCGGGTTATCCAGCCCCTTGATGCTCCTCGTTTCCAGCTACTGCCCAGACAGCACCAGTGCCCCCGCTTCTCCCTTTTCCCCAGGAGCGGCTTGGGCCCCTGCGGAGGGAAGAGGCTGGTCCCTACCTCTGCTTCAATACGGGGCTGCCGTCCCAGGTGGATCCAAGGGCGGGAGAAGGACCCGAAGGCCGAGAGCCGGCAGGCGGTGGGAGCAGGGTGGGGCCAGTGTTCCTCGGCTGCCGGCGTACACATTGAAGGAGAAACAAGCAGTAGGGTCAGACCTCGCTGATGGAAATCAGGCAGCTCTGGTAACGTCAGAAGCTTCACCTGGGTTCACACCAGTAGTGTCTGGCTCACTCTCTCCCTCCTGGAGCGACGAATAAACCTGGAGACAGTTAATAATGAAAGACTATTAAGATAAGAATTAGCCTTTATTGTTCTCAGGCTTCCATCATTTGTCAGGCACTCAAACCAAACGGAGGAAATGCTGATCTGAGAAATGGTGCTGATGCCGGAGGAATTGGTGCTTGTGCCCAGGCACTGCCCAAGGGAGGAGGAGCCCTACCCGGGCAGGCGCTGGCCACGTTGGCCACCTGTCACCAACCGGCATTTCTGCTCCCTTCCCTCAGGACAAACACCTAAAGCAGTCACCTTCGCTCGATAGCTCATCAGCTGTGGCACTCTCAGGGCTGGGCAGCGCTTCTGGGCCAAAAAGCACCTTGACTGTTGATGGGTTGTTTTCGTGAAGAAAATGTTGTCAGCTTGACTGTTTAAGCTCCAAAATTCCAGCAAAGAGCTTCATTTTGAGCGATCCTTGGAAAGAACACTCTGTATTTGCCTCCCCCTCCCCATCTCGTTAATTGTTTTTCTTTCTTTTTAGTGAGAATCCTGTTTGCGCTCCCCACCGTTCACAGCCGCTGCGCATCCTGGGTGAGGTGGAGCGAGTGCTTAGGAGCATATCTTTGGTTTCCTCACTTTGACAGAAGGAAGAAAACATATGAAACTATGCACAGGTTTTGTTTTCAGACTGTCTTCAGCTGCACGTAGCATGCGGTTCCTGCAAGGAAAGTCACTTGGATATAAATGATATAGATACAGGAGCAAAACCAATAATGCCAGGATCAATTTCCCGTTGTCCTGGTGTTCCTGCCCTCACGGCAGGAGGCTGAGGTGAAATCTGCAGCCCTTCCCCAAGACAACAGCCCTGTGGATCCCGCACAGCCACGTTAGAGGCTTTGGTTTTTTCAGACTGAGTTCACTGAGTTTTTCCCTTTTAACGTGAAGTCGGACGAGCCCCAGCTCCCCCCGCCAACAGCCTTTTATTGCTTTTAGACCGACTTTGAGATGGGGCAGAAAAAGAAATCTGGCAGAGGGAAGTTCCAAGGTCAGCGCCACTCACCCGTCTCTCTCATCCCACTGAGCTCATAAATTGGTGTTAACACCTCCTGGAAAAGAAACGACAAATATAAAACGAGAACCTTGCTCATATTCGGAAGCCTACCCACAGCCAGGGCAGCCGCTGCAGGGCTGCAAGGGCAAAGCCCAAAGCCCGCTCAGCCCAGCTGCCACCCCCAGCCCCCGGCCGCACCCTGCCCACCTCCCACAGCAAGCAGGCAACTTATTTACTTTAAACATCATAAAGCACCCATGCATTTTTTTTGTTCCTCTGCTATTAGCTTTTGCAGAATGATCTTTTTTTTCCCCCCCTCATTCTTTAAATAGCTGCTTGTAACGGGGCCTCGCGGTGTGGAAAGCACAAATATCCGAGGAGCCTTTGCGCTGCACCCCCTGCCCCCTCCTCTAACAATTCTCTGTAGCGGGATTCATAAAATCTATTATTGTTGCTGCAGATCGGCCACAGTACGACTTCGGAGAAAATTCCTTCTGTGTTGACACTGTTGCTTCATTGTTATTCTTCCTGTACTGGTGGAACAAAATGAAAAATTCATTAAAAACGGAGAAAAAAAGGGAAAGAAAGAAAACCACCAGCATTTTTATAACTCCCAGCACAAAAAGCAAATGTAGAAGATTGAAATTGGGGTGATGGGGAGAGAGGGTTAAATGTCCAAAGGGTTCATGGCCACGTGGACAGCGTCTGTGCTGATAAAAAGGACCTGTCACCATCTTTGCAGGGTACCGCAGCCAGATTAGGAGTCAGGGAAGGGTCTCATGGGAGGCCTTACTTTCTTCAGGACGCTTCAGCAGGCGGCGAGACCCCTCGGAGGAGCTCCAGGAGCTGCCCTGGCGAGGTCCCCCTGCAGTGTGGCCCTGCCCGCAGCCCTGCTCTCCAACCTGCCAGGTCCCCACGCTCCCTCCTTCCCTGCCGGGCTCCTGCCCGCAGCCCCGCATGGCCCCCACTCCCCAGGGACATCACTTCCAGCCCAGCCTGCCCCACCTTTCCGAGCAGGGTGGCAGGAGGTGGCAGGGAGAGGAGGGTGGGAAGCCGAGGCACGAACTGGCTCTGCTGGCGGTGAGGGCCCAGGACCAGCTCCCCGCCTCCCAGCACCTCCTGTCCTGGCAGCAGCGCGGGGGAGCGGGGGCTCCGCAGGCAGTGGTGCACAGCCCCACGCTGGCTCCTCCTCGGGCCTGGCTGAATTCTGCAGTCTGTGCTCTCACGGGCAGCTTTCAAGGACTTGGAAGGACAGATCCTGCGGCAGGGCACGGCCAGGGGAGTGGTGCCATGCCCCGGAGCCCAGATCCCCAGCACTGTGGTTCAGAGTTACCACCACCACCCGTTCCTAGGGGGGGGTGGACAAGTAGCGTTGTTGTCCTCATGAAAGAGGTGGATGAGGAGCATTGCTGTAGTGACAGAGGTGGACAAGGAATGTTGTTGTCCTCGTGACAGAGGTGGACAAGGAGCCATCTCCTGTGGTTCCTTACACAGGACCCCACACCACCCCGTTTACTTTGGGGTTGGCAAACATTTTGGCACAGTGTCCTCCCAGCATCCTGGCATCCAAGTTGGGACATCAGAGTCCAGATGGGTGGCTTTGTAAAGCAGCGGAAGACTGGCTGGATAGCTGGGCTCTGAGGAGGTTAGGGGATGGTCCTGAGCTACCTGGAGGCCAGTTACAAGGGGCATACAAGGGGAAAGATCCCTCAGTGGTCATTCCTGGGACCAGTCCTAATAGCCCTAGCGATGGCCCAAGGAGGGGACAAAATGCCCCCTCGAGTTTGCAGATGACACCAAACGTGCAGTCAGTAGGGTTGAGGGCAGGGCTGTCACTGAGCAAAGACAGCATGGGCTGGTGGAACAGGCCCACGGGGATCTTCTGCAATCTGGCAGGGACAAACGCCCTGAAGGCAGGACGGACTGTCCCCTTGCCCCGTGCAGGCTGGGGATGGACTGGCTGGGGAGCAGCTCTGCTGCAAAGGCCCTGGGGTGCCACCGGGCAGCAAGTGAACCTGGAGGAGCAGTGCATGCTGGCAGCAAGGACATGACAGCGGACCGGGCGGTATGGCCAGCGGGTGGGGGGGAACGCCTGCTTCCTCCCGTGCCAACCACATCAGGAGCAGCACATGGGCCACCCCCAGGACAAGAAATGTGATGCTGAACTGGAGTAAGCCCAGCAGACTCCCAAGGAGGGTGGGTGAGACCTCCAGGGCCCCTTCCAGCCTGAGTTCTCCTGGCATTTTGTGGCTCCTCAATAGCATCATAGAATGTTTTGCATTGGAAGGGACCCCTAGAGGTCATCTAGTCCAACCCACCTGCAGTAAGCAGGGACACCGCTAACTAGGTAAGGTTGCTCAAAGCCCCGTCCAACCTGGTCTTGAATGTTTCCAGGGATGGGGCCTCCACCACCTCTCTGGGCAACCCAATGCTCCTCCCAAACCTGCTGCAGGTTTGCTCTGTAGTTGCAGCTTTTTGCTCTCATGACAGGTCTCAATCTCCACGATTACCACTTTGTTATTTTTCCATCCCTTGAAGGGGACACCCCCAAAACCAATCATCTAAATCTTCTTAAAAAATAAAAATGACAAAACATTTCCCAGGATCTCTGCTCAGGAAAGTCAGAGGGGAAGAATAATTCTTTTTGTGATCAAGAGACTTAACTTCAAAAGCATCCGAACTGCAGCTCTCCGGGGGCACCTTTCTGCAAGGTTATTAATAAGAAATAATTGTTTTAAGTGCAGAAAAGTACGTGCACTTTCTCTTCCCTTGCAAAACCCCTGCATCATTTGTCCTTAATGAATAATGAAAGATGCTTTTGTATTGCTTCCCACCCAGAGTCTTTAAAGTGATCGTGAAGCAATAATAAATAGGACCTTAAAGAAAATCAGGTTTCAATGAAAATTTAATTCTGGACTAATATGAGACGCACCTGCTTTTGCAGAAGTTCACAGGTGTTACGGGGGCCTTTGTGGGTGGATTTATGGTGGGAAGCAAAACCTAAGGAGGAGATTGGTTTTCCAAGGAGAGAGGGAGGGAGCACAATGTCCCATGGCAGGCTGGGGTATCTGGATTTCAGGGGAGAAGTCAATGTGTTAAACTGGGAAGCTGACGAGGTTTTGCCTTTCAACTTGTCTTCAGGAAGCCCACTCTGCTGCAGAAAAACTGAAGCTTGGAAGAGATACGCGAGTTGCCCAAGAAAAATCAAACTGAAAAACAGTTAATTCTTCACGTTTGGCTTGGTAGGTACCCAGGTCTTGCCTCCAGCCCACGGTCAGTCAGGTCTCGATGTTGGCAAGAGAGTTCACCTTATGCAGGGGTCTCCTACCACTGCAGAACCCAACCTTCAGAGGTATCTGCTGAGCGCCTCATCGTTCCCACCAGCCCCAGTAGGAGCAAGCATCGTGCTGGGTAGTTTTGTACAACTGAGTCCCTCAGTGCCACCAGAGTTGTGTTGGGATCAATGCAGAAATACTTTGCGGGGGATGTGTCTCTGCCTTGATTGCCAATTAATCATCTGAGCTATGGCGCGACCCCAGAAACGTTTGAACACTGAAGCCTTGCAGCAAGTGCGACTGTGGTGGTCGCTCCTGCCACTGGGCCCCTTGCTCTTCAGCTGCGGAGAGCTGTTGTGTACAATTATTTGCAGTAAACGTCCCAGTGACCCAAAAGCACTTCCCATGCACGGTGGCCACCTAAAACCTGCATGCATGATCGACGCTGGGTGCACTGCTGCCTGTGTTACTGCTCAGGCATCTCGGTGTGTGCCTGTCCCTCCACCGCCGAGGCTTTCAGCCTGGACTTCACATGCATTTAGTGAGTGACGAGGTGCGGGACAGTAGTTTGGGTAAGAAAACACCCAATTCCTAAGGGAACTGCTTTCTTCCTCGTCAGTGCGGGCAGCAATCGCACAGAACAGCAGCCAAGCTGGGAGTCGGTGTTACAGGGAGCACCCGAGGAGGAGCGGCGGGGCCGGAGCAGCAGCCCCGCTCCCAGGAGTGGCTCCTGCGTGCGGTCCCCGGCTGGAGACCTCGCTCCGGGCCGCGCTCCCTGCGAGCGCGAACTCCGGCTGCGGTTCAGGTGAGCCCGGCTCGGACAAGGAGCGAGTGGGGCTGGGGGAACTCGGCGGAATAGGATGGGGTGGGGACGGGATGGGGATGGGAGGGGATGGGCATGGGCACGGGCATGGGCATAGGGATGGGCAC
>NW_009259494.1:428067-453369 GCF_000687185.1 Egretta garzetta | reverse complement strand
CCATGCCCGGGCAGGGCTGGGGCAACCCCCTGGCCTTTGGGAACGGCCTCTCTCGCCAGCGCCTTGGGCTCGGTGATGTCTGGAAGTATTTGAGGTGGCGGGTGAAACTCCCGTTTTTCTCTCCCGGCTGCTGTCGGGAGGGCTGGGGCGGTTCCCGTGACAGCCGGTGAGTTTTGGCTGGGGCTTTTTGCGGTGGCCCTATGGCTGTCGGGCGTGTTTTGGGGTGTGATTCTCCAGGTTATTTTTTTGGCTTGGGGACGATCTGGGCTGTAGGGCTAAGCTAGGGAACGAGCTTGCGCCAGGCTGCGGGCTCCCGGGGCTTTCCCATGTTCCGGCAGCCACTCTGGTTTCTGGTAGCTCTGCTGCACAGGCTCCAGCGGAGACCGAAGTCGGCAGCATCACGACTGACTTCAGCTTACTTTGGAGGCTGGGGAAAAAAAAAAAGGCCCTCTTATTTCATATTAAGGAAGTCATTGCTGTCTTTCCCCTGCAAATAAATACTGTAGGGTAATCGATAGCCGGTGTCAGTGTTTGCCGGGCTGGTGTGGGCTGTGCCTGTCTGCCACCGCCGACCCTTCCTCTGCAGCTGGAGGAGCAGCGCTAGCGTTCGGGCAGGCATTTGCTGTGGAGCTCAGCACCCGGGCCGAACCCCTTTTCCTTGGCTTTGAGCGGTGCTGGCTGTCACCTCGGAGGAGCAGCCACGGGGCGCAGGTGCAGGCTGCGTTGCAGGACAAGCAAAGTCTGAGCTCTTCCACAGGTGCTCCCACGCTCGGCTTCCCTTTTGCAGCTGTGAAGGGCAGAGGAGGCACCCTTGCTTGTGTTTTGTCCCGTTCTTTATTCTGTGGTTTGATCTGACTTGGGCTCTTTGCTCTCTTTCTTCCAAGCTGAAGGACAGGGAAGGAGTTTGCTTTTCAAGCAAAGCCAGCAGCAGAGCTCCTGCCTTTTGCCTCCACTCCTCATGGGTGACCAGGGAGGCGAGGAGCCTGTGTCACCAGCGAAACCTCGGGTTATACCGTGGTGATGGAGCTCCGTAGCATCCCTCCTGGGCTGCCTGTGCTTGGCGACAGCTTGCCACAAGGTTTGTTGCTCATGTTTCTGGAAGTCATTTTCTGACTCTTGTTTTGGGCGAGAGGCATCCTGCTTGGCTGCGCGCGGTTCCCTTCTTCGCGAGGTGGGTACGTGAAGGCAGGCGCTCGCTTAGCTCTCTGTGCGGTGCCTGTGATGGATTGCTGGTGTTTTACTTCTGTCACACTGCTGTTGTAGGTGGATTTTGGGGGAATGGTGAAGCAGCCGAAGGTGGGTCTCTTAAGAACCGCTTTCTTTAGAAAAGGCAGATAATAGGCAACGCGGTTTGGAAGGATGTTTTATTTAGAGATTGTGAAGAGAAGATTAAAGCTCTTGACAGGGAACAATTTATGTGGAGTAGGTGATGGGACTTGATCATTCAGAAAAATAAGACTCTAACATATTCCCAGCACCAAGAGAGCTTTCAGCTCTCCTTGTCCCAAATTATTCAATCAAAGCAACAGAACTTCTTTTGATTTGAGTTCTTTATTGATGGAGATGTACACAAGGAGTCCTCAGACCTAGAAGTAAACTTGCATCTACTGAAAGAAAATGGCCTACGGCTACAAAAATCTTTGATACACTAAAGTTACTGCCAAGTTATCTGAGATGATATTTATAGGTTTTAGAAATAGCTGTGTCTGTCTTGAGAAGGATTGCAGCGCTTCCCTCCTTGCCCCCCGCCACTGAGTTACCATCTCGTTCGGCGTGCGGCTGTGTTGCTGCTTGGGAGGGAGCATGAAGGCGTTGCAGAAACGCTGAAATGAAGAGGGTCTGTAGAGGGGAGAAGGAATGAGGAATAAAATTTTGGGCCTGAGTTTTGATTCCAAAACGAGCTGCTTGTTCTTTTCACGCCTTAAGGTTTGTGATGGAAAGGTTGAAAACACCCAGCAAGAAAAACATGCTAGGAAAAAAAATCTGAAAGGAGCTAAGCAGGGTGAAATTCAGAATAACCCATCGCCGGAGAGCGTTTATAAACCTCCAGGGATTAGTCCTGCATGCAACTCCTATTCGTGCTCATGCATTTCAAGTAAAGGGAGGGAGGAATCTTTCGGATCAGTAACAAGTTCTTTTTGTGACCATAGAGCTTTAATGATATTGTTTAAAAAATAATCCTGAGTGTGTGCTTTTTATGGTGGCGGAGGCTAGATCTGCAGAATTGGTGCTGACCTGCGTTATCTGAACCAAGCTGAACGTCAAAGAGGCTCTTGGGGGAATCCGAAACCCGGGGGGCGTTTTTCAGACCTGAGTTATGGCACTTTTCTCCGAGGTGCCTCAGGCAAACTGCACTTTAAGAAGGCAGAGCTTTTGTTTTCAAACCAGCCTAGAAAAATGCCCAGGATGAATGCGAAGTAAAGGCTTTCAGAAGTTGTCGTTTGCGATTAAGTTGATCTCGCTGTTGTGCTTGGGAATGCTGCCGCCTTCCTCGGCGCGGTGGGAACTGGGTCTATTTTTATCTCTGCCACCAGCCCTGGCGTACCTGTTCGGGCAAGTAATACTACAGGGTGGTTCTCACCTGAACATGTATATTTAGTTAGAAGGTCAGGTGCCTGCCAGCTTCATCTCCGATCTAAAATTAATTGTATCTGCTTTACAAAAGGTGTAATTGAGGCGATGCCAGGGCAGAGATTGACTGGGAACTGGTGTTCTGCAGCATTAACATCTTCTTGTAAGTGTCTGGGTTTGCATTTAAGGCACTGGAACTCTCAAAGCCGAGGCTTGTAACCACGAGCAAAGACTGGTTTCTTTTGCACGTCTTAGGAAATCCTCAGCTTGCGGGGAGAAGTGTGCCCACAAACGGTGAAGCTGAAGCTTTTCTGGTGGCTTCTCCCATTTCTTGCAGCTTTAAAATGATCGGAATTAGCACCCTGGTGTTGCCAGGCTGTGGGCAAAGGAGAGAAGCAGCTTCTGTGGAGCCCGGGGTGGGGGATAGCGTGCAGGATGTAACAGATGGTGCTGAGCCACGGGTGCATCACCTGCAAGCTCCCTGCGAGGTCCTTCTTGTTTAAGAAGGGTGAAATACCAGGAGTACTGTCATGACTTCTTAAATAAAATGAGAATAGTTTTTTGTCTTGTAATCTAATTGTCTTGCTAACAGCATCCCAAGCTGTCCTCGCTGGGCGGGAGGGATCCCTGGAGTGAACCTCGCCTCCAGAGGCAGCCGTGTTCTGTAGCGGTGCCGTGCTTTGGTCTGGACGCCCAGGGAAAAGCTCCGAGGGCGGCTGTGGTCGCCTTTTCGGCTCTTGTGTGACGCCATTTAATGGGAACAGTCCTGTTAGTGCTGCTTGCTGAGGTCTCTTGTATCTTCCAACATGAAGAGACCCCGGAGTGGATCTGCCCGCGCCAGGGGGACCCGATGAGCTGAGAATATGTTGAAACCAAATAGAGCAAGATGTGCCAGAGAGAAGCTCCTGAGGGAAGACTTGGCCCTGCCTTTTCAGGGAATGTGCATCCCTGTGTCCCGTCCCCCCCTGATTTAAGGGCTTCTGAGCTTTTGCTTCCACCCCGATGCTGGAGCCGAAGGGCAGGGCACCGGGCTCCGTTTCTGCAGCATTTCTGCACCTGCGGTATTTAAAAGCTGGGCAGACAAGGTGCTTAAGGCCAGGGTTTAGTGGTGGGATGGCAGGGTTAGGGGAGCGGTTGGGCTGGGGGAGCTTAAAGGGCTTTTCCAACCTGAATGATTCCGTGATTCTATGATTTCATTTACCCAACATCTGTTTGTAGGCTTTGCCGGTGATGCTGCACAACTGTGCTTTTTGTGTTCCAAAAAGTCTGGTTTTAAAATAGGAAACACAACGCCAGTTTATTTGTTGATTTGGTTTTGTTTGTTTGTTTTTTTCCCCCCAAGAAAACAACAATGAGGTAAATAGCTTGGGCACCTCTGGGCTACGTCCGCGTGAATTCAGTGATTCCCAGGTGAAGTCTGCAGCATCATCCCAACACGGTGCGTGGTGGTACCGAACTGCTGGAAAAGTGGCATGGCTTCATCTGATGCTTTTGCGAGCTGCTGATATTTCAAAAAACACAGCCCATGGTACGAATGAATGCGAACTCCTCTTCTGATCATTACAAGCCGAATAGGAATGGAGAGGTTAAATGTGCGAGCAGGAGCAGTAACCGAGGCAGCGCAGCTCCATCCCCTGCTGTGCTGGGATTAAGTGGTGCCCGCGGTGTCCTACCTGCCTTGGAGGGAGAGCATCCTTCTCCCTGGGGGTCTGCCTTCTGGCAGGGGTACTTAAACAGGGAAAAAAGTGTGACAGCTTCTGCCAGAGAAGATACTCTGGAAACCATGGCAGTGGATGCTTGTTCTGGAAGCTGGGAATAGATCAACACTGTTACTCATTTTAATGTGTGAATTCCTGAGTTTGGGACTGGGCTGGCAAAGGACGCAAGGTGGACAGAGGAGGTGGTTGCAGGTGTTCCTGGCTCTTGGTGTCCTTATTAGTCTAAATCTCATGCTTTCCTTCTGCCTCCAGCCACCTTTTTTTTTTTTTTTTTTTTTCTTTTCTCTCAAAAACTATCCTGGGAGCATTTGTGAGAAGAACGCTCCCTTCCAAAGGATGTGGGGAGCACTAGTTCTGTCTGCTCTCCTGCACAGGGGGAGAATACCTCTGCCTGGGGGTGGGAGCTCTGTTTCATAGAATCATAGAATGTTTTTCATTGGAAGGGACCCCTAGAGGTCATCTAGTCCAACCTCCCTGCAGGGAGCAGGGACACCTTTAACCAGATCAGGTTGCCCACACCCCCAGCCAACCTGGCCTTGAACGTTGCCAGGGATGGGGCCTCCACCACCTCTCTGGGCAACCCCTGCCAGTGTCTCACCACTCTCACGGTAAAGAATTTCTTCCTTATAGCCAGTCCTGGTTTAGTTTAAAACCATCACTCCTTGTCCTGTCACAGCTGGCCCTACTAAAAAGATTTTCCCCATCTTTCCTATGGGCCCCCTTCAAGTACTGAAAGGCTGCAATCAGGTCTCCTCGCAGCCTTCTCTTTTCCAGGCTGAACAAGCCCAACTCTCTGAGCCTGTCCTCATAGGAGACGTGTTATAGCCCTCAGAACTGAACGTGTGGATGGACCCCGCTGTCTTGGAGAAATAAGGATGACCTGGTGCTCCAGCGGGGAGGTTTGGACCTTGACCACCTGGCTCTGCATGGTAGCGACTGCCCCTGTGGGTATGGTGTGACAGCCCACTGGCCAGCGTCCGTGCTACCTTACGCTTGTCCTTTGCGCTCTCTTCTCCTGAGTTGCATCGCAGACTTGACAGGGCTTCAAGATGACTCTCCTGGTCTGAGATATGGCCCTGACATAGAAGATTGCAGGTGGTTGGTGCTCCAAGATAATTGTGTTCTTTTTTTTTCCCCTAGATAAGTTTGAGAAGTTCTGGGACATAACATGGCAGAGTTGATGGTGCTGCTGCATGGTCTGACTGAGTGTGGTCCTGCTGGGAGGGCAGTGCTGTGGCCATTTGGTGGTTCAACAGCTCCTGCTTTCTGTCCCTGTCTGCCTGTGAAACGGGTGTTTGCTCCTGACTGTTGGTTCTGCAACCGTGTCGCTGCAAAAATCCTCTTGAGCCCCTCTAGGAACTTAGGTTTCATTTTGTAATAGCTCTTGCTCCAGAAATTAGTCTTGTGTGCAACTCCTATTCATGCTCACACATTTCAAGTGACGCTTTGCCACGCACGCGGTGGGTTTGGGAGGGCACTGCATCTCTGTGCAGACATGGGTGGTGCCACAAGGATGGGGACCTAGACCACGGCCTTGAAATGTCTACATTTATATAAGTACCAAAAAATCCTTGGTAGGGCTGATCTCGTGCAGCCGACGTCCTTTCTGTACCTCCAGTAGCATCTCAGCACCCACGGGTGGTGGTGAAGAGGAACATCTGATGGTGAATTCCCCTGGAAGGATGCCCCGTGAAGCTAACACTGCTCAACAGCTTTGCGAGCGCGCAGGGAATGGCTGCTGCCCCGATGCACATCAAAGGTGGGCTCTGTGGGTTTTTTCCCTCTTAATTAGGAGCAGAGTGCTTTCCTGCCGACGGGCTCCCTGCATCCAACCGTGCTATAAACAGCTTTTTCAGGGAAGGCACGTTAATAAGCCGGAGTTTGCTAATACCTCCTGCGAGCAGAACCACACCTCGTGGCAGGAGAGAGGCAGAAAGGGCTTAGATGATTTTAATTAAAGCTGTTGTGTTGTTGTGACAAAGAAATTCAATTTGGTCTTCTGCCCTGCTTGTGTTAGGAGGGGAGAGAGCGCTCAGCCCCTCTGAACTGAGCTGTTGGCCGCCTTCTGTTTGCCTAGGAAAAACAGCAATTTTGTCGTTGGCTTTTGCCTGGGCTCCTGGGCCCAGATTGCTTGTTTGTTTTCACCAGCTCCCCAAATCACTTTGAAGATGGACTTAAACATTGATCGTGTCTTCCAGTCCTTCATCTTTGTTCTGCTAGCAGGCACTACAGAAGGTATCTTTGGTTACCTCTCTTCCCCAAATGAGCAGGCTGTGCACATGATCCAGCAAAGCTCTTTCAGCCCAAGCATAAATCAGCCCATGTCTCTGCTCCCATGCATCACTCCCCATTCTCTGGGATTTGCCTTCCAGCCCAGGCTGGAAAGAACTTTCCCAGTTCCAGGAAAGAAAAAAGTCAAACTGCTACTTGATTTCAAGGGAAAAGCTCCCAGTGCTCCGTCTGGTGAGCAGATCTGTTTAAAAAGGACTTGCTCTCCCCTTATTGCGGCAGTGGGATCTTTACTTTCCTTGCTGCTTGCCGAAGGGAGGGAGGGCTCTGCCGGGGGCGCTGTGCCGCTGGAGGGGTGCAGCAGTGGAGCAATGCCTGGCGCTGGTGGCTGCTGGCAGGGTAGATTGGAGAAAACACTTTGGATCTCCTCCTTTCCCATTTGAACACTGAGACCTGCCGGGGCTGGGAAAAAAGTACCCCAGAACAGCACAACATTTTTTTTTCCCCTGTGTAAAACAAGCAGGAGACAGTGGAGGTGGCTGATTCGGTGCAGAAAAGCCCAGTAGTTACAGCTGAACGGGAAGCAAGATTTAATAAATCATTACACAGCACACTTCTGCTGGTTACTTTATGCATGCAGATACTCTTTTTTTTGTTAGCGCTTCAATGGTACCAGCTCATACTGACCTCCTTCTGGAGTTAACCTGGAAGGGAGTGCATTTCTGACTTGTTATTTAGATGCGTGATTGCCCTTCTTCCCGTAGCATGTTCCAAAATACTGGTGAGAGGAGCTGCTGGAGGGCTCGGGATGCAGAGGGGGTTGCCCAGCTGAAGGGTGCCCAGCAAACGAGCAGTGTGGTAGCCTGGGCAATGGAGGAGACGACTGCGTGCGTGCCCATGATACGGGCTGTCCTCTGCATCCATGGCTGTTGTGATCATTTCCGTCTGCAGCTCAATTTGCAGGTGTCGCGTCGCCATCCAGTTTTGTGTGTTTCTAGCTGATGATGCATGCCTGCTCAAATACCGGTTTGCAAGGGGGGGAGACATGGTGCTCATGACCTCAGAACGAACAGGTTTTAGCCATGTATGCAGTGTAAACATCTGTATTTTATAGCTTGTTGCGAGGTGTTGGTGCACAGGACTACGGCTCAGCAAGTCGTAGGCTTTAAGTCATTTGAGTGCTTTGCCCCATTAAGTCACGCGAGTGACTTATAGCTTGCCCCAGGTCTTCACAGCTGGGTTGCCAATCTATAGCCTATACAGGGAGTAAATAGCATGTGTTCACATTTCTCTACAAGTCCCCAAAAAAGGATGCGCTCCACGCTCCAACAGCCTGCTCAGGCTGAAAAGTTGCTGTCAATCGGGGCAAAATGCAGTTGGACAAAGCAGCCCAGCAACGCCTTATTGACAGAGACGCTTTTTGATTTCTTTCCTTGGTTGTGACAGAAGGGAAGTGTTACCAAGTGTCTCCGCAACCTGCAGCAATGCAAGGGGTCATGCGAGTGAGAAGGCTTTGTGTGATGATGGAAAACAGCCTTTAGATCCGCCAAGTTACTGTCTGGGAAGCGAAAAAGCTTTTGAAAGTTCATGCCCTCCACCTGTGCTGCGCTGGCATCCTCGCCGTACAGAACGAGGCCATCCTGACAGGGTGCCTGTGCCTGGCCGCAAAGAGTGAGGACTGTGGCTTCTGGAGCCTGGCTTTTGTATTGGGTTTGTGTAGCAGGGTCTTGGTAGTGGAGGGGATACAGGGGTGGCTTCTGTGAGAAGCTGCCCGGAGTTTTCCCTGTGTTCACCGCTGGCCAAGGCCAAGCCAAACAGTAACAGTGGTAGCACCACTGGGATAACATGTTTAAGAAGGAAGAAAACCAGCCGCAACTCAGTAGCCGTGGAGAGAAGTGAGAGGATGTGAGAGAAAACAGCCCTGCAGACACTAAGGTCAGTGAAGAAGGAGGGGCAGGAGGTGCTCCAAGAGCTCGAGCAGAGATTCCGCTGCAGCCCATGGTGGGGCAGGCTGTCCCCATGGAGCCCATGGGGGAGCAGATCTCCACCTGCAGCCCGTGGAGGACCCCACGCCGGAGCAGGTGGATGCCTGAAGGAAGGGGGCTGTGACCCTGTGGGAAGCCTGCGCTGGATCAGGTTCCTGGCAAGACTTTGCAGACCCATGGGGGAGGAGCCCATGCCAAAGCAGGTTTGCTGGCAGGACCTGTGACCCTGCAGAGGACCCACACTGGAGCAGTCTGCTCCTGAGGGACTGCACCCTGTGGAAATTATGGACCCATGCTGGAGCAGTTTGTGAAGAACTGTAGCCTGTGGGAAGGACTCACATTGGAGAAGTCTGTGGAGGACTGTGTCCCATGAGAGGGACCCCATGCTAGAGACGGGGAAGAGTCCTCTCCCTAGGAAGAAGAAGCAGCAGAGGCAACGTGTGATGAACTGACCCCAACCCCCATTCCCATCCCCCTGTGCCACTGAGGGGAAGTAGGTAGAGAAAATTGGGAGTGAAGTTGAGCCCACGAGGAAGGGGGTGGTGATGTTTTAAAATTCAGCAGTTTTTATCCTCTCCTACTCTGATTTTGATTGGTAATAAATTAAATTAATTTTATCAAGTTGAGTCTGTTTTGCCCATGATGGTAACTGATAAATGATCTCTTCCTGTCCTTATCTGCACCCATGAGCCTTTGGATCTACTTTTCTCTCCCCTGTCTGGTTAAAGAGGGAAGTGATGGGGTGGCTTTGGTGGGCCCCTGGTGTCCAGCCAGGGTCAACCCATCACACTTCTAAATTTCCAGCTAGGATCAGGCAGTAAGTTTGGATTTTTTTTTTTCTTACCCTGGAGTTTGTCATCTTTTTATTTCACCTCCAGAGCCTCACAGCCATGAGCAAGAGGAATCCCTAGAGAGTAGACAAAAGACCAGCTGACAAAAAAGATGCAAACTGATTCATTTGCTTTATTTGTGTTATTTTCCTTGAATTTTGTTTGTTTGAATTTTTCTATGAGTGAAGGAGAGCAGGAACTATTGATAAGGCTTCCCACCCCCTAGAGTTGCTGTCATCCTGGTTCTTGTCCCCTCCCTGGAAAAAAAAAATGTTTTTTAACAAATAAGAAAAATCTGGAGGACTTGCTAGCCAGTCTTTGATATCTTTCCTGACAGTATGACAGTATCTGAAGCTCTGTGCATAACAGCCAGTGAGAAGTAACTGTGCCCTGGAGTTTATTCTCTAAATATTTAAAGGTTGGGAGGGCACATGGCTTGGCCTGACCGCTGGTGGGAGTGGAGCTGGGAACGGAGCCAGGTCTTCTTGCTCCCAGTTCACCTTCTTCAAGGTTAGTTACGCTGCTCTGCCACCCCTCCTCCCTCAGCCCTGCCTGCAGAAATCCGACTTGCAGCCGGAATGGGTGGCAGCGCCTGGCGTGCCTGAGCCCGGCCTTCCAAGCCCCTTGCCTCTCCCTGGGATTCCCATTCCCAGGGGCTGTCTCAGCTGATTTCCTTGCAGAGAGGCCTGGACTCCGGGGAAATGCATTTCCCATATGATACATGCTAGGTTAACGGTGGGACTTGATGATCTTAAAGGTCTTTTCCAACCAAAATGATGCTGAGATTTAGCTTGGTGCGGGAGTGTAGCAGCCATTTTTGCAAGGCTTAGTGTTGGCTCGCAGAGGTAACCCCTGGTAGGCACCTTCCTTGCCTGGAATGTGGCAGGTCTGGCTGGGGTGCCTTCACTTTGTTTCATATTGCTGCATCTACTGATTTTCCTACTTTTTTTTTTTTTGTCTCAAGATTAAACTCTGGGATTTTCTTATGGCAACAGATGAGTAATGCAATGGGGCTATGATGGGTCACCAGGGTGTGGTGCGGTAGCATGCAGATCACTGAACATAAAAATGTTGCTTGCACTGGTCCTGGGGGTGATGCACTTCTGGCCTGATTCACAGAATCACACGGAATCCCAGCATGGCAGGGGTTGGAAGGGCCTTCCAGAGATCACCCGGTCCAAACCCCCTGCTCAAGCAGGCTCACCCATAGCAGGGGGCACAGGACATCATCCAGGCAGGCTTTGCATATCTCCAGAGAATGAGACTCCACAGCCCCCCTGGGCAGCCTGTGCCAGGGCTCGGTCGCTGTCAAAGCAAAGAAGTTCTTCCTCACGTTCAAGTGGAACCTCTTCTGCTTCAGCTTGTGCCCATTGCCCCTTGTCCTGCCACTGGGCACCACTGAGGTCCTTGTGACATCCACCCTTAAGATATTTGTAAGTATTGATGAGATCCCCTCTCAGCCTCCTCTTCTCCAGGCTAAACAAGCCTGGCTCCCTCAGCCTTTCCTCGTAGGAGAGATGCTCCAGTCCCCTCATCATCTTTGTAGCCCTCCCCTGGACTCTCTCCAGTAGCTCCTCATCCTTCTTGAAGTGGGGAGCCCAGAACTGGACGCAGCACTCCAGATGGGGTCTCACCAGGGCAGAGTAGAGGGGGAGGAGAACCTCCCTCGAATTCAGCAGATCCAGTGCTCTGTTCCTGTGCTTGTGCCATTAATCATCATGCAAAACTGCAAAGGCCCCTGTGGGACAGAAGTTGATTCTTCAGACTCCTGCCCAGAGTTACTGGTGCTTTCGGTCTTGGTAACAAAAGCTGTGTCTTACACTTTTCAATGGATGATTTTTCAAGATTATATGAAAAAAAAAGATGGACGCGGTGATGCCGAGTTCCCGTCCGGAGGCTGGTGCAGCACTTTGTGCACAGCTGGCTGTTGTTCCTGTGTGGTCCCAGGCAAAGCAGGTGGTGGTTAATTTTTTTGCATTAAAAAAAAAAAATAATCTCCAGAGTGCGATGTGAGGCGACTCGCATCTGTGCACTCTATGTAGGTCAGATGTGTGTTCACTTCTTTATGAAGACTAAACTTGACAGCGTTTCCCTTCTGCAACCAGGGAGGGAGAGTCGCAGGATTCACATGCCGGCGCCGTAAGGAATGTCCTTAAGGGAAGACCCCAAAGGGGACGGGTGTGCAGATGAGGTGTGTTAGCTGTGCTGCATGCTTCGGGTTTGTGACAATGAGCTTTATCGATGAAAGATTTATCTGAGCTCTGTATCTGTGACTGATGGCATGTCACAGCAGATTAGCATCACCATTCAAAATACTAAAAGCTCCTCTGCCACGCTTCCAGCAGATGCCTCTTGCTTTGCTCTGACTAAAACCTGTTTCCTAATCTCTGAAGCCTGGAGGATCAAATGAGCTCCAAACAGGCAACCTGTCGTGCCCTGAAGCATGTCAGGAACCTGATCTAACACCCTTTAAAATGGTTGAAGAGTCTGCCTTTGCTTGAAGGACATGGCCTCAGATCCAGCTGTGTTTGGTCTTATGGAAGATGCTCTACTAGGGTGAAGCTCTCAAAGATGGAGTTCCTACTAATCTACCCACTCGAACACAGGCTCTGACCTCCTTCATTTGACTTCAGTCCATGGAGTAGGGGACCTGAGCCAAGCTGGCTGGCTTCCACGTCTTGGGGAGTTTCTTTGTCTTCAGTCCTGAAATTACATGATGATGCAAGAACTTTTGTTTCTCACCGAAGGAAGCTCCTAGCTTTGTGGAGGAAAAACTTGAAAATGTGACCCCATGGGACCCTAAGCATCCATTAAAAATGGATAAACAGAGGATCTAGTGTTTATTTTAAAGCTGAAGAGGGAACTGGTTCTGCTACCCGAATGATTTTTCCTCAGCTTAGAGTGACCTTGCAAGCGACTGCGACTGAAACCGTGGCAGAGGATCAGAGCAGATGAAGATGGGTAGATGAATGTCCTTATGCAATCCAATGCAGGGTGGAAGATATTTCTAGTATTAAAGCTGATCTGCCTGGTCTGCAAGACTATTGGGGAAATGTTTGAAATGGAAGAGGGGCTGTACCTGTCACCTCCTCCTCCAGCAGATGACTAGCACCTGCAAGCAGATGAACCTCATCTGCAAGCAAATGAACATCATCGGCAGCTCTTCCCTCGGCAAAGGAAGGATCATCTCCAGGTGCAAGCAGCCTCCTGGGACACATGAAATTTGGTGTGAAGTTCTGTGCTCTGAAGCAGCTTGGATGAGTAGGCAGCACTGCAGGACCTCTCGGCAATGAGCAGATCCTAGGGACTTGAACAGTAAATTGGAGTAGGTGGTCCACCCAAAGCTGACTCAGCTGTGATTGAACCATGGGTTTAGGGGCATTGCTCTTGGAAACTGGGTATGGGTTGTACCAGACTTCCCGTGCTTCCCGGAAGTGGACTCTGGACTTCAAGGAGTTGGTCAGAGTTGCTTGGAAAAGGGCTGTACTGGAGCACTCAAAGGGAAATTGGAGTAAAACTTCTGTCTGTCCTGTTCTGTAAGAATTACAGCTGGAATCCTGATTCCCGGCATGTAAATACATGACGTAAGCATGTGAGGAAATCTCAGTACAGACGTCTCTGCTGGAGAGACCACCATGCTAATTGCTCTCTTGCTGTGCTCAGGAAATCAAGAATGAAAAAGGAAAACTCAAGAAAATCAAGGGATGAGATGTTTCCTATGACTGCTCTTTCACCTCTTCCTAAATAGGATGAGCAGTGTATCATTAGGGAAGCTCCCGAGTGCCACCAGTCTCTGAGGACCCTGCTGACCAACTGAAACTAAGGGGAAACTAATGAAATCCCTGTTGTCACAACATATTTTTGGGAGGAAAAGGAAAATGTGCTGGTGAGTCAGGAGACCCCCTGGGAAATCTGTTGGGCTTGTTTTGGGCAGAAGGTGAGCTGAGATGCAGTGGCGGTTTAAAATAAAGGCAGAGATCAGAGCGGCGTACAAATCTGCCATGCTGCTGGCTCTGGCATGAGCACAGCAGTGGAGTCCCCGGAGCTGTTGGGCATCTCTCAGCTGTTCTGGTTGGGAAGCAAACAGAGAAGCTGAAGCATTTTGCAGTTTTTCTCCTGACTTGATTTTAAAACCAGGGTGTAAACTCTGGATTTTCAGAGAATAAAAAATGGAGGGAGGAAGAATGTAATTCCCTGCCCTGTGTTTAGGTAAGAAGCGAAATGACTGTGTTGACCAAAACAAGTAATCTTGAACATTTTCATGTTTTGAGAAAGGTTTGGATGAAGCTTGTGCTTCAAAGGGAGTGAGCCTAGCTGAGCCTTCCAACAGCCGGACAAAGTCTTTATTACTTTTATGTAAATTCAGAGTTAGATGGGAGACGATGGGATACATCTGAGTTCAGGCACCGCTAATAGCCTCAAAATTCAGAGGAGAGGATTGTGATAGGCTTCTGCATTCATCAGGGCCTCTAGTCATAGGTAAGTGACCATTGCTTTACCTGGTTTGTGAGGAAAGACTTGCTCTTCAGATGCTGGGGCTGGCTTTTCCCGCTACCGAAGACCTTTGGCTTGAAGGTCTCAGTTGCCACAGGTACTAAAGCTCGGGTGTTGGAAAACAGGGCTTTTGGTGTACGGACACTTTCAAGGCATTGGAAAGTAAGGTCAAGACATTGACTCTTGCTGCCATCATGCTCATGACTGCCTCTTCAGTACTGCTCTGGATCCGGATAAGTGAAGCTCAGCTCTGCACCATTATCAGTCCTGCGGTGGAGCACACAAGCTATGGTTGCCCTTGGGGTGGTGGGTACCATCTCACTCGGAGGAACCCAGCAAGCAGAGAGCCTCTCCCAGTCCAGAGACTGGGCACGGCAGGTCAAGGCCGTGGTGCCAGGAAAGTGGTGTTTGCGTGACGGCTTTGGAGGCCAGTAGCTCTGCATCAAGCAGACTTTGTAATTACTGGGTGGTTTGGCCTCCAGGACCAGGGTGCTTCTCAAGCAGCCCATTCATTCTCCTGCTCCCTAAAATTAAAAGGAAATCACAGTCCTGTACTTGAGCTGTTGGACTAATTTCCCTCATGGCCAGGCATGACCTCTCAGGTAGAGCAGCAAGGGCCACAGAGGTCCTAGGACTGTCAGAAGTCTGCCAGACCTGCTCTCTGGGGTAACTGATCCCACCAGCCATGCTATATACCTCCAGCTCTTCTCTGCAAGGAATTTAACAACCTTCTGCAGTTCTTTTCTGTCTAGCTGCTCCTTGGCCAAAATGGCCAAGGCAGTGCAGGGCGGCTCTCTTTGGGACTGGGCTTGACACCCTGCCTTTGCATGACCAGCCTCTCTGTTGGAGTTGAACTCATCCCTGTTGCTGATTCAGGAGCAAACTATCACTGTCAGCGAGTTCAGCGCTTCTGTTGCTCCAGCACTTCATTGAGGTTGTCCCCATTAGCCTGTAGTATTAAAAGAAAGTTGGAATCCAGATGCGGTGCTGGGTTGGGGAGCTCTGGCTGCCAGCCCTTCTGCTGCCACACCGAGGCGTGACCAAGGGTGTGCTTTGATTTGCCCCTGTGCGCACATGGGTTATTCTGGTCTTAAATCACAGGGGAATGCCACAAGAGCTGGGAGTCCTGTGTCCCTTGCTTGCTCCGGTTTATTAAAATAACACATTCCTAAACATCAGCTCTTCAGAGCAGCGTGCCCCAGAAGCTGCAGCGCTGTAGCATCTATCAAACATCACCCTGCGAAAACCAGCCCATTCCTCTGTGGGCAGCTTGTAGCTGGGGCCAGCCTCGAAATAACATTCAAAATAAGGACTCCTGTCCATTTAGCAGAGCCCGAGACTCCTTTACATAGGGGTAGGACACTGGATGTTGTCGATGAGATCTTATTTGTCCCTTGGAACAGGAATTATTTCCTTAGGGATGCCAGCAGTGCTTCCTGTGCTGTGGGATTAGCTGCAGATTAGCACAAGTTGCTTGGTTTAAAGGAAGAAAAAAGTATGTCAGGCCAAGCCATTTGACAAAACTTTATTTTTATTTGTATTGTGGTGACAGTAAGGAGCTCCACCAGCCTAGGCTGAAGCTTTCAAGTGCTGGTGGCTCTGTGTGTGTGTCACCCTGTCCTCCCTGGCAAGGGACTGAGGGGATGGGAGAAACAACTTTTTATGCCTTGTAAAGGGGGAGAGGTGCAATGGTTTCATGGTGACTGAATGATGTAAACTGGGGAGGGCTCAGGAGTTGTGTGCAGAATTTCAGCAAGAGCCCTGCGCGTCCGTACCATCCCACCGCAATTGCACATTTCCCTTGGGCAGAATTTCATACCTTTCAAGGTAATAATCTGGCACAACCAGCTAAAAAGTTGAATCAAAAATCACTCTTCCTACTTGCAGTATTCCCTGAGTAACATATCTCCCATTAACCTTTTGTTCTCCGTAGCCACATCTTATATTCTTCATGGTTTTGCTACCCTTTTCTGTTCCAGGATAAATTTCCCCTCAAATAACAAGCGGTCTCATGATTTCAAATTCTGTATTGTTTTTTGAGTGTTGCACTTTTCTTTCCCTTCTACCTTTTGCTGCCTGAACTTCTCCAGGGATCTTTTTGCAAGATTTATTCTGCAAGATTTATTCTTGCAGCCATTTTAGCAAGACTGCTAGCAGCAGACACTGGGGAAAAAAAACAACCCAACCAACCCCCAAAAATATATAATATTCTGTTTTAGGTCCCAAAAGCCAATAAAATCCTTCTGGTTCCTTATGGCTCCTCTGGTTTGAGTGCATTTTAATTTCTGTGTGCTCATTTGCTGTTACGCCAGCTGTAAAGCAGGTAGCAGCAATGATCTCGGAAAGGCAGCATGGGAAAATTATGGTAGATACTAAAATGTTTGATAACTGTAGTTTGGGGAGCTTTGCAGGGGTGTCAGGGGAGGACGCATCCCCAGCCTCACTCTCTGTAGGACCAGCACATGTCCGTGCTTCAGCATGAAGTGTCTTTTCACCGTTTGCGGGCACTCCCTATATCCCTGCTTCCCATTCGATTTGGCTGCGTGCTGTCCGTGAGAGAATTGATAACTTACACTGGTGCTCAGATATGCTGTGCAGACGGAGTTGGAGCCTGATGGCTGAATTTCCCGGCTGAGCTGGTGAACAAGCCCTTCTGGCATTGGGGGTGCAAGGTGGCCATGATCACTCCAGTGTGGTGTTCCGATTCATGCCATCGCTGGTGCGGGTATCATAAATGACTACAAGAGAGTGACTAAAATGTTGTCGGCCTGATGCCAAGCTTTTTTCAATGTCTTTGCGCAGGGCTTCCTGTGGCAGTCCAGGAGCAACGTACAAGAACGTGAGCGTAGCTTGGCATTAGAAACGGGTCTCGCGTCAGGATGACATTTGAACAGAAGCTGCAAGGAAGATAGCTGGAGAATACCCAGGTGTTGATCCAACCTCAACCACCGCTCGCCGTACCCTCTTTGGGAGTGCAGTTCACCTTGTTCCCAGAAAGGTGGATGAGATGGCAAACAGCAGAGGTGACTGCTTGGTGGTTGATGGGTGCTTGACGGGTGTGATGATGTCCCCTTTCAGAAAAGGTGTCAATGAATGCGGTCTGATGTTCATCTTGGTCCACACCTTAGCTGAAGGAGTTGGGTGACTTGGAGGGCTTTTTGTACAGATGTGTCTTTTTGGGTGTAGTGGTACCTGGACTGTCCTCCTGACCCACGCCCCAGCTCCGCCGGGTTGGGATCCTGTCTGATGGGCGCTAGCACAAAAATGGCAGTGGAAGGTACTATCCATTGAAGACGTCTGGAGTTGTTGCCTTTATCTCTCTGACAGTCTAATTTGTCTTCAAACCTTGCCAAATTCTTGATCTTCATGGTGGAAGTCTCTTTGGCTCTGGACAAGAGGTCTCCAGGCCAAATTTGTCACTTGTCTCTCTTGCATGCTGGAGCAGATAGCGGGCTGGGCAAGCCCTGTTAGTATTCCAGGGGGAATCTTGGCTGTCTCCATCACTTACTGGACTTTGGGCAGGCCATGATAATCTGCACTGCTACTTCATTTGCCCTAGGTATGCATTAGATGTTGGACAGACCAGGAGGCCCAGTGCTCATCTCCAAAGGGCTGTGACCTCCTGCTGCAGGCAAGGTGTCCAAGCGAGCCAAAATCCAGCTGATTTGGGGGCACAGAAATGATCTGAGGGCTGGAGCCCCTCTCCTATGAGGACAGGCTGGGAGAGTTGGGGGTGTTCAGCCTGGAGCAGAGGAGCCTGTGGGCAGACCTGATTGCAGCCTTGCAGGGCTTAAAGGGGCCCATAGGAAAGATGGGGACAGACTTTTTAGCAGGGCTGGTTGTGACAGGACAAGGTGGGGATGGTTTTAAACTAAACCAAGGCAGATTTAGACTGGCTATAAGAAAGAAATTCTTTACTGTGAGGGTAGTGAAACGCTGGCATGGGTTGCCCAGAGAGGTGGTGGAGGCCCCATCCCTGGCAGTGTTCAAGGCCAAGTTGGCTGGGGCTGTGGGCAACCTGATCTGGTTAAAGGTGCCCCTGCTCCCTGCAGGGGGGTTGGACTGGATGGCCTCTAAAGGCCCCTTCCCACCCAAAGTGTTCTATGATTCCGGGCTACCTGCAGAGGCAACGTTGACCTGGAGGGCCAGGTACATTACATATAAAAAGGTATTTCCTTTTATGGAGAAGATTTTATTCATTGCGTAGGTTTCTTGTGTTGATAAGCCAAACCTAGCTTGCTGATATTCTGGGATGAAATGGGAGCAATTCTGATTTAGCTAGGGCTGCTTTGATATACAATAATATAATGGGAAAATGAAGCTCTGTGATAAATAGGGCCTTAGTGGGGCAAGAGGAGCAGCAGCCAGTAGACCTGGTCCTCACAGCTCAAAAGAAGCATTCTGACCTCATGAGGTAGCCTTCGTGCTTTATTCTTGCAAAAAATCAGGCATCTCCTACTCTTTCTGGAGTCATGTCCAAAGGTTTCTCTGCTCTTTGTCGCGTGCAAGTTACACCTACTGTTTCAGGGGGTGGGGTAGCTACAAGCTTTGGGGGTGATCTGTCTGTCCTGAGTTTGTGGGGAAGTCAGCTTTGTCACCTCACTGACCTGCGAGAGGCTGATCCCAGCTCAATAATAGTGTAAGGAGCTCAAAGAGATGAGCCACCAAGGTGGACATCCAAGCCCTGAAGGCTCCCTGAAGGTAGGCTCTTCTGCGGTACTTGTGCAGCCCAGCCCTAGCAGGATTTGCACACGTGTGTGGTTGCAAGAGTTTTGTTTGTTGCTGTAACGCTGTTTGGTCTCTGCTCAGATGGACTCCTCCTGCGTGATGGTGCACTTCCCAAGCCTTTGCTTCACAGCATTACTTAATTTCTTGTTTTGAATGCACTGGAAGCGTGTGAGCCTCTCTGTTCCAAAGCTATTGAAGCCTTTGGAAAGTCTCTCGCTAGTTTACTCGTTCTTGGATGTGATTCTAGCTGTACATAGAAAATCTGACGGTAGTCTGCCAAGTTGGTGCAGATTGGCCCGAAGTCCACAAGCAGGCGTTCTCCGTTCCCTCTCGTAAGCCTCTTCCCCCAGCATCTGTGAAAAAGGCAGGACGAACCAAACCCAGGGGTTTGAAATGTGCTGCATTCTCCAGGTGCTTCCTCCTCCCTTTGGCATCTTAGATGTTTTCCATAGCAAAGAGGGTCCACCCTTAGCGCCAGCAGCTTTCTGATGAGCAGAATCTCTGGAATGTGAAATTCAAGAATTAAATCCCTCCACATTTGCAGGAGCTCCTGCTGTCCATCCAGGCCAGCCCTGGTCACAGCTGTGCCGCTTCTGTTCTTTCTAATGTGTAATGCTAAAAATCCTGAACTATTTTTGCAGCTATAATTAATCAAAGAAGAATACTTGATTATTTTTTCAATATACTATTCAGCCACCTCTTTAGGGAGAAGGGGGGGTAGTGAAACTTCATTTCCCTGGGTGTCTTTGGCCTGTGGTTGATAATTGTTTTTAAACTGCCCATGATGTTGTGCGTTGGGTGGTTGTTAGAGATTTTTTTGTGGTTGTCAAAATGTCAATTCTAATGAAAGTCTCCACAGGCATGGTGTACCTAGGTGATTCAAGCCTTTAGGCTAAGCAGGCTGCCGAGAACATTTTCAGATGAGTCAGAAAGGTTTGTCTGTGTCTGTCTTTTTTTTTTTAATATATTTTTGTTTGGTTGAAATGTCTTCATCAAAATTGGTGATTGAAGGTTTTTTCTTTTTTTTTTTTTTCCCCCTTTTTAAAGGCTAAGCCGCTGCCTGTCAACTTGCCGCAGAGCTGTTTGGAATTCAGCATCTTGCATGGCAGTCGCATTGGGGAAAAAGGAAGTGCCTGTGTAATAACAATAATTGAAAATTAATAGTAGATTAAGTTAATACATAATTAGAAAACACTAATGCTCCCTGCGAACAAAGGCTGATTCCTGTAGGAGCCTTATGAATTGAAGAGGAAAAGTATATGACGCTTTCCTTGGGCCCTGTCTATTCCAGCCTGCAGATCATTAAAGCAATTATAATTTCACAGAGGTTTGATCTGGAATTGATTTCTTTGTGATAATTCAATTTAGAGGCTTGCTTCCTCCGGGGTAGAAAATGACAGAAGAAGTGGTGTATAAATCCTTAGCACTGTCCGCAGGCACGCGTGAAGGCTGGCACCCAGCCAGCGAGGGTTCACTCCAAAGAATCATCTTCCTTGGACTGTGTGGTTGGAGTGTTGGACCTCTTGGTGCTTAATTAGGAAATAATAACAGCTTTGTTCCAGGCTGTGTTGTAACAGAGGCTGGGAGGGAGGTGTATAGGGGATGTAGGCTGGCTTTGGGTCCCTTCATCCTTGCTAGGCAGTGCATCAGAAAAATCTTTGACCATCTGTTCCACAGCCCATGGTGAAATCTTGGAAGATAATTCACAGAATCATAGAATCCCGGGTTGGAAGGGACCTCAAGGATCATCTATTCCAACCTTTCCAGGCAAGAGCTCAATCTAGAAAAGATGGCCCAGCACCCTGTCCAGCTGAGGCTTGAAAGTGTCCAATGTGGTGGAGTCAACCCCTCCCCCGGGGAGATTATTCCAATGGGTGACTGTTCTCATGGGGAAAAATTTCCCTCTCACGTCCAGTCGGGATCTCCTCAAGAGCAACTTGTGTCCATTCCCCCTTGTCTTCTCCTTGTGACAGGGGAGTCTCCATGTTCCTTGTAGCTCCCCCTTAGGTACTGGTACGTGGTGATGAGATCCCCTCGGAGCCTCCTTTTCCCTAGGCTGAACAAACCCAGCTCTCTCAGCCCATCCTCATATGGCTGAGAGAGGCTTCCCAGCCCTTGGATCACCTTGGTGGCCCTGCTCTGGACCCCTCCAGCCTGTCCACATTTTTATTGTATAGCAGGGACACAGTACACAGTATCTCGGGTGTGGCATGACCAGTGCTGAGCAGAGTGGGATGATGACTCCTTTATCTGTGCTGGTGATGCCCTTGGTGTTCCCCCCCAGCACCCTGTTGGCCTTCTTGGCCACAGCAACACACTGCTCGTTCCTATGGAGCTTGTTGGCCACCAGGACGCCCAGGTCCCTTTCCCCAGAGCTTCTGTCCAGCTGGGTGGATCCCAGTCCCACACTTCATGAGGGTTTTCTACCATGTGAGCCAGACTTGATGTTTCCCAGCCTGCCAGCTGCTTTGGGCTCATCCCAATGAGGAAAAGCCAATGTAACTTTGTCTACAGCTGGTAAAAGCCGGACAGTTGGCCCTGATGATGCAGGGTTAGCTTCACCCACGTCCAAGGTGGATCTTCAGCTCTTCCAGAACCAGGACCACTGATTCAGCCTGGCTTCCCCTTGCTCATCAAGGTGTTTCTTTGCTGGGTCTAGAAGGAGTTGCCTTCTGCTGGTACCTGGGGTGGGCTGTGATAGGCTTGTGAAGGCTTTTTTTTGCTAGCCAGACCTGGTTGTTATGAAAAAAATGAGCAGAGAGAGATGAGGAAGAAGGGAGGAAAGAAAATAAAGCAGAGGACAGTAAAATACACCAAGTGGCCGTGAATCCAATGCAGCAGGGAAAATTGGAGCCTCATGAAAAATAATGATAAAGTTTGCTAAGCAACTGCTGTGCTACATGCCTCCCCTCCCAATTAGGCTGCGTTAGTGGCTCGTGGGAAGTAACACAGCCAGCTGAAACTAGTATGGCAGAAAGAAATATCCCCTTGTTAGTTTGCTTTCTTCTTGGCCCAACACAACATTTAAATTTCATTTTGTAGCTTTGTGCACAAACACCCTCCATTTCCCTGATCGCTGAGGCTGTGTGTTTGGGAAGCCTGGATTCGGACTGGGGTTTTGTTCCTGCTTATCAAATTGTGTTTGCGGAAGTTGTGGCTGCAGTCGCTGTTCCATTTCAGGGGGCTTTTTTTTTTTTTTTTTTTTTTAATAAAAATAGTGGAACCTGTTCAGAAAAAGGGAGAGAAATTAAGAGACTTTTAGCTTTAACTGCATTCATTAGGCTTGGTGGTGATAATAAGGGGATGTCAGGGAAAGATGAATAAAAAAAGGTAGGCAGGAAGGGTTCATGGTTGGGTTATGTAATGCTCCTTCACAGTCGTGAGCACGTACTCAATGAGCGTGCTTATTTTTATCTATCTTACCTCTGTGTTTAGGGAGGGGGGAAAAAGCCATCCCAGCCCTGTGAGGGTTGTACCTTCCAGCGTTCTCCCATGACTCCTGTGGGAGCACGCAGAGGTGATGTCCCAAGTCAGTCCCATGTGGTGGGTGCTGTTTATGTGAGGAGCTGGGGGGCTGCCCTGCCCCGCAGGAGGTCCCCCCAGTGTGGTCCCTGGGGAGGCCTGAGGTCCTTCCAGTCTTGCAGTGATGAGGGAAGCCCCAAGAGGGGACCTCAAGCACCCAAACCCTGTGATTAGAGGGTATAGCTCTGCCCCGGTGCTGATGAACATGGAGAAGTGAAAGGACAGCTCATGGGGCCCTGTTGTGTGATGCCTCCTTGTTAGGATCTAGTGACGGGGCTTGGGGCTGTTTTCTTGTGAGTCGGGGAAATCATAGAATCACAGAATGGTTTAGGTTGGAAAAGCCCTTTAAGCTCATCAAGCCCAACCGTTCCCCTAACCCTGCCATCCCACCACTAAACCCTGTCCTTAAGCACCTCTTCTGCCCAGCTTTTTTAAATATACCCAGGGATGGGGACTCGACCCCTTCCCTGGGCAGCCCCTTCCAGTGCCTGACAGCCCTTGCGGGGAAGGAATTTTCCCAATGTCCAAAATGTCTAAACCTGTCCTGGCACAACTTGAGGCCCTTTCCCCTCATCCCATCGCCCCTTCCCTGGAAGCAGAGACTGATCCCCCCCCCTGGCTCCCCCCTCCTGTCAGGCAGTTGTAGGCAGCGATAAGGGCTCCTCAGCCTCCTCTTCTCCAGGCTGAACACCCCCAGCTCCCCCAGATGCTCCCCAGCAGCCTTGGCCTCCAGACCCCTCCCCAGCTCCGTTGCCCTTCTCTGGACACGCTCCAGCCCCTCCAGGTCCTTCTGGGAGTGAGGGGCCCAACCCTGAACCCAGCATTCGAGGGGCGGCCTCCCCAGTGCCCAGGACGGGGGCACGGTCACTGCCCTGCTCCTGCTGGCCACACCATTCCTGATGCAAGCCAGGATGCTGTTGGCCCTCTTGGCCACCTGGGCACGCTGCTGCTCATATTCAGCCACCTGTTGACCAACATCCCCAGGTCTTTTTCCACTGGGCAGCTTTCCAGCCACTCTTCCCCATGCCTACAGCGATGCGTGGGGTTGTTGTGACCCCAGGGCAGGACCTGGCTTTGGCCTTGTTGAACCTCACCCAATTGGCCTTGGCCCATGGATCCAGCCTGACCAGGTCCCTCTGAATCATGCAGCGTATCCCAGTGATTAAGAAACCAAACTGCCTGGAGATGCAGGCTGAAGGTCTTCCAATGCAGGGGTGGACCTTTTTTTCTCATCTTTTCTGGATCACTTGAAGGCATCTCCCTCCTCTCCACCCCGTGGGCTGCGGCTGCAGAGCCGTGTGGTACCTGGAGCTGCTGGTGGTGAAGGGTCTGGTGAGCAGACCCCCATGACTATCTGCAGTGGGTTTTGGGAAATGGGAATTTGTATGTGAGAGATTTACTGTTTCAGTACCTGACACTTTGACAAGAACATCTGATGTGCTGAAAGTAGTGGTCACAGAATAAAAATTTGGAGAATTTGGTGTTTTCCACTTCAGTGTTGGGTTTTGCAGTACCGTTCTGGAACATATTGCTGGGAATGTCAATAAACTAACACATCGAAGTTGCAAGTTGGTGGTTCAAAAAAATCAAACCTCTTTTGCTTTCTCATTAGAAAAAAATGTAATTGCACGTTTTCTTTCAGGAAAACAGAAACAGTTTATTGAGGATTCTTTCATTTTTGTTAACCCCCTGGTTGTCAGGTTTGCTGCATGCCCGGCTGGTGTGGCTTGGTCCTTCACTGATCTGTGTCATTCAGCTGCAGTTGTGACTTCTTGTTTGACAGAACCGGTATCATCACTCTCTTCATTCTTGGTCTGCTGCTCTTTCCCAGGAAATGGCTTTACTGTTCTTGCAATTTCCCCTTCACCTACTGATTTATTTATTTATTTTATTTTACTACTTGCATATGCTTAATCTTCGAAGAACTTCTTGCTTTCAAAGAGAAGAGGTTACCGTGATACAGCTACCATCTGCCCCTTGCATGGCTAGACATTCTGACTGTTCCTGATGACTCGTTGTAGAGCTGTTGGGATCCAAACGGCTGGGGCGAGGTCTGCTGCTCCTTACTGTGGGTGCTCTCGCCCTTTCCGAGCAGTTACTCCTTGATAATGAAAAACTATTTCAGCTTTATTGGAGTTTTTGTACACTTTTTGCAGTACCTTTCCCTCTTCATCCTTCCTTCTACTTTTTCGGTGAGAATGGACAGAGCGAGACTGTTTCTTTCTGCAGGTGAAGCATGTCCACAAAAGAAATTTTGGTCAAATCCAGGTATGTTGTTGGCTTTAATGTGCTGTGGTATCTGAGCAATGGTAGGTCTGGGGATGCCCCTGCTTCTGGGCCAGGATCTCAGCATGCAAAGGGCATTATTAAACTCGGACTCTGTCCTGAACAGGTTACACTTGGAGTAGGTGGGGTAGAAGGAAGCAATGAGCACCCATACATGTTTTCCATCAACGAGCAGTGAAGACCCAGGAGTTGCTCCTGGCTGGAAGATCTCCCGAGGCCTGGGCTGCTCTTTCCTCCTCGGCTGTTTGCAGCTGTGCATGTCACCCACATGAAGGATGAAAATGCATCCCAAAGGGTCAAGGAGACACACCTGGAAAAGCTGCTCTGAGACAGATTTTTTTTTTTTTTTTTACCCAGTGCCAAGATGACCTTGTATGATAACTAGCTGAAATATATTAGAAAAATGTTGCTTAAAGCATCTGGGTCAAATGGAGCTAATTGGATCTAACCTCACTAATTCAACCCCTCAGTTAATTCACTGTGCTCCAAGTAACTGGCGGGAGGGCTGTGCTATTCTCTGTTGTAGGGCACAGCCCAGCATTTGGTTGTGGAAAAACAGCCAGAAGTTTGGCATGGACTTTGTGACCAAAATGAGTGATGGCCTTATCCATGTGGCTGCCTGGGGCTGTAAAGTAACCACATCAAATAACACTGTTGCATGAAGAAAGCCAACAGCATCCTGGGGCGCATTAAGAGGGGCATGGCCAGCAGGTTGAGGGAGGTTCTCCTCCCCCTCTACTCTGCCCTGGTGAGACCCCATCTGGAGTGCTGCGTCCAGTTCTGGGCTCCCCACTTCAAGAAGGATGAGGAGCTACTGGAGAGAGTCCAGGGGAGGGCTACAAAGATGATGAGGGGACTGGAGCATCTCTCCTACGAGGAAAGGCTGAGGGAGCTGGGCTTGTTTAGCCTGGAGAAGAGGAGGCTGAGAGGGGATCTCAT
>NW_009259494.1:419329-428006 GCF_000687185.1 Egretta garzetta | reverse complement strand
GCAGGACAAGGGGCAATGGGCACAAACTGAAGCAGAAGAGGTTCCACTTGAATGCAAGGAAGAACTTCTTTGCTTTGAGGGTGACCGGGCCCTGGCACAGGCTGCCCAGGGCGGCTGTGGAGTCTCCTTCTCTGGAGATATTCAAAGCCTGCCTGGATGATGTCCTGTGCCCCTTGCTCTGGATGAGCCTGCTTGAGCAGGGTGTTGGGATGGGTGATCTCCGGAGGGCCCTTCCAGCCCCTGCCATTCTGGGACTCTGGGATTCTGTGAATGGCAAAATGGCTTATATAAAAATTTGGGAGGCTGTTTGGTCAGAGGCTTGGAAATTGGTGCTTTCATCAGATGTTAACACTCCATAGCTTGGGAAGGGGGGAAAGCACTGCACTGCCCCAAATACTGTTTTGAGATAGTCCACATTGAAAGTTGTTGCAAAAAGAAGCTGTCACTGTGCAGAGGGATGGCTCTGACTGCAGAGGGGCTCACGTTTGTGGGGACCAACGCTCCTAAGTGGGAGTCCCTAGGCTGCTCTCGGAAATCCAGGTGCTCAGGTGCAGTCCCTTGCTCAAGGCACCACAGTGTGCCTTGAGTTACTGCAGTCGAATCTCGGCCGAGCCATGTGCACGCAGACCGTGCCCGGTGCCCCCTGCCAGCCATGCGCCTCCAAACCCTTTCTTCCTGGGGCTGCTCGTACACACCCTGCTCTACCGACCAGAGAGCAAGGGGGTAGTGAGAATACGCCCTTGCTGCTATACCCCGAACTTTCTGCTCCATGTGCATTTGGCAGCTGTGTTGGATCAAGGCAAGATACTGTGCTGCTTGGAGGCAAGGTTTGAATTGGAGTCCTGCACCATTTACTAAAATTAGAGGGCAGTGTGTTTGAAGGGCAATCCCCAGGTGAATGCCTCGTACCCAGCATCCTGGGAACAGATGTGATGTTCCCAGCTTTACTGACGTGCTTGCCTTGCTTTGACCCCTTGATAAGGCACCGTATGATTACACTTCAGTGATCTGACGTGCCGAGCTGCTTTTTAAAACTGCTTCAAGTCAAGGAGAATTGAAAGATTGCAGGTTTAGGGGCTGAACCCCATCTCTGGCTGGATGCAGCTGAGCTTACAGTGTGGGGTGGAGCAAGGGCAGCAGCTCCAGGACCTTGCCGGGATGCTCAGGTCTCTGCTTGTCACGTGCACCGAGTCAGGATGCTCAGGTCTCTGCTTGTCACATGCACCAAGTTGGGAGAGGAGGAGGTAGAGCCTGTGGATTTGGGAGCTGGGATCTCAGTTGCTGCCTGTGCTCTGATATGGGGAGAGGAAAGTCTCAGTTGCTTCCGGTTTGCATGTGGATCTGTCCTCTGGGACCAGTCTGGACTGCTCGGACAAAACCTCTCATTGCAATTTGCTGTGACCTTGTGAAGTGGTTGCTTTACAGGGTTGCTTATGAAAGAAGCAGCCCTGGGGGATGCTGCGTGTCCCCTGCCGGGCCGAGGAGCTGAGATGTCCACCGCGAGCCCTTGCGTTGCTCTGCCTCCCGCTGCCCTCTCTGCCTGTTCCTCTCCATTGCCTCTCCCTGCCAGGCGTTCCTACCCCCCAGAAATCTGCTCTCATCCTGAGTGCTCTCTTTGTGCTTTCTGGTGGGCATTTTTATGTTTGTAGCCAGGGAGGTGGCTTTGCCAGGCACAGGGATCTCTGACTTAAAGTGTGGGTAGGAATTAATCCGTGGTTCAGCAAGCCATTGCCCTGTTACCTGGCAATGATCGGTCCAAGCCCTGTAGAAGCCTTTTTCTGGTGTCACAGAGGTCTTGCAGGCTCCTGGTGTAAGGGAATTGCTCATCTGCACAACTGGATTTCTGGCATGGGTGGAAAAATACACATTGGAGACTGCGCTAATGGACTGGAGTGACGACGATACAGATACATCTGGCATCTCCGCAGCATTTCTGCATCGCTGATGAGACAGGCAGAAGATTACAGGAAGGTTTGAACTAGGCTGGCACAAAAATCCCAGGGAAGTATTCTGCTCTGCCGCAGACTTTAAGGAGACATTACCACCGCAGTTTGGGCGAAAAGCAAGCTTAATGTTCGATCGTTGTTAGGGTCCAGGGCAAATTTAGCACCATCTTCCCTATTGCAAAGAGGTAAGGTGGAAAGCGTCTTTCCTATGAATGAGGAGGAAGAAGGAAAATAATTCCCAGGGGTCAGGATGCTGGTGGGGTTGCTGTGGACCTCTCTGGGTCACAGAAGAGATGTGCTGCAGCAGCCAGAGCAAACACGCCAGGCCCTGGGCTCCATGACCGGGCTTCTGCGACCATGCACAACGGTGCCGATCAATTCATCATCTTTGCTGTCTGACACTTTCTAATCTGTGTAGCAGCCCAGCACCGAAGAATGTCCAATGCATTTTGATTTTTGTCCCATTTTGAACTGGCACTGTAGCTTACAAAGATTAAAAGTTGTTTTGTGGTATGAGAGAGAGAGAGAAAAATCTTGTGGGCCCACATGCAAGGATGGATACTGATGCCAAAGAACTACCATGTTTTAGATCATACTACTTGAATGTGGCCAGTAACGTGGCATTTACACCAGGGAGGAGGGAAGCAGATCTGGTGATTTTAAGTATTTCCATTGTCCCAGTGCTTCGTCTTTAACTGTTGGACTTGATGATAAGCCCCTGCCATTCTGGGACTCTGGGATTCTGTGCTTGGCCATCAAGCAGCCCGTTAAAGGGCACCCGCTGTCCCAGGGCTGGAGGGAGTGTCCAATGCATTTTGATTTTTGTCCCATTTTGAACTGGCACTGTAGCTTACAAAGATTAAAAGTTGTTTTGTGGTATGAGAGAGAGAGAGAAAAATCTTGTGGGCCCACATGCAAGGATGGATACTGATGCCAAAGAACTACCATGTTTTAGATCATACTACTTGAATGTGGCCAGTAACGTGGCATTTACACCAGGGAGGAGGGAAGCAGATCTGGTGATTTTAAGTATTTCCATTGTCCCAGTGCTTCGTCTTTAACTGTTGGACTTGATGATATTAAAGGTTTTTTCCAACCTAAACGATTCTATGATTCTTTAAACTAAATTGAACTTATACCCGTGTGTACTAGAACCACTGTAAGTTTCAGATTTTATTTTGTTGGGTTTTGTTAGAGTAGGAAATAGTTGTACGTCGTAATTGTTATTGCTCCTGCCCACACGCCCCAGGAAGGAAGCCAGCCTTGAACTGCAGTGGTGGTTGCTTGTAGAAAAGACTTTGTGCCAGTGAACCGATGGGTTGAGGCACTTGACTGAGAATAATGTCTCATGGAGACTTTTTCTCATTGAAAGTGATGTCGTTTTATTTTCCCCCCTGTGTTGGATCAAGGCAAGATACTGTGCTGCTTGGAGGCAAGGTTTGAATTGGAGTCCTGCACCATTTACTAAAATTAGAGGGCAGTGTGTTTGAAGGGCAATCCCCAGGTGAATGCCTCGTACCCAGCATCCTGGGAACAGATGTGATGTTCCCAGCTTTACTGACGTGCTTGCCTTGCTTTGACCCCTTGATAAGGCACCGTATGATTACACTTCAGTGATCTGACGTGCCGAGCTGCTTTTTAAAACTGCTTCAAGTCAAGGAGAATTGAAAGATTGCAGGTTTAGGGGCTGAACCCCATCTCTGGCTGGATGCAGCTGAGCTTACAGTGTGGGGTGGAGCAAGGGCAGCAGCTCCAGGACCTTGCCGGGATGCTCAGGTCTCTGCTTGTCACATGCACCAAGTTGGGAGAGGAGGAGGTAGAGCCTGTGGATTTGGGAGCTGGGATCTCAGTTGCTGCCTGTGCTCTGATATGGGGAGAGGAAAGTCTCAGTTGCTTCCGGTTTGCATGTGGATCTGTCCTCTGGGACCAGTCTGGACTGCTCGGACAAAACCTCTCATTGCAATTTGCTGTGACCTTGTGAAGTGGTTGCTTTACAGGGTTGCTTATGAAAGAAGCAGCCCTGGGGGATGCTGCGTGTCCCCTGCCGGGCCGAGGAGCTGAGATGTCCACCGCGAGCCCTTGCGTTGCTCTGCCTCCCGCTGCCCTCTCTGCCTGTTCCTCTCCATTGCCTCTCCCTGCCAGGCGTTCCTACCCCCCAGAAATCTGCTCTCATCCTGAGTGCTCTCTTTGTGCTTTCTGGTGGGCATTTTTATGTTTGTAGCCAGGGAGGTGGCTTTGCCAGGCACAGGGATCTCTGACTTAAAGTGTGGGTAGGAATTAATCCGTGGTTCAGCAAGCCATTGCCCTGTTACCTGGCAATGATCGGTCCAAGCCCTGTAGAAGCCTTTTTCTGGTGTCACAGAGGTCTTGCAGGCTCCTGGTGTAAGGGAATTGCTCATCTGCACAACTGGATTTCTGGCATGGGTGGAAAAATACACATTGGAGACTGCGCTAATGGACTGGAGTGACGACGATACAGATACATCTGGCATCTCCGCAGCATTTCTGCATCGCTGATGAGACAGGCAGAAGATTACAGGAAGGTTTGAACTAGGCTGGCACAAAAATCCCAGGGAAGTATTCTGCTCTGCCGCAGACTTTAAGGAGACATTACCACCGCAGTTTGGGCGAAAAGCAAGCTTAATGTTCGATCGTTGTTAGGGTCCAGGGCAAATTTAGCACCATCTTCCCTATTGCAAAGAGGTAAGGTGGAAAGCGTCTTTCCTATGAATGAGGAGGAAGAAGGAAAATAATTCCCAGGGGTCAGGATGCTGGTGGGGTTGCTGTGGACCTCTCTGGGTCACAGAAGAGATGTGCTGCAGCAGCCAGAGCAAACACGCCAGGCCCTGGGCTCCATGACCGGGCTTCTGCGACCATGCACAACGGTGCCGATCAATTCATCATCTTTGCTGTCTGACACTTTCTAATCTGTGTAGCAGCCCAGCACCGAAGAATGTCCAATGCATTTTGATTTTTGTCCCATTTTGAACTGGCACTGTAGCTTACAAAGATTAAAAGTTGTTTTGTGGTATGAGAGAGAGAGAGAAAAATCTTGTGGGCCCACATGCAAGGATGGATACTGATGCCAAAGAACTACCATGTTTTAGATCATACTACTTGAATGTGGCCAGTAACGTGGCATTTACACCAGGGAGGAGGGAAGCAGATCTGGTGATTTTAAGTATTTCCATTGTCCCAGTGCTTCGTCTTTAACTGTTGGACTTGATGATATTAAAGGTTTTTTCCAACCTAAACGATTCTATGATTCTTTAAACTAAATTGAACTTATACCCGTGTGTACTAGAACCACTGTAAGTTTCAGATTTTATTTTGTTGGGTTTTGTTAGAGTAGGAAATAGTTGTACGTCGTAATTGTTATTGCTCCTGCCCACACGCCCCAGGAAGGAAGCCAGCCTTGAACTGCAGTGGTGGTTGCTTGTAGAAAAGACTTTGTGCCAGTGAACCGATGGGTTGAGGCACTTGACTGAGAATAATGTCTCATGGAGACTTTTTCTCATTGAAAGTGATGTCGTTTTATTTTCCCCCCCAAGAGGAGGGGCAGCAGAGCCTGTAGGACCCAGGGTGGGTGACGGGGTTGCTTGCCAGGGTAGGTGATGGTGATGCTGCCGGGGTGGCACCTCTTCTGTGGCTCCGGGGAAGGTCAGCACTGGACTGCTGTGGGGGATGTTGAATAGCAGCCACTTTCTCCGTCCAGATATGCCTCTGCAGGTGAAGCGAGGGCAGCATATGTCATGCTTGCAAAGTGGTTTGGCCTCCCTTGAAAGAAGAGGTGTAATGTGAAGGTAAAATTGTATTTAATATACCATGTTAATGGCAGGACTTTCAGTGGAGCCCAAGTATCTTACTGACTCGCATCTTAATGAATTCCAAGGGTATTTGATCACCTGCCTTCCCTAGGTGTTTTTGAAAAGCCAAGCCTGACAGCAGGAGGGAAGGCAGAAGGATAAGCAGTGTGTAATGCCAGCAATAAAGGTAGGTGCTAAGCCCTATATATAGGTGTTTATCACGTAGAGATAGGTGGCTCGCTCTCTCCTCTAATGTATTATGCAGTGTGTTTCATATGATCTAGCTTTAGTGCCAATAAAGTTTGTTTTAAATTGGATTCTGGGAAAAGAGGCAGAAAAGCAAACATAGCCAGAACATATCCTTTGCTGAAGGGTGATGTCCCATTGCGTCTGCGAGCAGGGGTGTGAGCACCTGGGGCTGGGGATAAAGCAGCCCTGTGGTCCTGCCTGCTCCTGAGCGTGCAGGGGCGTTGGAGGAACGCCTCCTCCCCGTAGGCACAAGTAGGAATCCCCCATTGATGCCCCTGCCTCAGCGAGACATTTATGTTTTTGGAACAGCATGGATCTCCTTCACTGCGTGAATCAGGAGTACTCTTCCGGTCTGTTTTTCCTCTTCCCTTAAGCCAAGAGGAATGGGAAATCAATTTAGGACAAATTGGGCTAAATCAAACCTGGGATGATGCTCTTGGAAATCAGGGAAATGCTTATTTAAAGCAGGTGGCTGAGGACTCTGGTGAAATTGCCAGGACCAGTGTGTGCTGGGGGTCAGGTCTGGATGGCAGGTGGGTTTGGGGTGCTAGCTTGGCAGAGGCTGCTCAGGCACAGCGTGCTGCCTGTTCGGCCAGACAGGCGTTCATCCGTCGGTAGGCATCCCTAGCAGTGTCTGGGCAGGATTGGCTGTGCTTTTCTAGGTACAGCTGCACTCCAAGCCAGACGCACGCTGGTACAGTTCGCAGGGCTCTCCTAACGAGCCCTTGGGACAGACGGCTAACTGCAGGGGGATAAAAGAATAAAAGCAGGGGACCCGTGGCCTGGCTCTGCACGCCCCCGTGACGGGCCTTGTTTCTGCTTGCTGGATGTGAGGCAGTGCCATGCATGAGTGTGCTGGCTCATCCGGCACCTTAAAGTTCTCGCTGTGACCCCTCACCGGCGCAGCTGTTGAGAAGCGGCAGTGGCGTGCGAGGTGCTGGGGCCTTGCATTTCCCAAGAATAAATTACTTACAATAAATAAATACTTACAAATATCTCAAGGGTGGCTGTTACAAGGATGGAACCAGACTCTTCTCAGTGGTGCCCAGCGGCAGGACAAGGGGCAATGGGCACAAACTGAAGCAGAAGAGGTTCCACTTGAACATGAGGAAGAACTTCTTTGCTTTGACAGCGACTGAGCCCTGGCACAGGCTGCCCAGGGGGGCTGTGGAGTCTCCTTCTCTGGAGATATTCGAAGCCTGCCTGGATGATGTCCTGTGCCCCCTGCTGTGGGTGAGCCTGCTTGAGCAGGGGGTTTGGACTGGGTGATCTCCGGAGGTCCCTTCCAACCCCTGCCATGCTGGGATTTGGTGGGGGAAAAAAAAAATCAAAACCTGAAGAAAATGAGAAATTCCTGTGTGCACTGAAACAGCAAATAGAAGACTGCCTTCCCAGGCAATGATTTTTGGTAGGGATACAGACAGGGAGAGACCTGTTCTGGTGACCCGGTGGCATCGTCATTATACACCCCGTGGGATGTGCTGGTGGGAGCGTGCGTTTCTCCCAGAGTAGATAAAAAGCTGTTGTCTAATCACCACCCACTTATCACCTTTAGGTAAATCAATAGTTACACCTCATTGTAAGGTGGTTTCATGCAATCGGTCAAGAAGAGATCACGAATGAGGGGATTTTTTCATAAAATAACCTTTTTCATCAAATCTGAAATGTTTGGAGAAATATCGATGTGCCAGGAAAAATATTGAACAGTAAAAAATGTTCCTCTCAAAAGCCTGTTTTGAAAATTCAACTTTGTTGCATGTTTCAACTTGTGAAGAAGTCTTTTTTTAAAATGTTTGCATGTGTTATTAGGACATTGTGGTAAATCCAAGCAATTTGTGAAAGTGACCTTTTATTTCAGTCCTGGTCCGATAAAAAACGTACTTTATACCAGAGGAAAAACAGAAAATAAAGTAACACCAGAGAGACGTAGAGTTTTGAAAATTTGAGTGTTTCAATATTCAGTATTCATTCCTAGGCATAACAGATGTGTTCAAGGTCTGTCTGGGGCGTGCAGATCAGATTCCTGCTGGGACCCATGACTCAGCAGGGATTTGTTTTTTCCAAACCCATTTCCATTTTCTTCCTTTGAGAAGGAATGTTTTGTAGAGGCTGTTTTGTTGAGTACTTTTGGAGTACAACTGAAATACTTATGGTAAAGGGAAAATGAACTTCTGTAAGGAGTTGCAGTTTCCATCTGTACTTTTTGTGCTGCACTTCACTGCTGTGGTGGGTGCCCCAAAGTCTGGGGTTCAGCTCAGTGTGCCGTCCTCGTCAGAGGGTGTGCGCTCCCACTCGCGCCTGCAACCCATAGAATCATAGAATCGTTTAGGTTGGAAAAGCCCTTTAAGATCATGAAGCCCAATCGTTCCCCTAACCCTGGCCCTAAGCACCTCTTCTGCCCAGCTTTTAAATACCCCCGGGGTGGGGACTCGACCCCTGCCCTGGGCAGCCCCTTCCAGTGCCTGACAGCCCTTGTGGGGAAGGAATTTTCCCAATGTCCAAAATGTCTAAACCTGTCCTGGCACAACTTGAGGCCATTTCCCCTCATCCCATCGCCCCTTCCCTGGAAGCAGAGCCTGACCGCCCCCTGGCTCCCCCCTCCTGTCAGGCAGTTGTAGGCAGCGATAAGGGCTCCCCTCAGCCTCCTCTTCTCCAGGCTGAACACCCCCAGCTCCC
>NW_009259494.1:416485-419182 GCF_000687185.1 Egretta garzetta | reverse complement strand
TCGCCCCTGCTGCCCCCCCCATGCCTGATGCAAGCCAGGATGCTGTTGGCCCTCTTGGCCACCTGGGCACGCTGCTGCTCATATTCAGCTGCCTGTTGACCAACACCCCCAGGTCCTTTTCTGCCAGGCAGCTTTCCAGCCACTCTTCCCCATGCCTGTAGCGTTGCATGGGGTTGTTGTGACCCCAGGGCAGGACCTGGCTTTGGCCTTGTTGAACCTCACCCAATTGGCCTTGGCCCATGGATCCAGCCTGGCCAGGTCCCTCTGCAGAGGCCTCCTCCCCTCCAGCAGATCCACACTCCCACCCAGTTTGGTGCCATCTGCAAGCTGACTGAGGGTGCCCTCAATCCCTTCATCCAGATCATTGGTAAAGATGTTAAACAGAGCTGGGCCCAGAAATCGTGCTGCTGCCACTCATCCTTCTTGCTCCAAAGGTTGGCCACCTGTCCTGCCCCCCCGAAGAGCTGGGTTCCTCTTCCAGCAGTGGTACCCAGGAGGAGCTGGCATCCTGGATCTGCTGGGGCACCTGGCAGGGGTGCAGAAACCGGGAGTTTCTCATTGCCTGTTGGGAGATTTGCTTTGTGAAACCTCCTGAAGAAGATCTAGAAGACAGACTTGGAACAACTTATCTCATCGATGGCTGCCTGAGATATTCAGTGCTGCCCTAAAGCTCACGGAGCAGTGGTTTTCGGGAGGGAGGCACAATTCACCGGGAGCAGCTATCCTGCGTACTCCCACGCTGTAGCTTCTGGGGGAATGCGGCTTCCTCCACTGTGCCAGCCACCATTCCAGATGTGAGGTTCTTCCCAAGCTTGTTCATCAAGTGGTTTTGATGAAGAGCTCTCAGGGTTGTTCAGCTTCAAAAAAAATGTTTGAAATTCAAGCTGTGCTGCTTATTTGTGATTGGGCTGAGAAGTGAGAGGGTTTCTGAGAGTCACTCAGGGCTGTGATTGCACCAAGCAAAGGAGCACTTCAAGCCCGACGGCTTGCAGGTGGGGAGGAAAAGTTTTATTCCCACAGACAGGTCTGGGAGAAGTTTGAGTAGCGGGGACTGTGTACCTAAGGGAAAGCTGTGGAAGAAAACAAGGCTTTGATTCATAATTTGACTCTCACCTGGGTGTGCAAATAAACATTTTGTTTAAATTAGCTCCAGACATGACTGCAAACATATATTAGGGGTCCTTCAAATGTTGGTTAAGGACTTTCCTTAAAGTGCTCCTTAATCAAATGTTCTTATCGTGGTATTGTGAGTGTTTGTGCAATTTGTTCCCCCCTCTCCCACCAGCCAGCCCTGCTGCTTGAGAAGCAGTTTAATGGAAAAATTCTTAAGGAGAGGGCTGTGATTTTAGGAGCTCTGTCATCTCCACTGGTTAGAGCTGCCTTTGCTCTCCTCTCCCAGCTTTTTTCAAATCCTGCGGTATCTTGGCACAGCTGGAGCTGAGTCCGTGTCACCTCGTTGGCAGCTCTGGGCCATTTGGCCCTTCCTGGCCCAGCGTGGGCTGTCCCCTTGGGCTGGCCACCTCATCACTAAGCAGAGCCTCACTGGGTTGGCCTGTGCTGCACTGCCCATGTTGAAGTGGGAGAAGTTACTAAAGGTGCAAATACTGCTCAGAGTAGTAAGGCACGTGAATCCGATAGTAAAGCTGGCTGTACTCCTGCCAATGCCTAACTCCATGGCTGAGGGCCATTTCTTCCTTCATTTCCCCAGCCGTAAAAATAGTCTAATGGGAAAACCTCGGGCTTAGGTCTCCCAGGAGAGCATTTTCTTGTTGCTTCCCTGAATGCTTCGTGCTTTTGGTGTTTTCCTCCCGGGTGCAGAGAGCGCTCAGCCTGGTGCAGATGCCTGGTGCAGTGATGTGCCAACAGCTACTGCAGAAGAAAGGGCTCAGGGAGCTTTGCTAAGCTGGGATGCCGTGGGGTGAGTCCAGATTCTGCTCCTGGCTGTGCCACAAGATGCTCTTCTGCCTTAGGGTGAATTAAAACGCCTTTGGGTTTCGTGTCTGCCTGGCTGGAGCGCTAAAAGCATCCGTGTTGCAGAGCATGTGGAAATGCCTAGGACCAAGCACTGGCTCTAGAAAATGGACTTGTGGTGTGGCTCTCTACTCCCCGTGTGAACGGGAGAGGTGGTACCCGAGGGCCTGACGGTGGCATCGGTACTCCCTCACTTCCCCAGGAAGGAGCAGCTGACACTCAGGTGGGCCCAAGCCCTGTGGCTGTTTTGGTAGGAGGGGGCGAGTGCCTGGCCTGGAGATGTCACTTGTTTTGGGGGTCAGGGAATCGTGAGACTGAAGGCAGCCAGAGTCACAGTGAACGCTTTCACTCACCAATAAAGACGGGGTCAGGTCCTTTCCAAACATAGAATCATAGAATTGTTTAGGTTGGGAAGTATAAATTAAACTGTTTTTTCCGTCATTTGAATGTGCATCATGTAATAGTGCTGCAGTGAGCAACAGCAACCCTATACATCTCCATATCTGTTGAGTGCTCCCTCAGTCAATTTGCAGATGGCACCAAACTGGGCGGGAGTGTGGATCTGCTGGAGGGGAGGAGGCCTCTGCAGAGGGACCTGGCCAGGCTGGATCCATGGGCCAAGGCCAATTGGGTGAGGTTCAACAAGGCCAAGGGCCGGGGCCTGCACTTGGGTCACAACAACCCCATGCAACGCTACAGGCATGGGGAAGCGTGGCTGGGGAGGGG
>NW_009259494.1:405472-416074 GCF_000687185.1 Egretta garzetta | reverse complement strand
TGTCAGGCACTGGAAGGGGCTGCCCAGGGCAGGGGTCGAGTCCCCACCCCTGGGGGGTTTTAAAAGCTGGGCAGACGCGGTGCTGAGGGCCAGGGTTTAGTGGTGAGATGGCAGAGTTAGGGGAACAGTTGGGCTGGGTGAGCTTAAGGGTCTTTTCCAACCGAAATGATTCCGTGATTCTATGACACTTCCCACCAGCACAGCCATGTAGCTGGCTCTGGGTCGTGCCCCATCTGCCTGTCTGGTCTTGCTCAAAAGCCTTCCGATCCAGTAGGCTTTCTCCAGATGCTTTCCTCTGCGTTTGGTATATGAATGTCACATTCACATGTCCAAGCCCCGGCAGTGACTTGGGGACATTCCCTCCTGCTGGCCCGCCACTCATGGCAGTGAGCCTGGCCGGGTGGTTGGGGCACCATGGGCTGCAGCATCTAGCTCCTGGTTACCCCGCTTGGGCAGGTGAGTGTCTTAGCAGCAGAAAATACCAGTAGGAACTGGTCATGGTATTTTTCACTTGCTCTTGCCTCTGATTTCTACCTCTTAGCTGTGCAAAATCTGGCTGGAGTTAAGAATTACACACGTCTTGTGAAGGTCTCAGAATCAAAGATGTCATTTGTTTCCGATTATCAGTCAGCTCTGGGAGCTACAGAGAAATCTGTCACTGTCTTATATAACCCCATCCAAGCAATATTTTTTCCACTTGGTGAAATAACTCAGTGAATTTCTAATTACACAAATCTAATTAAAGGCTGAGTGTAACAGCTACGCCTGATCGTAATGATACACCCATTTCATTAAAAAAAAAAAAAAAAAAAGAAAAGAAAAGAAATTGCTTGTGTACAGCAAACCACCCAGTTTGGTACGGAATTATGTCTACCTCTCTGGCTGGAGCTGTGCAAGCACCGGCTCGTATGGGCATCCCCGGGAGGTCCATGTGGCCAAGCCTCGCCTCGCCTGGCTGCGTTTGGAACTCTGGCTCTTTTGTGAGTTGGTTCTCGAGAGGTGTCCATGTGAGATGGGGGTGGAGGAAGGACGCTCCCAGCTGGCCAGAGCTTTGAGGGGCTTTGATCTGTACACTGTGGCCAAGCATCCAGGAGGGCACTGAGCTGGGTTTTAGTAGATTTTGTGTCTGAAGCTCAGTGGTGGTAGAGGAGCAGAGGCGCCTTCTCATGTCAGCTCTACTGTATGATCCGGTCTGCTCTCAGAGGCTAAGGTAGCACAAAAAGTTATTTATCCCTTATATTTATTTATCTTTTTTCTTGAGGATTTCAGCATGCTGCCCCAAAGCCTGGGACAGATGGTGCCCGTCTGATGAAAGCCTGTTCTTTAAAACTGCTCAGATCCACTTTTCCCGCCAGGTGCCTCTGCCATCAGCAGCAAGATGAAGCACACAACTGCTGCGGCGGGCGGAAAGCTGCCACCAGTGTGCTGCCCGGGAGCCAGGCAGCTTCTCAGGCCTCTGCTGGCCGATGGACCCGTCTGTCGGTTCTCCCTCTCGGCCCTAACACACTGCCTGCTTCTGCAAGAGCTCCAGCAGCATTCCTGTCGGAAGGAGGTGGTTTCTTGCAGCAAGACACAAACCTTGATCTCTGCAACTGAGTGCAAGTTGCAGAGGGAACAGCTGCGCTTACAGGTCTGGAGTCTTCTAATAACATTTTTGCAGTAGTTTGTTGCTGAAATCGCTCTTGCAAAAGCAGCTGTGGCCTTATCCTTCCCTTACCTTGGTGAAGTTTGTCCTGCAGCTTGCAGACTGCGCCCAAATTTCTGGCAGGCCTGAAAGAATTCAGATAGCAGAGCGGGAGCCAAACAGGGGACAGAGGGAATAATATCAGGGCAGTGAGGTTAAATAGATAGATAATTGATTTTCTTCAGTGCTGGTCTCGGGTGTAAATCTATTGAGGTTAATGAAGTAAGGTAAATTGAATTGAACAGCCCTGCGTGGAAAGCTTAGCCTGGCATATAGCCGGTTTCAGAGGCTCCTCTTGGTGCTCTTGCGGTGTTTTTAATGGTTGCATCTTGGTGTCAGCAATTTGCTTGTTTACAGTGGCTGAGAGGAGCTGAACTCTGACAGCTCCAGCCATTTCAATATGCAAGCAAGAAAGCAACACCCTCCCCCCCTCCCCCGTCTTGTTTCTTTACTTAAATGCTTGGATACATCCGTTTGTTGGGGTTTCTGATCAACCAGCAGTGGTTCCATGGTGTTGCGAAGCCCCACGGGCTGGAGGCTGTGCAGCCCCGAGCCCCCCAAGCCTGGTGCATCTCAGCCCTGTGTTCCTGTGGTGCCTCAGGGAGCCTTCTGCGGCGCTGCTGTAACTGGTATCTTCTGGATGAGGTGTCAAATATTTGTCACAGAAGCACTCCTGGCACTTGGGCAAGCGTTAGCTCTGGAATCCAAAATTAAATTCTGATCCCAACCATTGTATCCTGCCAGCCCTCCCCCTGCGTTGACCTGGTGGAGGTGTTTGACTTCCCAACCCATGCAGGTGGGATGCGGATGCGTGCCAATGGCAGCTGCATCACTCAGGTTTGAGAGGAGGAAAAGGGAGGCCGGGCAGTCTCTGGATTACCGAGCCCGTCAGGATTTGGGTGGGATGTGATACGTAGGGTGGGTGCAAGGTGGGTTTGCTAGAAATGGAGGATCCAGCCATAACCTTGGGGACAAGGAGGTGCTCTCCCTGCCAGAGGGTCTGATGCCCAAGCTCACAGCAGCTGGGACAGTGCTGTGCTGTGCCTCTTGATCCAGGCAGGGAGGGAGCCCAGCCCTGGGACCTGGCACCAACGGGGGCTGTGACCTCTTGGGCCAGAGCTCTCTCGGATCCCCGCTCTTGCGCTCCTTGCATCCCGGCTGAGCATCGCCCCGGCAGGACCTGCCTCCCCCCATACTGTAACGCCCACAGCCTTCTACAGAGGATCCTTCTCTGTGGAGGTACAGAGCGCTGGCTGCTGGGTTCCCAGCAGAGGTGGCCCAGGAGAAAGGGTTGACCCTGATGTCTTCTCAGGCCATCGAAGTGCTACATTGGTCTCTCTCCTGCTGGCCTCAGAGCCGGTGGGAAGGGCATGTGCATCATTACAGAAATGGGTCCGAGGGTTCAGTCACCAGCAGAAGGTCACTTGTCCTTCGCATCAGTTATGCCTGGCCATCATTAAATCCTAAGTGTCTGTCACGGGTAATGGATTGTACCCTGCCAATCCCCCGGCTGTTGATGCACTGGACTGTACAGCTAATACAGCAGGTCCGTGTGCTGCTCATGGCCAGACTTCTGAGAGCTTCTTGGGTCCACCCCAGCTTGGGGTTTGCTGTTCTAAACAGTGCTGACAGTGAGCAAGATGCCTTGTCCTCCCTGCTGCCCCCAGCCGCTGCTTCCTGACACCCGCCGGGCTCTGGCACAGAGCTGTTTAACCTTGGTAAATGAAACTTTGCAGATGCTACTGGAGAAAAGGACTCTGCCAAGCAGCTCTCCCCTGGATCTCATCCGCACGTCTGTTCTCAGCCTTTCCTCGTGGTTGTCCAGACTCCTGAAGAGCAAGACCAGAGCAAAATCAGGCTGAGAAACCCCGTATCTTATCATGGCCTTCTGCAACATTTCTTTTTTCTTTTCAGGCTTTGAGGTCTTTGGGAAGGACAGAAGAAGAAAGCTTTACAGACCACAACTTCCATCCCAGTTTAAGTTCAGGAAGGTCAGCCCTGCTACCCCTGATTTGCACTGGGATGCACTGGTATACTGGTGTCCACTGTTATACACACACCAGCTGCTGCAGAGACATCGGTCAGTGAGAGACACTGTCCCAAATGCGGCAAAATATTCCTTCAGGTGTATTTGCATCTTCCTGCCCTTCTGTAGTGAAGGATTTTTGGTGAAGACAGGATTCTCACAGCAGGGAAGACACCTGCATGGTGCTAATATCCAAATGGCCTTGCTGTTCCCTTTGCCCAGGTCTTGGGGAACACTTCATGCCTGTGTGGCTGATGCTTGTGTCTCATCAACCATGGGCCATCTGCAAGCTGGTTGAGCTACCCGGGATGTGGCTGTTGCAGAGTGGGCTCAAGGACCATCCCTGTCCCTTAGGACTGCCATCTGCCAGCTGTGCCACCTCGAAGTTGTATCCTTTGGCAACGGATCTTTCCCCTGGAGCTCTGTCCCGTTGGGCTGATGAAGAACCAAAACCCATCTGCAGGAGACGCCCGGGTCTGGTGCAGGGCCAGACCCCTGAGGAAGGTGCGGTGGGAGCACTTTGGGCAGTATGGAGCAGCCCAGTCCTGCAGCAGGCATGGGACATCTCCCACACAATTCCAACTGCTGGTAGAGCCTCTGGGAGAGATTTTCATCCCACAAACTCTGGACAGGTTTGAGCACAGACCCTGATGAGGCTTGGATCCTGGGCTCCCTGTTGCAGTGGCAAGGGGTGGCCTTCACCAGAGCAGTGAGTTCCGTCCCTTCTGTTTCCCTTTCTTCCCGCATGTTACCCTGCTTCGTGGAGGAGCTAAAAATGCTTGAAAGAAAGGTGTGAGCGTGCAGCAAGGGAAGGGGAGAGGGAACCCCTGTGTCTGCATGAGAAATCAGACTCTTCCAGCTGGCAGGAGCCGGTCCGTCACGCAGGCGGCATGTGTGCCGAGGGTTCGGTCTCTCTGGCTGGATAGTCACTGGCTACATAAATAAACAGGCTCCGTTTTTGTCTTCAGTCACCCTACCAATGCCTCTTGCTAGCCTTGACGTTTTGGTTTGTCTCTATTTTTAGCCGCAGGACACCCAGAGGACCTGGGTTTTCCGATACCTTTCCAAAAGTGTGAAGCCAGCTCTCGCCCTTCTCCATGTCCGGACTTAGAGAAGGGGAAGGCGGCAGCGCAGCTTCTTCCCACTGATGCCAGTGTAGCTAAGCTGAGGCCCTGAGCCGTGAATATCTGTTTGCCCTGGAGTTTATTGATGGTTGTGGCACATAAGAGCCTTGGAGGAAGGATTGGGGAAGGCTGTCTTCTCTGTGCCGTGCAGCTGTGCAAGCGCAGAGGAGCCCTTGTCTGCAGAGCAGCTCCGTGGTTGCAGGGCAGGACCCCAAGAGTCAGGTATAGACTGAAACTGTTTGGTGCGGGGGCTTCTGCCCTGCACCCCATCCCCGTCAGCGTCGCTGCTGGTAGCGTGTTTCTGGGCATCCGTGGGTCTGCAGGGAGTGGGAACCATGGTGTGTGTGCTCGGCCAGGATGGCACCTGCGGGCGCCGGCTGCATGGGAAGGCGATGCCCTCGGCTGGGGCAGCTTCAGTCCGGCATCAACCATGCTTTTCTCTCTTGAGTCTAGAACTGAGGGAGCCCAGCGTGTTTTTCCTTTCTATTCTTTGTCTCATTTGTATATAAAGAAGTAGAGGAAGAAAACGCCCACGCTTTATTACATTCAGCAAAATGCAGTATTTCTTTGTATTCTACTGAGAGAAGGACGAGTTTGGGAGTTTATTTTCTTTTATTTGAAAGTACAAAATGATTTAGCACAATTCAAAATTAAATGTCACTTTGAATAAATGATCAAATGTTCTTCCATTTGGCAAGTGCTGAAACGAGCACATCTTTCATTGTGCGGTAGTTTCGGTCGTGCTGAATCCACCTTTGCATCCTTTTCCACTCGCGCAGGAGAATCCACCTTTGCAGCAAGCTGAGCCCTTGCATTTACCTGATCCTGCTTTCGCAGTCCCCTGCCCCATCTGAGCATCTCTACTCCGGTCCTTGTCACCGGCTTCACAGGGCTGCAGGCTCAGCTCCTCACCATCCTCTTTGCTCCCTCTTCCCACGTCAAAGTCCTCCCTCAGATGCTCGCTTCAGCATGGGCTTCAATTTAAGCATCCGAAACAGCTCTCTTGATGTAATTAAGGCTATTTGTGTGCTTGGAGTTAAGTACGTGCCGAAGCGCTTGCACTGGATGGGGGCATAAAAGCACGCAAGCTTCAGCTGAGCAGTAAAATAGGTTTTATAAGGCACTGGGGGCTGCCAGCCCCGCTCCTCGTCCCAGTGGCTACTGGTATAAGGTGACCTGGGAAAGGTGACGGCTCCCAGCCCTCCGCTGTTGCAGACTAAATGTCCTGAGGTCCGTTGTTTGTCCTGAGGTGCGTTATTTGTGCTGCACTGACATGCATCCCCATCAGATTATATGACCGACTGCCTTCTCCCCTGGGAGAGCCACGCCAAGTCGCAGGCCGCTTTCCGACGGCTGGCAAGCCTGCGACACCCATGCTCGTAATACGCTCCAGAGATGCCATTTCAGCCCATGGAGGTGTCCCAAGGCATGCAGGGTCCAGGGGTGCTGGGAGTGAGTCCCAGGCAGGGTGCGCCTCCATCCCCATCCCCACATCACAGTTGCTGTCGTGGGAAGCGATACCCCGGGGGGGCCGCCAGCCCCGCTCCTCGTCCCAGTGGCTACTGGTATAAGGTGACCTGGGAAAGGTGACGGCTCCCAGCCCTCCGCTGTTGCAGACTAAATGTCCTGAGGTCCGTTGTTTGTCCTGAGGTGCGTTATTTGTGCTGCACTGACATGCATCCCCATCAGATTATATGACCGACTGCCTTCTCCCCTGGGAGAGCCACGCCAAGTCGCAGGCCGCTTTCCGACGGCTGGCAAGCCTGCGACACCCATGCTCGTAATACGCTCCAGAGATGCCATTTCAGCCCATGGAGGTGTCCCAAGGCATGCAGGGTCCAGGGGTGCTGGGAGTGAGTCCCAGGCAGGGTGCGCCTCCATCCCCATCCCCACATTACAGTTGCTGTCGTGGGAAGCGATACACAATGGGGGATTTATTTGGTCAAAGAGATATAAAACAAGGCTGAGCAGAGGCAGGCATAGGTTTTATTCAGCGTGAGCAGGCTGGTGTGAGTCCCGGTCCCTGGGTGGATGGATCACACTGCCACACGCCTCCCTTCTGGCAAATTTGGTGGTGATGGCTTGAGCTTGCCCTTCTTGTCCTCTGCCAAGAGAGGGTGGTGTGGGGCTTGTGCTGTTTTCCTACTGCAAACAGGGCTGGGAGAAGGCACTGCCTGCTACGCAAGACTTAGCTGACTTTCAGTCAAAGCAGAAACACGAATGTATTTTGGGGGGCAGCCATACAGTTCCTTAGCAAGAGGCTGCCACTGGATCTGCTTTGGGCAATATTACCTGACCTCCCCCTGCAACTACTGCTACCCAAGCTAACAATTTCCTATCCGAGTGCCAATCTGAACAGCTGAGATATTTTGCATTTTTTAATGGCTCTCTACTGTGCCTGAATTGATGGAAAAAACAGTCTGAAACGAAGATGAGGGTATTGAAGGGAGAGAATGACAAATTGGCTTTAGAGCATGGCAGCAGCAGACACTGTCAGGGAGGGGTTCACGTGCTGACCTTTATCTAAACAGAACTGTATGTAACAGATAAGAATATTTAACAATAATTAATGTCACATCAGCGCAGAGAACAAAATGACTACATCAAAGAGGCAAGAAATCCACTGCAAATTACTCAAAAGGGAAATGTCAGCTTCTTCATATCTGCAACCAGCCTCGTGCTGGTGGTGCTGGAATTAGATGGGAGGGCACGCAAGTAAAGCCACTATTAAAAATGATTTAGGGACCGAATGATATATACATAAACGAGCGCGAGAGGCAGAATCAAGCAGAACAACAACAGGTCTGCTGGACCGGAGTCATGTCAAATCAAACGCTAAACTGAGCTGATAATTGGGTGTGGGGATAAATGTGTATAAAACAATTATCTCCGTGGCTGAAGTTCTGACAGGCAGCTTAGGGTTTCCCTTTTCTTTTTTCTTCTGTCTCCCGGGGTCCCAGTGTGCTGGGCTTCAGCTGGTGCTGGGCTCCAGCACCTCCCACCCTGGTAGCTGAGCCCCTCTTTATCTTTTATAGATGGGAAGGACCATTGCTGTCCGGGGACGTTGAGATGTTGGTCATTCTCTTTCCAAGTTGGGGTTGTCCCAGCTTCCCAGGGGCTGTCGGCAGGCAGCTGACCTGGGGTGCTGTGGGGGTGTCCGGAGGCTGGCAAGGGTCTCTGCTTGCGTCAGTGCTGGGCGAGTGATGGAGAGCAAAGCAGCCTGAGCTCCCAGAGTGATGGTGCCTAGGGGTGAGTTCACCAGGGGTGGATTTCATCTGTCCAGAGGATGAAAGAAGCTGAGTGAGGAGGAGTTAACCCCCTCCTGGCGTCCTGCTGTGGAGCATCCCCTGGCCCTGCAGCTCCGGGCCTGGGGTGGACGTTTGTTGGAGCAGTTTGCATCCCTCTGCCCTGGCATAGCTGCCTACCCGAGCCACGGTGCAACCCACACCAGGGCTTGGGAAACGCGCATGCCTGACGTGGTGAGCAGTCCAGGTGCGGCGCGCTGGCTCAAAGACTTTTCATCAAGCAGTTTGGTTCAGAGCCTGGTAGAACCCTGGGGACGAAGGGACAATGCTCAAGCAGTCCCTGGTGAGCCCCTTACTCTGAGTGGAAACCCTGTGGGTCAAGCCCTTCCACCTGGGAGAGTCTTGGTGGTTTTGGGGAGGGTGCTGGGCTGCTGCTATTCCTTAGAAAGATTTATTGCCAGCAACTGGCAGCAAGCGATGGGAGAAGATCCCAGAGCTGAGCATGGCGTCATCAGCTTGCTGCACTTTCTTTATCGGTGGCTGCAGATCCGTCCTCCTTGACTGAAACAGGCCATGCTGCTACCTGCCAGCCGCGCGACTGGCCAGTGCCCCTCCAAGCCGGTTCATAGCCCTGTCCTAAATGCAGCACGGTGTAACTCACTCAGCCTGGGCTTCAGGAGACTGTTCAGCAAATGCCCAAATCCAGCAAAAAGCCCAGCCCTGGACATAGTGGGTTAGAGTCATTCTTGGCTTCATTCCCCTAAAGCCAGTGGTGATGCAAGGGAAAAAATACCTAGTTTTATTCTAAAAGGGCCGTTGGGCCCTTCATCATAGATTATTTCCTAAAAATAAATTAATTTATCCTCATGACCAACTGTGGGAAGTGTTATTAGCCCCAGTTAGTAGAGGTGAGGCTGAGGTGCAGATCTGGAGTCCAAGGTTGTGAAGGGAGCCTGGGGAAGAGCCAGGAGCTGCTCCTGGAACTCCTGAATTTCTGGCTGGTACCTTAAACGCCAGTCCTGTCCGCAGTGCCTCGCCCAGCCTGCAGTCCTGCTGGCCACTGATTAGTTTTGTTGTCAGCGTTTTCCTGGTGGGAGGAGGCAGCAAGGTGCCTGCGGATTAGCACGGTTGTGAAAAATAGCCTTCCAACTGGCCTGGTGACCTTCTGACAGCAGAAGAGAACTTACAGGCAGAAGATGGAGACGTTGTGATTTAAAATTAGAATCGATGGGGAGCTGTATCCCTGCCCCTTGAAGTGGAACGGGAAAACTGACCTGTGCCTGATCCAGTCCTGCACTGGGACGTGGTTTAGGGTTTTGTATCTCCATTACAGAAAATACTCTGGTCGTCTTGCCTTGGGCAAGGCACATCTTGCTACCAGCCACTGGTGACTGGGGAGCCGTGTGGTTCATGGAGCAGGACTGGATGGGGGAGCGTAAGAAAGGGAAGGGAGCAGAGCCAGCTCCCATGGTTCATGGAGCAGGACTGGATGGGGGAGCGTAGGAAAGGGAAGGGAGCAGAGCCAGCTCCCGGCGCACACTGCAGGCAGCATCTCCGCCTAAAAGCTCCTGTGCAAAGTTCAGCTCTGCTGGTTCAGTCTGCAGAAGTGTCTGATATGCTCAGCCGCTAAACAAACCTAGCCGAAGGTTGGATGAGCAGATAAGTTCCAATTAGAGGATCTGAATATTGATTCACTGGGGAGAAAATGCGACATTAAAGGATCACTGGAAGACTAAAGCCAAACTGACGTATTGCTTAAAATGAAAGACTCTGAATTTGCATCAGAATACAAGAGCAGGGCTTTGACAACGACAGGCAACTCATTAAAGTCCACCAGTCAAAGGGAGTTCCTCCCTATTTTATCTCCCACAGTGGAAGTATAGAAAAGGCACTTGTTAGAAAAATAGGCACTACTTAAATCCCGGGTGTTACTGATAACATTCAGAAGGACACAAAGGGGGGATATCTCTGCTCCAAGTCGAATTTCAGGCATCAAATTTTCAGGGGGAAGGCACCGACTTGTTGGACCAACCAAGCAAACAGCATGGGAGCCCGGGGACGCTCATGCTTAGAGCTGAGATGCTCTGCATGTGTTTTGAAGTCAAATGGTTTGGTTTCTCCATGGTTCCCTATGGTCTCTCCTAGCGCTTGTGTGGCCCTCCCACTCGCAGATTTTGGAAGGGCTCTGGGGAGCAGATGAGCACCGAAACCACCGTTGTGCAGAAGAGAGGCTGGGGCACGTGGCTGCGCTGATGTACCCTCAGCTCCGCTCACCCATCCTCTGTGCCAGCACCAGCCCTGCCCCACGTTTTGCAGGGACTCTTGCTGTCCCCCAGCAACAGGCCGCTGAAATGACCTTCTCTTCCTTTCATAGAATCCCAGAATGGCAGGGGCTGGAAGGGCCCTCCGGAGATCACCCAGTCCAACCCCCTTGCTCAAGCAGGCTCACCCACAGCAGGGTGCACAGGACATCGTCCAGGCAGGCTTCGAATATCTCCAGAGAAGGAGACTCCACAGCCCCCC
>NW_009259494.1:387108-405290 GCF_000687185.1 Egretta garzetta | reverse complement strand
TGGGGTCTCACCAGGGCAGAGTAGAGGGGGAGGAGAACCTCCCTTGCCCTGCTGGCCACGCTCCTCTTGATGCGCCCCAGGATGCCGTTGGCTTTCTTGGCAACAAGGGCACTCTGCTGGCTCATTTCAAACCACTCAGCTTTGCAAAGACGCCATTTCTTCTCTCCCACTTCAAAGGGAGTTTTTTTCTGAGAAGTTTGAGGGAACAAAGGAAGACAAACCGAAGAGACAAGGCATTTTCAAGTTGCACCATCTGATTCTTGCTGAGACGTGCTGCTGGTGTCAACCTTTTTTATGCGCATCCGGAGCTGGTGCCATTTCACACCTGCTCCGTGCTTGTTTTTAAACGACACATAATTATGATAGGCAGTGTAAAGATGAAGCTTCATCCCCAATTAAATTGCATTTTCTGCCTTTTCATTTCCTGCCCCAGTTGAGGAGGAAACCCCTGGAGAGCAAGATCTTTAAGTTTAATGAAGTAGGAGGTGCCTACAAAATTAAAGGTGATCTTGTTTATTAGAGGCAAATCGGTGCTGATATATAGCATTTCCAGACTGTTGTGCTTTTGTGTGATGCCCTGGGGAGCGTTTCACGTTACTGGAAATGCCGATGTAAGAATCTCGGGTCATCAGAGCATCCAGTCCGTGACCTCTGCTGTTTGAAAATGCGTATATCCCCTCTGCAGCACCGGCCTGGTCCCTCTTTACTTTTTTTGGAGTCTCCAATAGATCCCACTGCCGGTGCCAGTGCAGTGGCTCACGTTTGGCAAGCGGCCCTGGGGAAAAAGAGGGGAGGCACCCGTCCCGGGGGTGCATCCCCGTGGGGCCTTTGGGTGAGCAGGAAGGGCACCTCTCCTGGTTTGTACAAAATACATTACGAGCCCCCAGAACAGACTTTCTGTTTGCAGGTCTTCTGACCTTGGGGGTCAGCAACTGGTACAGAACTGTGGCTTTGGGGAAATTAGAAGATGCTTTTGTCGGGGTCTTCATCCCCGCATGAGGTAAGGGTGCAAGTATGGTGCTGGGGTGATATTTGCCATGCTCTGAGCCCTGCAGGACTGCAGGCACCACGTACCAACCCCACCGCTTCGCTGGGCAAGTTCCCTTTGCTGCTTCATCAAAATTCCACCCATTGTGTTGAGTCCCCTGCCCTGAGGACGAGTCTTGGGTTTTTAAGGGCCTATGATATATCTTAGTCAGTATCTACACTATTTCATCCTTTATTCCTTCCCCCAACTTCCTCTGAATGCCATCCAGCCCCTGTGATTTATTACCCTTCAGTGCATTTCGCTTTTTGTTGGAGAATTTATATTTAATTTTTATGCCCGTTATCATTCAGGGAGAGAAGGGAAATGCTGTGGGAGCCCAGAGTGAAAATAAAGCAGCGTGTTTTAGTGCACTTACTTTGTTTGAAAGATGCGGTGGTATTTTGGCAGTGTACTTGGCTCCTTCCTCCTTCACTTTTGCATCGTGGGCTGAAGTGATTCTAGAAAAATCACAGGATGGTGCATTTGGCTGATTGACTTCAGCCTCGCGAGGGCTGGAGTCTGCTGCTCCTGCTGCCGGAATTCATTAGGACTCATGCGGTGAAGAGGAGCTCTCTAAGAGCAGGACCATTGGATCTTTCGGCTAGCTGTACTTTTGGGAAAAGAGGGATTATGGAGCAGCAGAAGCAGGTTTCCTTTTCTTAGCTCCCTCGATTGTGCTAGTTGGTGAGGTTTTTCTATGCCCCCTCCTGTACCACTTCCACTTCAGGTTATCAGTCAACTTCGTAGACCTCATCCAGACCTAACGTAACATCTGAAGGGACACAAATGATGCAGTAATTTGGCCCTGGGTCTCAAAGACCAGAACTCAGGGCTTCTGATGCTCTTTGATACACCACATTCCTCTGCCCTTCATACTTCCCTTCCCCTCGCACACTTTTGACTTGTTCTTATCAAGAGAAGGCTTTAGGAGCAAGATGAGCACCATTGCCTCAGTCGAGGCATCTGGGTAAGTTTGGGAGGAGGATAGGGGAAGGTATGCACAACTTTATCCAAATCTCAGGTAGAACCTCTGTTCTTCTTTCCTCACTGGGATTTGCTTCTTTAGGGTCTCCATCTGCCCTGTTCTGTCCATGCAATGGCAAAGTAGGGACCTCCAGGGCTCTAGCGGGTATGGCTGGAGGAGGCCATGAGCCACTTGCTTTTCCACATCCCTAGCATCTCTGAGGGTTTTGGTGTTCAGGGCTCTGCTCAGACCTGGTTTGGCCTCAGGTTTCTCTTACTGTCTCCCCTCTTCTTCATCTCTCGTGCATGAAGGCCCGTTCTCGTGGCATTGCTGCACTCATCATTGATTCCAGAATACATATTCAGTCGAACTTCTGAGAGATGCTACCAGGTCTCTGTAGAGGCTCAATCAACTTGAATGATGGGCCCATTGAAATGAAGGGAACTGAGGAAACAGTACTGGGAAAGTCATCATCTTGAATGCTTTATTGGGTTCTTGGATGATGGAAAACGTGGCCACGTGGCACCGGCCCCCGCTTTTAGCCTTTGTCACTGTGGTGGCCTTTTTGTGCAGAGCTTTGAACCCCTGTGCGGGAGGGATTAGATCATAGAATCAGAGGGTTGGAAGAGACCTTTAGAGGCCATCCAGTCCAACCCCCCTGCAGGGAGCAGGGACACCTTTAACCAGATCAGGTTGCTCAGAGCCCCATCCAACCTGGCCTTGGACATTTCCAGGGGTGGGGCCTCCACCACCGCTCTGGGCAACCTGTGCCTCATGGTAAAGAATTTCTTCCCTATATTGGTGCTTGAAGCCCCATGCTTCATTTCTCTGTCTCATTAGTGCTTTCTCAGTTTTAATTAAAAGCTTCATTCCAGTTTGACCTTTTGCGGTGCTGTGACATAACGGAGACTGGATTGAGCCTCTAATTACGGCGAGCCTCTCCTGGCAGGCTGGGGAGAAGAGCTATCCATTCCGCCCAACGTGTACAATGGGTGGCAGAGCCCTGACTGCTCCTCCTGCCCTCCCGGGGTGGCCAGGCAGGCCACGTATCCGAGTATTTCACAGAGCAGGGTGGAAAAAGTATTGGTCTTTCAGGAAAAGCCATGGTTGCTCAGGATGCGTTGCTTGGAAGGCAGGAGGTGGGAGTCATCAATGTTTTGAGGAGGGTGGAGAAAGCAGAGTAGGAATCTCACGGTGATTTATTGCCTCTGTTGTAGGTCATCGCTAGCCCAGGAAGGCTGATTGGAAGGAATGGGTTTAAATGACTGGATCTTGTTAATGGCTTAGGCACTCCACTTAGGTGGGAGTATGGAGACCTGGCCCTGGTTCCCCTCACCTCTGGACTATGTAGGCTGTGAGCTCAGGTGGCCGGTCCTTGTCCTGGAGCCTGGGGCTGGAGAGCACAGAGGAGCTCTCGCTATGTCCCATCCGTTGAACCCCAGCTCCCGGCTCCCTGCCCTGGGGTGCTGGGACGATTCAGTCTGCCTTTGGTTGCAGAGGAGTGAGGATTTGATGGGACCAACTTACCACTCCAAAAGTACTAGCTCAGTTCTTGCGGGGTGGGTGGCCGCGCTCGGCAGCCTTCCCCGCGAGGAGGGTCGCATGCCGGCCTGACGGCACCGATGCTGCTGTGCCGGGAGCCCGTTCAGTGGGCACTTGCGTGTTGCCTGACATAAAAAATGCTGTAGAAAGCCCTGTAGCTCCAAAATTGTAATGCCCTCGTTGCGTTTCTACTGGGCAGGTCTCTCAGGGAGATAACATCAGTGCGCTGTCTGCAGCCCAGCCAGGTATCCTGGCCCACAGCAGGGAAGGGAAACGCCTTAATTTAAAGTCCCAGGAGGTGTTCTGGCAGCCTGAGGGGACCCAGAGGAACTGACTTAAAGCAGAGCATTTCAATTCCAGCAATAAAATGTTTCAAATCAAGTCAGCCTGACCCAAAGAAACATCTTCAGTTTCAAAACACAGATTAGAAACCATGAAAAAGTTCCTGCTTTACTGTGGGACATTTCCATTTGAAGAAACTCTGTTCTCCCTTATCAAATCTCAACCATCGTGACCGAAAATTCCCGCCTGCCTCTGTCCACTGGCTGCCTTGTTCTCTGTAAGCATGAAGACGATGTAGCTGTGCTTGTGGGATTTCTCATGCCCCAGCCAGCCCGAACCACCCCCCCCCAGCTGCTATCCCAAGCGTTCAGCCCTGCCAACACAACTGGCTCTGCTCCGGTCTGAGCTCCTTGCTAAGCAGCTCAGCGTCTTAGCTCGGAAAGTCCTGGGTCTGATCCTTGCAGACAACCAGCCAGTGGCTTTTCTTTCCAATACAGCGTACCCTTCTCTGCTGAGGGTTAGAAAGTACTGGATTATCTGCTTACCACGACTAGCAAAAAAAACCCCCTTGTCCTGATCTTACAGGCTGAAGCTGAGACCATAGAGGGGTGCTGCGCCTGCTCCCAGTCGGCGACGGGAAGGACTGACGAACCCCGAGTGCCTGCACCAGCCCTGGTAGGTAACCCATGGAACTGGGTTGTCAGGTACCTTTAGACGTGAGGAATGGTGGGAGGGATCCCTGCGATTCCCGGCTGCCATGTGAGCGTGAGATCTGGGGCAGCAAGGACACCTCGCTTCAGATGCTGAACTGCAGGAGTGGGCTTCGTTCTGCATTCAGGCTGCAGGTTTTCTCTTTCAGCCTGCTGAAAGTGGCCTCATCCCGGCCTGGTGTAAGGTTCAAGGAATCAAAAGGTTGACAGATGTGCTGAGAACCTGCCGTTCCCTTGTCTGCTATTGGCAATAGAAACGGCTTTGCTTTAATTACACCCTGACAGGCAAACTGTGATCGGTTTTGCACATGGTGGGTTTTAGCATGGTTTAATTTCTGACTCATTGCTTATATTTCTTCTAAAAGTTATGTTTGCAGTTTGTTGTGAGCAAAGGTGGCTACAAGCGTGACTTCGGGATGATGTAGAGGTGGACTCCACTCTTGACTTCCCTGGTGGTGCACAGCCTGGAGCCGGAGGTTGCAGAGGGAAGCTGGGGAGGAGGGGCTGTGCACGGGGCCGGTGGGCTCGCCTTGCAGAGTGGGTGTTGCGGTGAAGGAGGGTGCCCAGAGTCTCATCCAAACCCTGGTACTGCCCCTGCACAGGGTGAGCGGAGCATCCTCTTGAAAATGGGCTGGGAGAAAGCACGCTCTTGGTATTCCCTTGGACACCAGTAAATTGGGGCTGTGTTTCTTGATGCTTCGGTCAGGACAGAGGCGTTCCCCCATCCCCAAAGGGCCACAATTTAGCAAGTGCCTAAGGCACTGGAGTAGGAGTACAGAGACCTGGACCCAGTTCCCATCAGCTCTGGACTGTGTAGGCCGTGAGCTCGGACAGGCAAAACTGCAAAGAGCCAAGAGACGTGGCACTTCCGGGGCGTGAGCTTTAACATCCCCCAGACCCAGCTTGGCCAGGTAGGCTGAGCTGAAAGCATCTCTCTGAAGAAGAGGTTTTGTGGAGGGATGGGAGAGGGTTTAGGGATCAGAGCCAGTGAGAGGGTGACCTGAGTACTGGGAAATTCTGGTCCAGGAATCACTGTGGCTATTAGAAACTCGCTGTGCTTCCTGAGCAATTAAGTCAACGAAGTCTGGAGCTCAGGGGTCTCTTCCTGGCTTTGTGGGAGTTTTGTTTCAGTAAGAATGGAGTAAGGGGCCTGTGGGTGAATAGAACCTGGAGTTTGCTTCAGCAGAGGGCGAATGAGGGTTTCAGGGTGGCATCGTACCATGCACGATTCATGGCGTGAATGTCCTCAGCAGTGGGCTCGTCCCCCCAGTTCCCAGACATATGGATAAAAGCAGGTCCTCAGTTTCCAGTTCGGCGGGGTTTCCAGTCCTGGTCTAACACATTTGGTTTAATTGGTATCGTGGTTGCATTTTTCCTCAGGAACTTAATGTAGGAGGGAGGAAAAAAAAATGTGATCAGGTAAAACTTGTTATCATAGGGGTGGGAGCTCTGCTGTTGCTTGGTGGACCCCAGGAGGTGCCACATACAGTCAATAGGGATCCAACTGTTCTGCACTTACCTCATTTGGACAGCTAATCCAGGAAACCTCAGGTAGCAGAGGGGTAAAGATTCACCCAACCTTTTTCAAACCAAAATCAGGCAGTTGCAGGGGAAAGGGCATTTGGGTTTGCTTCTGATTTGTCTAAAACCATTTGCTTTTTCCACATTAACGTACCTTCCTTTAGTAGTGGTGAGAATATCTTGACACAAAGGAGGACTAAAAACTTCTGACATGCAGATGTGTTAAACAAATGAGCTGGCTAAAAACCCTTTTCTGCATGAGTAAGAGAACCACTCTGCCCTAATTCCACAGACCGGGATTTAACTCAGCAAATGAAATTACGGGATCCAGCAGCATTGAAGAAACACCTTATTCTTCTAATATTCAAGGCGTTCTAAAAGAGAACACTGCCAGAAGTTTTGCAAAGTTTTGTTTTGGCTGTTGGCATATTAAACAGTGCTTTAAACTATGGAGCCTTCCTTTTGCGCAGGCTATTTACGGTAAGCGGAGGCAAGTGTCTGTTACCCTGGGCGCACAGGCAGCGGGGCCTGAGCTGCAGCACCTCTGTCAGTCCGCGAGTTCTTTGCTGCTGCGGGACTTCTGCACCCTTGGATGCTGCCGGCTGATTATTGGCTTTTTCATTTTTCACTTCTCCCTCCAATTATTGGGAGCACACAGAGTAAAGGTTGATTCCAGAGGGAGCTGTGAAACCACCTATTTCTTGAGGGATGCAGAAAGAGCTGTGAAAGTGTCTGTCATTCAGGCAATCGGCAAAGAACGTTGAGGGTCACTCGGGAGAACTGGGAGGGCTGATGAAAATGCCCGTTACTCTGGCAATGCAGGGAAGGTCACGGAAATACCTGTTATTGAGTCCACCTGTGCAGGGTTGGAAGTGTCCTGTAGTGAGAGGACACAGAGCATCCTTAGGGAGCCCAGCAAAAACTGGATGGATGAAATTCTTGGTCTGTCTTAGGAAAAGAAACCAAAACGGTCAGAGCGGGCCGTCACAGTGTCTAATCACAAATAAATCCAGACTGTAATCACTCACTCGGGTCATTTATCAGCTCGGGCAGTTCCTGTCCTTCCAGAATTAGGGCAACACTCAGTAGCCCTTTAAGCTACGATCTGGTGGTGACCTTCTTAGCACCCCGTGGGCCAAGGAAGGAAGCGATGTAACAGGTTTCTTAATTTAGAAAAGACGACGCGGGTCAGGAGGAGGCAGCAGGTATCGGTGCCCGGTGCAGACGCTGGTAGGCACAGGCTGTGGGTAAGGGCTGCAGTGTCCGGTGCAGAGGAGGTGGTGGGACGTGAACGCTGCGTTTGCGGTGTTCATGATCAAGTCTAAAAAAGCCTAATGGGGGGACCGAGTCCCCCCCCCCTGTGACTGAGATACCTCTGTCAAGGAGATGAACGGGCAGTAGGGTAACTGATATGTCTCACTGTGAAGCTGTAATTCCTTCTGAGGGTCTACAGGTGCCACGAGCCATCAGAAACCAACTTCAGCGCCTTAGGAGCAGCCGCAGCGTGCAAAGCCATGAGATGGGGGGGTCCATCTCCTGTGGACCACTGGCTACGTTGTTTGCAACGCTCACTTTGCAGCTCTGTCATTTCAACACGAGTGGGCAGGTACCTCGTGCCTGGTGCGGACTGCCCTGTGTGGCTGCTTTTCTCTTTTTTTTTTCTTGTTAGTTTTTATTCCTCTGTAGGCAATTAGATGGCAGGGTTTCTGTAGCGTGGATTCTGACGCGTGTGCGCACAAGTTCTTTATTTCTCTTCATGCTTTTGCAAGAGCATGTGCTGGGAAGATTATTGAGGGCAATTATCTTGTCGGCAGCGTCCCTTCACAGCTCAGGGATTCTTATGGAGGAGCAGGTGAAGATGAAGTGTCAGGGAGTTCTGACCAGGGTGCAGCGTGCTTGGCTCTCTGAGCCCTGCTCCCAGCCCCACAGACGGGCTTCTCTCACAACAGTGTGGTAAACTTCAGTTGTCCCCAGTGGCTGGTGGGGTTTTCAAAACCTCTAAAGAAAGATGGTGATTCAAGATGGCCAGCATGGCTTCACCAAGGGCAAGTCCTGCCTGACCAACCGCGTGGCTTTCTATGATGGAGTGACAGCATCAGCGGACAAGGGAAAACCAATGGACGTCGTCTCTCTGGACTTCTGCAAAGCCTTTGACACGGTCCCCCACAACATCCTTCGCTCTAAATTGGGGAGATATGGATTTGATGGGTTGTCTGTACAGTGAATAAGGAATTGGTTGGATGGTAGCATCAGAGGGTAGTGCTCAACGGCTCGATGTCCAGATGGAGACAGGTGACAGGTGGTCCCTGCTTAGGAACATGGTTTAGTGGTGGGATGGCAGGGTTAGGGTAACAGTTGGACTTGATGATTTTAAAGGTCTTTTCCAACCTAAACAATTCTATGGTGTCCCTCAGGGGTCTGTACTGGGACTGGTGCTGTTTAATATATTCATCAGTGACATAGATGGGGAGATCGAGTGCACCCTCGGTAAGTTTGCAGATGACACCAAGCTGCGTGGTGCAGTTGATACGCCAGAAGGACAGGATGTCATCCACAGAGACCCAGACAAACTGGAGAGGGGGGGGAAAAGCTGGATGTGCCCCGGCCATGTGCACTGGCAGCCCAGGCGGCCAACCTACCCTGGGCTGCAGCCCCAGCAGCATGGTGGTGGTAGAGGCCTCATCCCTGGAAACATTCAAGGCCAGGTTGGCCAGGGCTGTGGGCAACCTGATCTGGTTAAAGGTGTCCCTGCTCCCTGCAGGGGGGTTGGACTGGATGACCTCTAAAGGTCCCTTTCAACGCACACCATTCTGTGATTCTATGAAAGGAGAAGAAACCCAAATAATTGACACTACCCTCAGGCGGTTCCCACTAGATAAAAAAAAGTATGTGGTTTTGTTTAGCAATAAAAGGGAGAAGAGGCTTCAGACCTGTCACCGCTGTCTCCTGCAGAGCACGGGGCACGGTCCTAGCAGTGAGAGTGGTTGCCAGCGACAAACGTGGATGGGCAGGAATTGGGATATGCCGCCCATTCACACCATCCCCTTTGCAGATGGAGCGCTGGATGTGGGTGCTGTCACCTGCAGCCCACTTTGGCCATTGGTTATGATGCAGCCTGTTGAGTCAAAATAGACCTGTGTAAAATATGGAAAGAAGGAGACCCCTTGAACTAAGAAGTGGAGGAAGGGAGAACTGGTTAAAAAGCTGCCTGGAAAGTGGACCCAGGGTCTGTCACATCCTCGCTGTCTCCTCGTAGGTCCAGTGACCCCACCTGTCTCCAGAGACAAAAGAGGACCGTGAGGATAAGCAGGTCCAAGTGTGCGTACTCACAGCATGCTCCAGCAATGGGACCCTCGAGACCACCCAAATAGGACAAATCTGTCTCAACCCTTTCTGCCAAAGTCCTGGGAATCCTGGTGCATCTGAAGAGTTTTTCTTTTGCTATAGGCTCAGTGTGGTGAGGTCCCCTATGAAACAAGGCCATAGCTCTTTTCTCAAGAGGCAGAGCTGACATGGTGGCCGTGAACTGTGGATGAGGAGAAGGGTGGTCCAGGCTGTGGAGGACACGAACAGAAATTCCCTCCAAAGTAACACTCCCCGATCCTTATCCACAGTAAATAAATGCAAAGACCCAGTTAAAAATCCTTTCTATGTAGATTCTCTGGAAGGGTTGCCCACATGTCTGTGCTGGGAACCATCTCATGGTGTGTGCAATATTTGTAAGCAGTTGGCTGGAGGATGTTCCCAGGCAGCTGGTTTGTCTGGGACAGGTTTCGTCTTGAGTAGGTTCATACTCGCATGATGAGAGTGGGCTGTGGAGCCTGTCCCGTGAACGCAAGGTGAGAGGAGCACCCTCCTCACACAGAGGCCCCGGTCCCTGACTGCTCCCTGTAGGGATGTGGATGAGTTTGGGGCTAGAAGAGCCATGTTCTTGGCACTAAGGTTTGTCATAAAAACAGACCATGTCAGGGGTTGTTTTGATTGAAGATGATGGGAGTCACTTAGCAGTTGCGAGCATCAGGAGTGGGGTCTGTAGTCTCAGGTCCTGGTGTTGGCCAGCTCCAAAGTTCTCTGTGATGGAGCCATCCCCTCCCTTTGCCCCCGCGTGCATTCTGCCTATGCAGAGCTGAGCTTGGCTGGCTTTGAGTGGGAACCCAAGCAGTTCCGATAAAGGATCAAGTTTTCCAGCAAGAGCCAAATCCTGACATGCTGAGCTGCCATTCTTCACGCAAGAGCCTCACAGAGGTTCTTTGAGAGGCACTTTCCTCATTTCTGCCTGTGCCAGGCTTGCGTGGCTCTGCTGGGGGTGAGTTAGTGGGAGATGCTAATTAACCCTTCATAAGCAGCCTCATTGCTCTGTCCCCGTGGTTACCTGTGCTTTTAAATAAGCAAATTAATGGCATGAAGCTCTCAACTGCTCTGCCAAGACAGCAGGAAAGCTGCGGTGCTTCCAGATGCCAAATGATGGATCGCACAACGGGCCACTGCCAGCAGCTCTGCCTGGGAGACCGACCTGCTCTGGACCTTCCAGCTGGTAGTGCAGTCTGCAAGGAGAAGGTGATTTAGCTCATGTCTTGGTATGTAAGAAGAGCAGGTCTCTGGTATTATTTAAGGACAGTGAGGCTGAACAGAAAATCAAAAAGGACTTCACTTACTGTATATGTGGTCCAGTGGATTGTATGGTATCTAGTTTGAGATTTAAAACCTTGATAAACCAAAAGAACTCAAGCATATGTCTACTTTTAAACCTACAAATTCAGTCAAAACTCTTGTGGTCAAAGCAGGCCATGGGTTAATAATACCTCCCTGAGCCAAGGATTAATTTCTAGAGCTGAGCTGGTTTCTTGTGATCAACCAAAACGTTCGATTCTTTTAAGAGCTGAGCAAGCGATTCAAGATGAATATCGTACCTGAGAACTAAGGGTTCTGCAAATCTTGAGCTTATCAAAATACCATGTCAATTTAAATTATCTGATTTGGGGATTTTTGGTTTTTTCATTTCTGGATTTGCTTTTTGAAATCATCTGTTTCTCAGGGCTTCTCAAGACTTGAAGGTTAATTCAGATTAAGTTAGTGCATGAATGGAAAATGTAAAATCTTTTCCCAAATAACTCCCTTGTGTGAGCACCAGCTGACAGATGATCGCACGAGTCATTTCTTCTGCTGTGGTTAAGGATAATGCCTGTGCTCAAACTTCAGATGAAAATGTTTGCAGGATGAAACCTTAAAAGATTCGGAATTGCTCCAGAGGGCACATCAGAGCTGCCCCAGGTGTTAGTGGTCTGTCACAGGCACATCCCGGGCCAGACCTGTGCCTTCATTGAACGGGAACCCAGCTGGAGGCCGTTTGTGAAGAACTCAAGGGAGTGCTCACAGATGCGGAGAGGGGTGGCTTCTATTTATGGACACCTTAACTCCTTCTTAGAGAACCAAGCTGATGGCCAGAAGGCCTGAGGATGGGCTCTTCACACCTCTTTCTGCATCACCAGATCCTCACCATCTTGGCTTGGTTTCCCGATCACCGTCAAGGTGTTTTCTGCCCCTCCTGTCAAGGGCCAGTTGCTGCCTGCTCAAGGAGTCTTGCGTGTTATGGAGAGAAAGGCGGGGGGACAGGATTTAATGCTACATGAAGAGGTTTGAGTGTCTGCCTCAGGGTTCAAGTTCCCCACTGTTATCTTCCCGGGCTCCCTGGCCAGTTGGCTGGGCTTCAGCCATCAAAGTCATCCAGTCAGCATTGAGGAGCTGGTCCTGAATTTCCCAGTTCTCAGCCTCCAAAAGGGAACAGTCTTTCTGCTCCAGCTTGAACTGGTGTTACAAAGGTAAAAAGGTTCCTCCATGAGGTGGATGTCATGAGGATGGAGCCAGACTCTTCTCAGTGGTGTCCAGCGCCAGGACAAGGGGCAGTGGGCACAAACTGAAACATAAGAGGTTTCAGTTGAACGTGAGGAAGAACTTCTTTACCTTGAGGGTGATCGAGCCCTGGCACAGGCTGCCCAGGGGGGCTGTGGAGTCTCCTTCTCTAGAGATATTCAAAGCCCGCCTGGACGATGTCCTGTGCGCCCTGCTCTGGGTGAGCCTGCTTGAGCAGGTGATCTCCCGAGGTCCTTTCCAACCCTTGCCATTCTGTGATTTTGTGATGAGGTGCTCGGATGACAACCTTGGTGTTGCTCTCCCAGTGTCCTCTCCTAACCAGATGCAGCTTTCCGGCTGAGTACTGGAGCTGGAAAGTAACTAAGAAATGAGAAGTCAAGGTGGTGCCTTAGAATGAAAATACAAAAGTAGAGCTCTCTTTGCACATCTCTTCTCGGCTTCCCTTTGCAAGGCTGTATCGGCCCATGCTTGATGTGATGCAATGGCTCCAACCTTGTCAGATGCATCAAGTATGACACATGAGCATGGATATTTTATTTTTAAGGAGAGACATAAGGGTTAGCAAGAAATGCAGAAAGCACAAACAGACAGATGTCCACGTTCCTTCATCAAGAGAAATCCAGGCCTGAGATTTGCTTCCAGCTTGGCTTGAATTGGGGATTATAGGAAATGAGCCAAAAAGTTGCTTGTTTTACCACCCTCCTTCTGTAGTATTTCATGATCATATGTGTTTCTTCCACGAGGCACTGACCTTTGGCAGGCTGTGGTGTGACACAAAGACCTAGCACTGATGTCGGGGACCTTGTGCTGCCTGGGGAGTTCAGGCTGGATGCCTTTCCCCAGTGTGCTGTAATGTCTGGAGGGTGCTGGGTGCTGCACACCCTGCATTGATGATGAGCTGTGTGCGGTAGGATGGTTTTTTCCTCTAAAATCCTGTCGCCTCTCTTTTCTTCCTGAGGGTGGATGTTCAACTATTAAAAAAAACAGGGGCAGAAGGTCAGTAAGGGTGACATTGGGATGTCCTGGGTGACCTTGGAGGACCGACCTGGGTCCCCAGTTTTCCTCTGGTGGAGGAGCTCTGCCGGGATGAGCTCCTGGTGATGGGCTCTTCTAGACCCTCTTCACAGGAGAGCGACAAACAGGGACCATGGCAGTCTTGGTCTTCTGCTTGCCTGTTCTTTTCCTGCATGTTTTTGCCATGTTGTCTGGGAACCAGGAGGAGGTTGGCTCCTCCTCCATGGTCACCTCATCCCATGAGCCTCATTGTGTCCCATCCGATCGCCGATTGAACACGTGCCTGGGTCACATCAAGTGCAGAACTGAACCTGGGCTGTGTCTGGGGCTCCCCAAGCAGCAGCGTAATAGCTGGGAGCCACAGTGTCAGGAAGGGCTTAGCCTGAGAAGGGATTGGTGGTGGCTCCGCATGCCCGCCTCGGTGTGCGTGGCCACGGAGTGGATATATGCCTTGTACTTGAATTTCCTCCAATACAGCTAAAACCAAGAAGTACCAAGGATTTTGCGTGAATGCTCTCAAGTGACAGATTTCAGCTTGGAAGGCGCCGTATGCTGTCAGCAGGGCAGCCTCGGGCCTCTCTGAAGCTTGGTGAATTGAGGGTGTCGTTAACGCCGTACCCTTGAACCATGACTCGTAGTTAGGAGGGTTAGTAATTATAGGAATTAGTGTTTTAACAGGGCAAAAGCTTCCAGTGCTGTTATATTCGGAGAAGTAACTTGGGAAGGGAACGCTGTCCTGCCCAGCAGATCTGCCTGCCATGTGACTTCAGGGCCGTGCAGCTTTGTGTAGTACAGGTTCCGGAGAAACATCGGTAAGAGTCCACGCACACAGGTGGAAGAGCCTGTCTTACAACAGCCGGACAGGCGACCGCTTACAGGCGAGCTGCGGTGCGTGTGCTGACGCCCAGCCTGCACCAGCTCTGCACTCCATGGTGTCAGCTCAAACCACGGCGAAGCTGGCTTCCAGCTGATGGGCTGTGAACCATCAGCCTGCAGTAACCCAGGGGCTCTCAGTCATCTGCTTGTGCCTTCTTATAAAAGAGTGAGGCAGCTTGTGTTCTTGCTGTGCACCGAAATTCCCACTGAATCACGGTGGCCAATCTAGAGGGAATGCCACAAGAGGTGGGAAAGGCCCCCAGGCTGAGTTTGTGAACGGTAAGAAGTGCACACAAAGTCAGGACAGGCAGCATCTCGGTGGAGATGGGGAACCTCGTGAGCGGCGTGCTCGGTTCTGGATCCAGCACAGGCTCCCTCTGATCAGATCCCTGCAGCGCCCGTGGTGAACTCAAACTGGTGTTTCATTGGACTGAGCCCTGCTACCCTACATGTCGCTGCTCTGGTATGATAAAACGGCATGGAAATGCCCCCTTTTCCCCGTCTGTTTACATTACAACTTGCCTGAGACTTTACCCGCTCCCCGCTGTGCGTAGGGTGCAATGAACTGTCGCTTGCCTGTTGCCAGTCCGGTTCAAGCAGAAGCCAAAGCAAAGTTTGTTAGGGCAGAGAGAGGAGAGGGAGCCCATTTGGCTTTCTCTGATGTTGTTAATTAGCCGTTACTTCTTGTCCTGCTTCCCTTCCACCATTCGCCGGAGTGCCTGATCAATGGCTGCTGAGACCCATGGAAGTCCGTGTGCTGTCTTTGGGGCTGGGTGGCTCAGCCCCGCAGTGGAGCTCTGAATCTGTTCCTTTCCCAACTTTGGCTGCCGCTGTCAGTCTATTGATCTTGCTTGTACCCCTCCTGGTCCATCCACAGTGTCTGCTTTAGCCTTTTTTTTCTTTTTTTTTATTTGCTTGTCATAGCATTGAATGCCTTTATTATTTCTTCTTCCCTCCTCTGGCATAGGTATCTTTTGCTTGTAATCTTCTTAGCTGTCTCTGAGCACCAAGGCAGCCTGTTCATTTCAAAGAATGCAGCTTTAAAGCCAGGTATGATCCAGACTTGTCCAATTCTTTCTTTTCCCCTGTGATTCGAAGGGCCTGAAAAGATTCATGTAATCATTTCTTCTACACGTGCCCCCAAACACTCGTTGGCTCTTCTTCTAAAAATCATATCTCTACTCCTCATGAGAAATCCTCGGAAAGCAAAGCACCATGTGCACTATGGTGGCAATTAACAGCCCGCTAACGAAATACTGACTTGGGGAGCTTTGCAGCGACGGGCAGTAGCAGCTCACAGAGCTCATTGCTCAGCCTGACGTGATGCCTGGAGGCTCCTGCGGTCTTGGGCAACCCTGTAAGTGTCCTGGGCTAAAACGAGGGATGCTTTTGAGGCCAGAGGCAGTCAGGGTTCCCACGTGCTCAAGTGAGTTGTGCAGTTGCCAGGCTGCAGAGCTGTGCTCTCTCCATCCACTCCCTTCCCCATCTCCAGATCTCCCAGTGCATGTTGTTATTTTGTGCAAAGTGGAACTGCTTCAGCGTAAAAGGGTGAAGGTTGCTCACTCTGGGACAACCATTGAGGCAAGCAGGGCGTTCCCCTGTGCGGTCTGAGACCCAGCATCCAAGTCTCTAGTGGCAAATGGACCCCACAGGGACTTGGATGTAAGCCTCCACTTATCACATAAATCCCCTGAGGCCAGGGTCCTCTGCCCACCACCCAATGTCCCATGAGCCTGAAGAAGTCAACAGGGTACATCCACACCAGGGCATGGGCTAAACTGAACTGCAGTGGCTGAGATGTTGGTGACTTCTGCTCAGGAGCTGGGGGGCACCCTCAGAAATGGTCGCAGGGAGGGCTGAGTTTTGTTTTGGAGAGCTGGAGGGGGTCCTGGAGGCAGCCAAGCTCAAGTCAGACCGATTAACCCCTCTCCTGGTGTCTCAGCAGACGTGCATTGAAGACACCCAGCTAAAATAACCCATCGTGCGATGCCTCATCCTGCAGGCAGCACCCCTGCCCCCTCCATGGGTGGGAGGAGACCGTTCGCAGGCAGGCGGGGGGAGTCAACGCCCCACTGCATTTGGCTGCAAAAGCTGAGGAGGGAAGCTCAGTGTAGCAGCACCTCAGCACTAGCAACACCACCTCCCTTCTTCAACGGTTTCCTAGTTCTCATGCTCTTGAAAACGCATCCGCGTTGTTTATCTGACACTCGCACGCGGTCGCAGCCTTCACAGCCTCTGCCTTGGCTCCTCTTAGGCTTTTCAAAGCCTCTTCATTCCCCAGGTCCTCTAATCTTTCCACCAGCACCCATGTTTTATGCCTTGTTTATGCCTCCCTTCCTTTTAATTAATTTTTCACACTACCTTGCTTGTCCCTCTTGCCCTCTTTTATTTAATTTATTGCTCACTAGCCATGATAACCCCTGGGCAAGCCTTTAATTTATCTTTTCCCCTGTCCTGTCACCCCGTTCTGTCCTTTCCCTTTATTGATTTCTCCGGTTTGATTTCACCCTGTGCTTGCCAGCATCATTTCCTACTTTTCCCTCCTCCTCAAAATTGCTCAGCTGAATTTCTCCCCCTGTTGGTGACCTTGACGCCTTGTAATTCCTGGCCCAACGGGGCTGAGATTGCTCTTTGTTGGGTCCCCAGCTTGACTGTGCTCAGTTTCCACCCCAACCTCCAAGTGTCTCAAAACTGACTCAGTAATTCCCGTCCAAGTTGCTGTGGTAAGGAAATGGTCCTTTTCCAACAAGCCTCTTCCAAATCTAGGAGGTTCGATGGCCGTAACCCGCTGGGGCTTCTCTGCTGAGTTGCCTGCAGGCAGGCGGTTGCTCTCAGGAGCAGGGATGCTCTTCATGGGTCGGACTCCACCTGGCTGCAGCTCTGACCAAGGGGAGAAGTTTGTGCTCATGGCAGGTCTTCGTTCCCACTGTTATCCTGGAGATGAGAACGTGTGGCTGTACCCGCCACGGAGAGACCTTAGCTGCTCACAGCCCAACTTTCTTTCCGTTCTGAAGTTTTATTCTGATCTACATTTAAATATCGAGGATATTGTGGAAGGGGAGAGGGAATAAATTACTTTTCTTCTGCCTTTTAGCTGTCCCCTGCCCACCACTGCCCAGCTCACAGGAGCCTGGTGTCCACAGGCAAAGGGGGAACCTTCAGTTTTGCTCCGTGGTTATGAGGAATTGAGCGCTCTTTATGATCCATAAATAAATGGTCCATTTACTTACAGACAATTCCTGTTGTTACCACAGTGGGTTTTGAAAATAAATTACTGCAGATACACAGGTTACTTTGTCATATGTAACAGTGTGATTTGCAAGCTGAGCCCAAAAGTGGGAGGGGGTCAGAGGTGGGAACCATAGGTTTTAGAAAACACACAGCGAGGCAAAATCGAGAGCTATCGCCTGCTTTCCTGTAGAACAGGCATAGGGCGTCGGCATGCTGTGGCTCAAAATTGTGATTATCTACATGCAGTTCCCTGAGCTGCCCACGCTAAGAAATAATCTGGTTAGATCTGTGCTGATACACGTGGTGTGTCTGTTTTCACGGGATATCATGTACCTGAGCTGGTTACCTCTGATGAAGGACCGGAGCGCATAAAGAATGAGTTTGAGGTTGTCTCTAGCAAAGGACATGTTTGGATATATCCCCTTCTGTCTCCCAGGCCATTGAATTGGTAAGCCTGTGAGTATATTGGCCCTGGGATATTATCACCATGTGGGAAATGGGGAAATAGAAAGGGCATTGCATGGGCCATGTCAAGCTTAGAAGATCTGAGCCAGGTAGCAGAGGAGGTAGCTGAGCTCCAGGGCATGGTGCGTGGACTGGACAAGTCTTGTCAAGAGCAGCACCCTGGTGAAGGAAGGTCCCACAGGGCTCCATGAAGGTCTGTCCCCGAGAAACTAATTGAACGTTGTCAGTTTAACGGGTAGGTTGGTTATAAGTACTTGTAATTCCGCAGCGGGGTGTTGGCATGATCGTATTTGGCTAGGAAGTAAAATATGGGAACTATATCCTTGAAAGAGTATGTCTGTGCGCCAGGCAGAGCCAGCTGCTGCGTTCAGCAGAGGTTTGTAGGATGGGCCCCGAAAAGTGGGAATTTGGCTCCAGCCTAAGGCAGACCATCCAGCCTCCAGTGTGGTCTGAAGTTAAATGCCACAGCCCTTTGTTGGATTAGTTTATTCACAGAATCCCAGCATGGCAGGGGCTGGAAGGGCCCTCCAGAGATCACCCAGTCCGACCTCCCTGCTCAAGCAGGCTCACCCAGAGCAGGGCGCACAGGACATCGTCCAGGCAGGGCTTTGAATATCTCCAGAGAAGGAGACTCCACAGCCCCCCTGGGCAGCCTGTGCCAGGGCTCAGTCACCCTCAA
>NW_009259494.1:372356-386447 GCF_000687185.1 Egretta garzetta | reverse complement strand
GGAGGGGGAAGGGAAGAGAAGTTTTAGAGGCAGGTCTTTTCCTTGCAGTTTCAAAGTTCTTTGTAACCAGGCTTCGATCCCAGTAAAGATCAGAGCTGTAAATTTGGACCAACCGAGCTGCTGGAGAAACGCTGACAGCACATTGAGCCATCACCCCACCCTCCAGTCCTCCTGCTTTCTGCAGCCCAGACCATCCTCTTGTCCTCTGTGTTAACGCACTCCATCTGGTGTCCTACACTGCTGGAGGTTCTCATTTCTACAGGGACATTGTCATTGCTGACCTTTTGAGTTTGGGGGAATGTCCTGCTCCTTTCTTAGATGGTGCAAATTCGGTCTAGGCTAAACTGCTCTGCAAAGAGGGTTACAGAATGAGACCCATGACTATCTTATCCTTCCCACATGAACAGTGCAAACAAAAAAACCAAAAAAAAAAAAAAAAAGAAAAAAGCAGATTTCTTCACTAGTGATCAAAAGCATTCAGTGTAATGGCAGTTCAAAGAAAAAAGGGAGGGGGGAAAAATAATAAGTTACCTCAATTCCTTCCAGTTCATATTCCTCCTGCTCCGCTTTCAAGGTCATCTCAATCAACAGCTGCTGGAGCTTCTCGTTGCAGTAATTAATGCAGAACTGCTCAAAGCTTCGGAGTAGTTAAATGAGCATTAGTTTTTATTTATGGCATGAACAGTTTTACTTCTCCCACCACTACCTCCAGTTTTCCAGCTAGACAGCCCACTTCTGTACCAATCAAACCCATACATTCCTCCCACACCGTTGGTCCAATGGCTCAGATCCAGGCAAGCAGCCCAAGCCAAAGCTTTTACCAGGGGGTTTGGCCAACCCAGCACGCTCAGGTTTTGCAGTCCCCTGTAGCTTGCCTCGTTGGGATAAGCGTCCACACAAGAAGCCATGTAGGACTTCAGCGCATGCCCCACCAGCAGAAGGCATTGCCCCGTGCCTCCTCAGGAGCTGCTGTTACCTGTTTGTGTCCAGCACTTCGAAACCATAGATATCCAGCAGGCCAATAACTGTTTTCCGAGTTGAGTCCTGTTAAAGACACCACTGCTCTGTGATTGCTGCTGCAGCTGATGCTTCTTCCCTGCCTGTTTCATGTTGGTTTCTCCACCTAAATTTTAAACTTTCTCTTTGAGAGCTTTGTATACCAGAATCCCAGAATGGCAGGGGTTGGAAGGGCCCTCTGGAGATCACCCAGTCCAACCCCCCTGCTCAAGCAGGCTCACCCAGAGCAGGGCGCACAGGACATCGTCCAGGCAGGGCTTTGAATATCTCCAGAGAAGGAGACTCCACAGCCCCCCTGGGCAGCCTGTGCCAGGGCTCAGTCACCCTCAAGGTAAAGAAATTCTTCCTCACATTCAACTGGAACCTCTTCTGCTTCAGTTTGTGCCCATTGCCCCTTGTCCTGCCACTGGGCACCACTGAGAAGAGTCTGGCTCTATCCTCATGACACCCACCCCTAAGATATTTGTAAGTATTTCCATTGATTTTATTCTATTAATTCTCTTTTACTCTTTTTTTTTTCTTTTTAGTTCTTCCTATTTTCCATTCTCCTTCTTCATTTGAGTTTGATATCGTAGGTAGGATCATCCTATGAACTCTGAGGTAGGTCATTTTCTGGATGGTTTCAGGGAAATCTGTAGGTGTCTGTGAAATACCGACCCTCTTCCCAAAGAAGAATCCTTCCTTGCCCATCTTTGGCAATTTTTATCATTACATGGGAAAAATAGACCAGCTCCCTGCTACCTCTGTTGCTATATATCTACAGACGCAGAAATACCCTTTTTTAATGTAGGAAGGGCCCCCCACCCTACCCATAGAGCAGGTTACAGCAGTTTGGGCTGGGAGCTTTTGTCCCCCAACCTATAAAAGGAAAATTTTAAAGATGATTAAGACCATTGGAGTGGTCAGTCAGTGATACGGCCATATCCATTAGACGAGACTGGAGATTGAAACCTAGATGGGCTTAAATGTGGTTTAGTATTAGGTAGTCCTGCGAGGAGCTGGACTTGATGATCCCTATGGGTCCCTTCCAACCTGAGATATTCTATGGTTCTAAATAGCTAGGGAAAAATAAATAGAGGCCATTCCCTTCATCATTGCAACGTGGTCAGGCTTAAAAACTGGAGAACGGAAATCTCTACTTTCCTGCTAGACTTACAAAAAGGGGCTTTTGCTTTATTTTTTGCCAAGTTTGTGTTGAGACGGTAACTGACAGACGAGGATGCGTAAAGGTTTGGATAATTTATCTTCCATTGTGAATTGTGGTTCTTTTATGAAATACCCCCGGCCCTTCTGCGTGGTGATGGATTCAATCCGTCTGCCTTCCCCTGTGAATGACATCTCATCTCCATAGGCGCTCTGCAAATAAGGAGCTATAAATAAACAATATATGTACTTGCAGGGGGTGGAAAGCTGCACCAGAGCTTTTCCTTTGTACGTTGTAAACAAAACTGGACAATTAAGGGATAATGTGAGTCAAAGCTGGGCAGAAATCAGGAACGCACGGAGGTGCTGCTTTGTAGTGCATGAAACCTACAGCCTTGTAAAAGCATGCGATATTATTTTGTAGTTCGAGGGAAATGTGTATAAGGGTGTGGAGGGTTTATAATAAGGAACAGCCAAGCCTTTCAGTGAGCTTTTTCTTTCTCATGCCCACAAGCAGCATATAAATGATGGCATTCGTGGCTCAAGGTGGGGAGATTTTGGGAAAAACCTTGTGGTTGTAGGGCCTTGGTGCTGTGAGCTGAAGGTGAAAGCCTGGGTATTGCCTCCTGTATACTGTATGCAATGATACAGAGAGCAATTAAGGGTTATACGTAATACAGCAACACTAACTGGAGCCACTGGAAAGTTTGATGAGCAATGTAAAATCTGGGTTCTTCTCTGATTTTTGGCTTTAGGACTCTGCGATGAGGGGATCAAGGGTACCCTCAGTCAGTTTGCACATAACACCAAACTGGGCAGGAGGAGGGCTCTGCAAAGGGACCAGGCCAGACTGGATCCATGGGCCCAGGCCAATTGGGTGAGGTTCAACAAGGCCAAGGGCTGGGTCCTGCACTTGGGTCACAACAACCCCACGTAACGCTACAGGCGTGGGGCAGAGTGGCTGGAAAGCTGCCCAGCAGAAAAGGACCTGGGGGTGTTGGTCGACAGGCAGCTGAATATGAGCCAGCAGTGTGCCCAGGTGGCCAAGAGAGCCAACAGCATCCTGGCTTGAATCAGGAGTGGTGTGGCCAGCAGGAGCAGGGCAGTGACCGTGCCCCTGTGCTGGGCACTGGTGAGGTTGCCCCTCGAACGCCAGGTTCAATGTTGGGCCCCTCGCTCCCAGAAGGCTCGTGGGCACCCTCGGCACGAGAAGGTGATTTCATGGTTCACCACTCTTCCAGTCCATCTTACTGGGGCCACTGGGGCAGCACCCAGGGCTTGCGAACACCAGTGTGGCAGTTCCCATTGGCTTGAAAAGGATATGCCAACGAATGGGTTATAAAAAGTGCCTCATTCTGTATAAAAAGAATCTGTGTTAACATTTCACCTACAGCTGTTCCACTGGGATTTTCCAGGTCGGGCTCAGAGAATGTTGCTGGCTACTTTGCGATGACCTGCTTGACTTTTCAGAAATACTGCTTGCTTTGCACTGCAGTCACGGGTGCATGCGAGGTGCTTGTGGCTAAGTCAATGGTAAATACTTTAATTAGAGAGGGAGGCTGGTCTTCTGACGGTCTTGGTATCTGGCATGTGGGGTTTTATTCAGATGAGCATTGGTCGAAAGCTGAAGGTCAGAGGCATGCTTGGCTGTTCAGAAGGTCCTGGATTAATTCATGATGGGGCCATCTGTCTAGCTGCAGTGGACCTCAGAGGTAAAACCACGGGGCATTGTTTTTATTTTTTTGGAGAAGTAACTGAAAGCAAGCTCAGTCCTGCTGGCCTCGAAGCAAGTGCAGGTGAAGGTGCTGAGTGGGGTTAGGATGTGGTCCTCGCAGGATGGGCACGTCAGAGTGGTCCTGCTTGGAGCCAGCTGTCAAGTCCCTGGTTCTTGGTTAAGAGTCTTTCCGTGACTTTATAGGGCTGGTTTTATAAGAGAAATGACCCCAGAAGATGGTTGCCCGAGCTTTTCTGTAAAGTGGTGGCATTTCTTCCTCATAAGCATTTTTCCACAGAGCTGTCTCCTTGGTAAACTGTAATCCATAGATCAGAGGCTCCATCGCAGAGCCGCATGTGGCATGAAAATCCTTCACCATCTCTTATCAGCATCTAATTCAATTGCAAGAGAAAACAAAGCCACAGGAAAGGCTCTGCCAGCTGCTCGCTGCTGTCCTGTTTGCCCTTTCTCTGTCCCATCAGTCCTGCCTTTTAAACTCCTAATGGTGGCATCCAGAGAGAGATGGCACCCCTCCGGCAGGCAGGGACACAGCCAGTGTCATCTCCACGTGCAAACGGGGAAAGCACCTTGGTGGGACAGCACTGTTTTGGAGCGCAGCAGAGTGGGCACAGCACCTCGGATGCAAGGTGCGGTGGCCAGAGCTGCACTGTCTGTGCTGGAAACCTTCCGTGAAGGCAAGACAGGGAGGAGAGATGTATCTCCTGCCCCTGGCCCTTCCCATGCCCCCCCCAGATCTGTAGGGGGGCAGGGAGTGCCGCAGTGGCTAATCCCAAAGTCCCTCCAAGTTTCTGCTGGGGCTGGGGCTACAGCAGCCCCAGGGATGGCAGTGGGGCTGAAGGAGGGCATGAGGTCCATGGCCATGACCCGGCATTGCCTCGTGCTACCACAGTAGGACGCTTCCTACTGTACCGCCAGCCAGGTTCTGGTGGGCGAGACCTTGTCACATATGCTTGCCTTCCTCTGTCCCTCAGTCCCTGTGGCCTGCCTAACCTAACTGCGCTTGCAGAAGTATTTCTGTAGCATCGACAATAGCGTGACAGTCCCTGGGGCGCATTTGGGGCTTCTTTGCCTCCATCTTTTGTGGTGTCCATGTCCACTACCACAGTGCCAGAGCTGCCGTATTGGTGCGGCGAAGCTCATTCTTGGGCAGCAGCATCGCCAAACGGGAAGAACATCAGCCTGTACTCAGCTGACTTGTATTTTCTTCTTAAGCCTCGGTATTAATATCAAACTTGTAAAATTGCAAGGTGTTAGGTTTTTATAGAGACTCTGCTCTTTGTGTGATGAGACAGCTGATGGAAGCCTTAATACTGCAGGTGGTTTGCTGCCAATCCATCTAACACCGTACTGCATTAGCACTCTCATATCAGAAATACCCCTCCTGATATCAGAAATATCCCTCCAACACAGAGCTTTGGAAAGCAGAGCACGTTGCTTTTATGTCTGGGCATGTGGACGCATGCCGCTTTCCTAGCTTCACGTTTGAATTTGCAAAGAATGTGTCATGTCAGTAATGCCTTCCGTGAATTTGGATGTTAGTGGGGGGAAAAAAAAAAGAATAACATCCCCTTTCGGTAAATGTCAGGTTTCCAGGCAGCCACCAAGGCAGGGGGAGGGGACATGGCCAAGGTGGCCATGCCCAGCTGTCCCTGTTGGGTTGTATCTGCAGAACTGGGGGACACTCGGTAACCAACAGCCCCATCTGATGCAGTTGCTCACTGCTTTTTCCTCTGCCCTCTTCCATATTCTTCTTCCATGCTCATCTTCTCCTTTTCCTGGTGTGAGACAAGGCCATGGGCAAATGTGGCCACGGCCAGTCTGGGGTCCTGAGCCTTCCCAGAGTTCGGGGACCCTGCCTGGCTCAGGGGCCCGTATCCAGACCCTCTTCCAGGGGAGAGAGTGGAAGGGCTGCATGGGCACCTGAAGTGAGATTTGGGCTGGTAGCTAGGCTACCGTTCTTGTAGTACCAAGAATCTGCTTTCTGTTGGGCCACTTCTCTTTTCCAGTTCTAAAAATAACCCAGAACAGCAGGCAGGAAACAAAATGTATAATTTATAAAACGAGACGGTTGTGGTTATTGCTGGGTGATGACGTTTTTAGAAAATTCTTTTCTTCTTTCCTCACTAAAATTCTCCATAGTGAACAGGCTGGGTTTTCCCCACCTTGTTCCAATCAGCAGAACCAGCTCTGTTCAAGGTGAATTGGGCTCCTCCCTCCGGGATTCATCGTTCCCTCACTCTGTACCAGATCCACCGTGGTCTCAGTGTTGAAAGCCAGGAGCGCAGCTGGGATGAAGGGCTGGGCAGGGAGAGGTGCATTGCTCTAAAAACTTCAGCCACAGTGATGGGACAGCGTTCAGCAAGGGACGAGCCGTTAGGGCAAAGCATGCGAGTGGATAAATATGCAGTATGTTGTATGGTGTAACTTGGTGATTCACAATTAATACCCTAATTGCCTGGGTTTTAATTATTGACTCCAAAATTACCGAGCTGAGTTGCAAATGCAGTGGAATATAAAATAGAAGGGCTCTTTATTGACATTTTGGAATTACAAATTACATTTGTTGTGAAAAAATGAGAAGCTGCCTGTTTAATTGGTTGTAGGTTGCAATTTGTGTGCACTTACGTAAGAGAAATACAGCTGTCCAGGGGATCGTTAGAGCTATCGCTTTCCTTGGAGTCAGCAAAGTTCGGATCTGGGAAGGAAACAGATCTATAGCCTAGAACTAAACTTCAAACTAGCAAGTAGCTTGGTCCGAGGGATGGCTCTTGGTAGCAAGAGATGTGCTGACTCGGGTGGGATGGATGGGGAGGGGAAGAGGGAACACTCGGGGTTTCGGACCTCAAAAAGAAAAGGCAGAGCATCTCCTAGCTCTTAGATCTTCTTAGATAGGGAAATGAATGAGGCTGTGACACCCGCCGAAGGCACTGGAGGAAGATGAGGTCTCTGGAGCAGAACTACCTTGGTCCAGGTGCTCCAGCTCAACCCAGAGCTGGGGTCTCTGCTGTCCAAAATAGCTTCCCCCAGGAGGGCAACGTGATGCTGGTGTCTTTCTGGCTAAGCTCTTGGAAAAACACCACTGAAAGCTTGCTAGTGCAGAAAGATTTGTTAACACCGTTAATTAGAAGTGAAGCTTACACTCCAGGCAGCAGAAGCCTCTGGAGATTAAAGATCAACATTTAGACTGAGAAGGGGCTCTGCTCTTACTCATTGGATGAATCACAGTATTTGGCACAGGATTTCTTTGTGGGGAAGGAAATTGGGGCTGTCCGGTGGCATCATTTTCTGTCGGGGAGGAGGAGGAGGAAGGAGATGCTGATGGGATGGATGCAAGAGCGTGGCAAGAGATGGATGAAAGAGCACGACAAGGGCTATGGATGCAAGAGCAGGGCAGTGAAATGAGGGGATGGTAGGAACCGAGCAGGGAGAGCCAAGGAAGAGGCATACATGAACAGAAACCTGGGTCTCATGACCACTTTCCCCTCTACAGCACGTTGCCTCCTCATGTCTCCTTACTAAGAGCGTCTCACTGCAGCGTGGATGTTCTCTCCTTAAATGACACCCATGGTCTGCTACATGCAACAGGAGGTGGGGTGTCTGCCATCTCCACCTTGTCACCAAGCCATCACCTGTCCTGGTGAAGACGAAGGTGATGCTGAGGTAGGAGGCCTTCATCTTCAGCTGGTGTCAGTTGCTGTAGGTCTTGCAGCGTGACCAAGACAGGTCCACCCTGCAAAAACCCTACAGCTCTCCTGGGGTCTGTGGAGCGGTGTTCCCCGGCCCCAGAGTCTGCTGCAGTTTTAAGGGCTTGTAACTTTGAGACCTTATCGCTGCTTACAAATGCCTGACAGGAGCGGGGAGCCAGGGAGGGTCAAGCTCTGCTCCCAGGGAATGGGCAATGGAACGAGGGGAAATGATCTCAAGTTGTGCCAGGGCAGGGTTAGGTTGGACATTGGGGAAAATTCTTTCCCTGTAAGGGTTGTCAGGCACTGGAAGGGGCTGCCCAGGGAAGGGGTCGAGTCCCCATCCCTGGAGGTATTTAAAAGCCAGGCAGACGAGGTGCATAGGGCCAGGGTTTAGTGGTGGGATGGCAGAGTTAGGGGAACAGTTGGACTCGATGATCTTAAAGGGCTTTTCCAGCCTAAATGATTCTGTGATTTTGTGAACTGCAAAATGAATGGTGGTGTTGGAGCAAGATAGGAAAGGTCAAAGCTCTATCCCTCCATATGGCACTGCGCCATGGGCAACATTGGGAGAGGCCATCAGGCACTCTTCAAAGAGGCAGAACAGATGATAGAAGGAGGGGTTGTTCATGCAGTGTACACCAGGACACTGGTCCCATGCAACCTTTTTGCTTGCTGATGGGCTTTGTGCGCTTGCAGAATAGTTTGCCTCTTTGGGCTCCATTTTCACGATCCTTCAGGCCATCTTCTGCATCTGTCTGGACGCCAGGGCAGAGCATTGCCTGTGTACCATGACACCCAACCCAGGGGCGTGCAGCAATGTTTAACCTCAGATCCTGCACCCCTAAAGCCAAAGAGGGCTTTGCCATTGACTTCAGCGTGTGCTTTATCGAGCCACAGCTGGAGTGTTAAATCTTTACCATCACACTGCAGCTGCCTTTGAAACAATATAATTAATAGTAATACCTCCTGCCCCAGGCTGAGATTTAGTTGACGAGCAACTCTAAGTTCCTCCTGTGATTTTTTTTATTTATTTTATTTGTTTTAACCAGATCTAATAAATGCTGTTATGGGCAAAGCAGAAGCAGTCTTTATTTATCACAGGAGCAGCACAGCAAACAGTCTATCACTGCGGTTTGCTGACCAACACTACAGATAATCAGCGTCTTTCACTGCCTTGCAGGGAAGTCCTGCGGAGTACGATGCATCGATAATGCAACGACCGTAGGGTTTGATGGGAAGTCCACCTTCCATAGATGTCATAGCTCTCTGCAGCAGTATCATAGAATCATAAAATGTTTTGGGCTGGAAGGGACCTTTAGAGGCCGTCCAGTCCAAGCAGGACACTGGTCCCATGCAACCTTTTTGCTTGCTGATGGGCTTTGTGCGCTTGCAGAATAGTTTGCCTCTTTGGGCTCCATTTTCACGATCCTTCAGGCCATCTTCTGCATCTGTCTGGACGCCAGGGCAGAGCATTGCCTGTGTACCATGACACCCAACCCAGGGGCGTGCAGCAATGTTTAACCTCAGATCCTGCACCCCTAAAGCCAAAGAGGGCTTTGCCATTGACTTCAGCGTGTGCTTTATCGAGCCACAGCTGGAGTGTTAAATCTTTACCATCACACTGCAGCTGCCTTTGAAACAATATAATTAATAGTAATACCTCCTGCCCCAGGCTGAGATTTAGTTGACGAGCAACTCTAAGTTCCTCCTGTGATTTTTTTTATTTATTTTATTTGTTTTAACCAGATCTAATAAATGCTGTTATGGGCAAAGCAGAAGCAGTCTTTATTTATCACAGGAGCAGCACAGCAAACAGTCTATCACTGCGGTTTGCTGACCAACACTACAGATAATCAGCGTCTTTCACTGCCTTGCAGGGAAGTCCTGCGGAGTACGATGCATCGATAATGCAACGACCGTAGGGTTTGATGGGAAGTCCACCTTCCATAGATGTCATAGCTCTCTGCAGCAGTATCATAGAATCATAAAATGTTTTGGGCTGGAAGGGACCTTTAGAGGCCATCCAGTCCAAGCCCCCTGCAGGGAGCAGTGACACCTTTAACCAGATCAAGTTGCCCACAGCCCTGTCCAGCCTGGCCTTGAGGGGGCGTTTGTTCTACGGAGCAAACATTCAAAGGGTGAGGTTTAAGTCAAGTTTTTTAGGTTAAAAATTACTTTTTCAGTGCAAATTGTCATAGAAAGTATTTTATTTCAAAGCTGTCATGTTCTTAAGAAGAAGAATGAAAGCTGTAACGTTTACTAAGAAACAGTCAATTGTAACTTGGAGTTTTAATCTAAGAAAAAGGACAATAGTGGATATGATCTTCTACAGGCTTTGTGACTTCATTTCACATATTTCATGGAAAACCCTTTACACCTCCTACTCTCCAGCACTGTCAAGCAAGGGGTAATTTTCCAATAGGTTGGAGAGGATCCCTTTGCAAGGCCCCGCTGCGTGGTGTGGCCGTTTGTCCTGACCCGGGGCGATGTGTCTCGCTCCCCGGAGACTGCCGCTTGCATTCCAGTGAACACTTGTGCATCTCATTTGGAAGGATCTCTTTTCACAGCGCATGCTTATTTTTCAAGGGCAAAATTTGCTTTCAAGCCCCGCCAGAACAGCGTGGGCTGCCAAAGATAAGAGTGACAAATTGGCACGCGGGGAATAAACTTGGGTCCTTGAACACTGTCGCCATATCCAGCCTCTCCTCAGATGAAACACAAACGGGGGCACAGCACTTTCGCAGATCACAGCTCATTAAATGCCCTCCTTAAGACGTTGAAAACACTTGCCTTGTTTCCCTAACAAGATGGTTCACCCCATCCCCCCACCCCTCATGCCAGTCTGTGCCCCCGCAGTCTTTCTTGTCAACTGGTTCCTATTTATCCACCTCCTAATTAGCAGTAATTGCTTCATCTCTTGGGTGGCCAGGCTGGCATCCTCTCTGGGTCCGCACACGGGCTTTCGTGCCCCCATGGCATAGGCAGGAGCCTGACGCAGGGCAGCCTGCGATGCCCGAATCCGGCATCTCTGGCAGCTCCCACCCACCCCGGGGCTGGGATCAGCAGGAGTGGGCAGGAGCACTCCCAGCTGCAGGGAAGGGGAACAGATCCAGTTACTGCCAGCAGCAACCGCTGGCATTTTGCAGGGGTGGGAACAACTGGCTTCAGGGGAGACCTCTCCAAAACCTGCCGTCTCCTGGCTCGAACAGCCAAAAGGAGCCTGGCCCAAGAGATTTCATGGATTGTGCCTAGCAAAAGATTTTTTTTTTAGCCCCTTGCTTTGAGCTGGGCTTTTCCAGGAGGGAGTTATTAGCTGCTTGTTGGGTACTCTCTGCTCAGAGCTGGATCGGGGGGAATCCCAGCAGCATCCTTTCATTCAAGACCAGCCCCATGGCAGCAAGGAGCAGCCTCAGAACCCCCCCAGGAGGGCACCCTGAAGTGTCCCCAGGCACATCCCCCTCATTGTCACCCTATGGGAAAAGACCTGTTGGGCTCTGCTGGGGCTCTGGCTGTTGAGGAGCAGCCTCAGAGGTGTGGCTGCCTATTGACCCATCTCCCGATGATGCTGTTGGTGCTGAGATGGTCAGGGTGAAAGACACAAATGTTTGCCCTGCCGAGAAGCGCTCAGCAGCCTGTGGGTGAATATTATCAGAGCAGTGAGTAGCAGTGACTCCATATAATACTGTCCAGGGATACGGGCATATCCTCTGCCAGCATGAACGCGTCCTGGGCTGAGCAGGCAGCCTGTGCCCAAGCCAGCTGAGGGCCAGGCACCGCTGTTCCCCGCCTTGGCACGCGATGGGTGTCCTTGGGGGTCAGAGGAGATGCGTCTTTCCTGCTTAGAATCGTAGAATCATAGAATGTTTTGGGTTGGAAGGGACCTCTAGAGGCCATCCAGTCCAACACCTCTGCAGGGAGCAGGGACACCTTTAACCCACAACCAGCCCTGCTAAAAACTCTGTCCCCACCTTTCCTATGGGCGCCTTTAAGCCCTGCAAGGCTGCAATCAGGTCTGCCCGCAGCCTCCTCTGCTCCAGGCTGAACACCCCCAACTCTCCCAGCCTGTCCTCGTAGGAGAGGGGCTCCAGCCCTCGCATCATTCCCGTGGCCTCCTCTGGCCCCGCTCCAGCAGGTTGCTGTCTGTCCTGTGCTGGGGACCCCTGAGCTGGACGCAGCGCTGCAGGGGGGGTCTCAGCAGAGCGAAGTGGAGGGACAGGATCCCCTCCTTCGATGCTGGCCATGCTGCTGGGGCTGCAGCCCCGGGGAGGGTTGGCCGCCTGGGCTGCCAGCGCACGTGGCCAGGTCACGTCCAGCTTTTCCCCCACCAGTGCCCCCAGGTCCCTCTGGGCAGGGCTGCTCTCAATGCCTTCATTCCCCAGCCTCGATGGATACTGGGGGTTGCCCTGACCCTGGGGGCAGGACCTTGCACTTGGCCTTGTTGAACCTCATGAGGCTTCTTCAGCCCCTGGAGAAATAACCACCCCAGGTCTGCGTTGCCCCTGGAAATGGTCTGTAGAGGAGAGAACGCCCAGCAGCATATACCCCACTGATGTCAGCTGGAGCTCCCAGAGTGTGCAGAGCCGCTCACCTGTATTGGTCCATGGTTTTCACAGTACATCACTGGGGTGGGGTCTGCGTGCAGCGGCTCAGCCGGGGATGGGATGCTGGACAGCAAGCACAGAGAGCTGGTGGTGGCCGTGTGCTGATCTGGGTGGGACGCCTGTGCCTGCTCTGGCTGGGGAGGACCGCGCAGCTTGCGTGGTTGCGGTGAAAGGAGAAGCAGCGGGGAAGGGCTCGCATGCAGCTCTCTCTGTAGCGGTCACGTCCAAGGAGGAAACTTGGATTGTACAGTGAGGAGGTTTGCAGTATCTCTGTAGCAGGCAGATCAATAATATGATGTGCAGCAGCTGCTATCAGTAAAGTGTGCCGACGAGCCTCATTAGCGTTGGCTTATGAATGCAGTTGAGTGTAATTGTTCACTGTACTTAAAACCCAGAACCAGGAGAAATTGCCAGAATATATCCTCTGGGTTTGAAATGCTGGAAATAATGGAGCTGCGGGGTAGACGTTCACGTTGAGAGTAGTGTGAAAAAAGCAGGGCTGTGATTTAAGGAAGCAAATAAAACATTTTACCTGGTGCTGTGGTTTTACGCAGACAGCCAAGTGCTTTCAGCTTCTTCTGTTCTCCTGCAAAGCGTGGGGTAGGGGAAGGAGATGGCCTGTGTCTGGGCTGAGGTCCCCAAATCTGGGGACGTCCCACTGCAGGCTGGCATCTCCCGCAAGTGCAATGTTGCCCTGCTGCCTTCGAGCGATGGGAAGGTGTCCCTGGGGGTGGACTTCCCTAAGCAGAGGCCTGGGGGGATCTCCAGCATGGTGGCATCAGCCCATTGCTATCACTCCACTGTTGCTTCTGCCTCCTGGTGTTCATGCACAATCTAACCCAGCTGTGGCCGGGGCTGAGCCTGGGAACTTGTGCATGATTAAAGTATCTCTTGCAAAAAGAAATGCAGTTAAGATGTCAACAGTCAAAGACTCCCCTGCCCCCCTTGTCACTTGTGCCAGTGGTTAATCATCTCCCTGTTAAGATTTGTGCCCTTTATCTCATTTGAATTGGTCAGGCTTTGGCTTGCAGCCATTTATTCCTGTTCTGTCTTTACCCTTTTGATTAAAGAGCCCTTCCATATGCGGTGTTGTCTGCAGCTGAAAGTTCTTACACAGAGTAATCACATCACCTTCCCATCTCCTTTTTGATAAGCTAAACAGAACAAAGTCTTTAATTTTCTCTTTGTCAAGCATTTTCTTCAACCCTTGAATCATCTTTGTGGCTGTATTCTGCACTTCCTCACTTTTTTTTTTTAATCCATAAAATTTGGGTGTTGAGATGAGTATTTAAGCATTCAAATCAGAAGTGCAAAAGTCCTGCCAAGCCTGAAGCCCTGAGCATGGAGACTTGCCCGTCCTGTGGCTTGGACCTCACCCTGCACCACACAGCCCCCCGACCTCTGGGACCCCCCCATGATCCTTGCCGAGCAGGAAGCCCCCAAACGCCTGGGATTTAGGGTCCCAAGGGCCAGCAGGAGGAGGAAGCACAGGTCTGAGCAGAGCCCACAACTTCAAACCAGCCTTGCCAGGGGCTGGCCCCCACCTCCAGGTTGCAGCCTCCCGCCATGGTCTTGGTGCTGACGGGCGCGTTTCTACACTGCAGGCTGCAAGCACCAAGCCCATCCTCTCGCTGGCCACCACCCCACGTAGCAGGAAGGAAGGCTGTTGGAAGAGATCCGGCCATGGCTTGCCGGGTGGTCTTTCAGAGCCTGGCTACTCTCCAGCCCGCCAGTGAGCAAAAAGAATCTCTCTTGTCCGTTGGCAGAGCCACAGTAAGCACTGTGGAGGTCCCCCCTGCTATCTGTCTCTTGCTGAGATCAGTATCTGGTCCCACCTACCTGCACTGAGCCATCGGTGTTGATCTTTATTGCATGATGGCGCCCATCGACCCTTTCAGACGAGGGGCGC
>NW_009259494.1:367802-372287 GCF_000687185.1 Egretta garzetta | reverse complement strand
CAGTCTGAGTCCGGATTAACAGCTCCGCACTGGCTCTGCTCCGCCAAAGCTGACTGTAAAATCCCAGCCTGTGCTCCTCTCATTGCAGGTACAGAATGAATTTCAGTTTAAAATAACGTCAACCCATTTATTTAATGCCTTTGTGAATAAGCCGCTGGAGAAGACTGGGGGTCAACACCTGGCTCGGTTTGGGCAATGTAATTTTGAGCTGAGATCATCTTAAACTGAATCAGCATGAGTTACCAGTTGATATAAGACCTTTTTTAACGTACCGAAGCCAGGACAGATACAGCATCTCCTTTCCAATCTGCTGCCCCACCAAAGTCCCCGACTGCATCTCTTTAACCCCAGGCGTTTATATTGATCCGAAGTTCGTTCCTCCTGGCCTTGCCCCCTGGTGCTTGCATGGCATTATATCTGTTGCTTGGTTGTTCTGGGGACATGGCTGCGCTTGCAAGGGCGGGATCAGACAGGCCATGCTGGGGGGAGGTATTTACCCAAACCTGCAGTGAGTATCTGCTGGGCTGGAACCACCAGGCTCCCTGTGCAGAGTGACTTTCCCAAAGCCACTGTCTCCGAGGGCACCTCCAGCTTTACCTGGGCATTTGGCTTTCTGATCCTCCCATCAGAATAGGCAGGGGAGAAAAGGAGAGCGTGGGAAGTGACCCAAACTTTTCTGAAACTTTCTCAAAGTTGCCACAGCAGCTGGTGGTCGCCTCCCAGCTCCTCCAAGCTGGCTCACCCAGAGGAGCCTTTTCCTGCCGGTGGGGATGCCCGGGGGAAGTGGACTGCAGGAGGCAGCACTCTGGTAGAGCAGTCATGGCAGCAGATGGAAATCTAGGCTATCCTCCTGAAATCAAAGCAGCTCTGGGAATGTGCAGCTACTGAGGATCAGGGCCCTTAATAGATACTCCTATCACCGCCTCGCAGCCATTCCAGCGATGGGGCATCCTCATTTCTTTTCAGCCAACCCTACCGTTGACCCAATGAGGGGTTATATTTGCATAATCTTCACTGGTTTTTATCAACCTCTCATGATTTCTGAAAGCTTAGATATCTGAAGCGCTTGGCTCTGTGTTGAGTGTCTCATTAAATTTCAGAACCCTGCTTTCTTAGGCTCCGTTAATTAGGCCCTTGATTGAAAGTCTAAATCTGAAGGCTTGGGTATTGACTATGGCTTTGCTAACCTAAGGTGATCCATTCAGTGTAGTTAAAGCTTGCCCAGCCAATTTCTTTTCTTAACGTCCTTCACCCTGTTATTAAGCAGGCATCACAGATTGCTGGAAAACCCTCGTGTTTCTCCCACGTTGGCTGGAGAGAGTCTCTAAGATTTATTTTAGCTCTCAAGCTCCGTTGTCACTTGAGTTTCCTGCTGCAGTTGGTTAATAAAGCCTGCCTGTCCATTTAGCAGGCAGCAATTAATGGCCAGCAAGAATTTCCTCTTGAATGCTGGGGTAGCCTGTTGCGGTTTGGGTTGGTTTGGTGGGGGTTTTTCTTAAGTACCGTAGAGTATTTCATGTATTTGCATAACAAACAAGGAGCCTGCTGTCAGATGCCAACATGCTTTTGCTATCTGCAATTTAGGCTTCAGCATTTTCATCTGCCTGACATGGAGGTGCTTAGAGCCAGTCTCCCCATGGACACAGAGCCTTCCAGGTGGGATCCAGGTACCCGATGGCATGGTGGACCTCATCCTGTGGGTCACGCACTGGTGCTCCCCTGTCCAAGCCATTACAGGGTGCCTAGCAAGGACCCCGGGCAGCCAGAAGCGAACAGTCTGGCTCACTGGTCTGTGCTGCTCCTCCATCCCGCATTGCTTTTGCATCAACCGCAGAGATAAAGCAGCCGAGCAGGGAGAGCAGACGGAGGGGAGTGAAGGACAGGAGGTCTGAAGGTTCGTGCTCTATGCAGAGCTTGTGCTGCCAGACTGTGAGGAAGAGGCAGGGAACGCTCCCAAAATGAGCTTTCCTGGCTGTGTGGCTTGGACTGTAGAGAAGCAGATGCTGGGTTAGAAGTGGATGGTGCAGAGCTGCCAGGAGGGAGCAAGGCTGGGTGATGGGAGACCTCCAAGGCACTGAATCTCATTGAGATGTTTGCAGGTGGGGTATTTGGTTGGGTTTATGTGTACCCCCCCCACATCTCCATCAGCCACACGCCAGCAGCATACGGAGACATCACCCAGCTTTGGTACCGGTGGCCAATTCCTTAAGCAAGTGCCATTTCAGGGTAGCTGGAGCTGCTCTCTCTCCTGCTTTCAGCTTCCCAGCGCTGCTGAGTTGGAGCTGTAGGCTCCCTGCTGGTGGTCAGGTCAGGCTGTGCTCCTTGCGTTGCTGGGGACCGCTTACCCCTAAGCCCATCTCACACTCGCTTCTGAAGGGAATGACTTCCCTGGGTTTGTTCTAGGCTCTCCCTGTCTTCCTCCTAATTCCTTTCTTTAAATCGTCTCCTGCAATTGCTACGTTCCAGCCGCTCCACTGTCTGCTCTAGGTTGTACATCTCCTACCTCCGATCCATTGACGCGCAGCCTTCTTCCTTCCCACTCCTCCTCCCCCCAGTTTACACCAGCTTGCTTTAATCAGTTGGCCCAGACAGGCCCTCCTTGGCATGCCCGGTTTGTCCCAACAGTGGTGGCAATCAAGGTAGACTGTAATTTAATTGAATTTTCTTCTGAAGCTTTAAGTGGGACAATCCTAAAGCTGAGCCTTGCCTCTGAGTCACAGCTAATGGCCTTGGTCACTTGTGAAAGGGTTTTTTTTTTTAGTTTTGTGGTCTAATCAGCGTCTCTCATTCTTTACTCCTGGTAAATATTTCTGATCTGTTTGTAGGCAGAGGACTGCCAAGAGCACACGGCTCCCTCCCCGAGTGGCCCTGGGCACGCCTGCACGTAGGCAGGAAGACTCAAAAACAGATTTGGAGGTGAAAAATATTCCCCCCATGCAAATGCAGCCTTCTTATTGTCTGAAGGTAGTAGGCATTTTCTGTTCTTCTCTCCCCAACTCCAGATTTTAAAGCACGGTAAACGGGACAGCGATGTGAACGTGTCACAGCATATGAGCCCGCACGGGGCTGCGTCCAAGGTAAAAAAGAAAATAGGACAAATTGAGCAGCCCCTGGTGCAGGTTTGGTGTTCACTTGTTGGTTTTTGTAAAAATCTTTTCAGGGTAGGATCTGATCTCCCTGCGAAGGGGCAGCAGCAACATCAAGTTGTAAATGGTTAATGAATTAGCGGCGGCCACACGAGACATAGCGGCATTAGCTCCATTTATGGATGGGAATCAAGGCCCAGGAAAGGTTAAAGAGCTGCCTAGGGTTGCATGTGAAGCCAGCGGCCAAACAAGGACCCAAATGCAGATCCCCAGGTTCTCCTCTGACTGTCCCCGAGCACTTGCTCTGCCGCCAGGCTGCTGGTCCTGCCCTGGGGACAGCGAGGCAGGAGCCCCCCTGCCACAGCACTGGTCCGGCACTCAGGAAGGGACGGGACAGGCCGGTGGAGGTGAAGTGGTGCAGAAAGTGGCTTGGGATGAATGAAGAACTGGGAGGCAGATTAATTCAGAGCAGCAAAATTTGGTGACACGTGGCAATATTTATGCGCAGAACTTGATTTCTGATTTAGTGCTGACCACTTGGCGTGTTCCAAGCAGGCAGCAGCGTAGATCTCCTCCAAACCAGCTGCTCGTAAAACACCCATGAAGGTGCTGGTGGGAACACGCAGGAGGAATCATAGAATCATAGAATCATAGAATGTTTTGGGTTGGAAGGGACCACTAGAGGTCATCGAGTCCACCCCCCCTGCAGTCAGCAGGGACACCGCCAACTAGATCAGGTTGCTCAGAGCCCCATCCAACCTGGCCTTGAATGTTTCCAGGGATGGGGCCTCCACTACCTCTCTGGGCAACCTGTTCCAGTGGTTTACCACCCTCATTGTAAAGAATTTTTTCCTTATATCTAGCCTAAACCTACCCCGATTTAGTTTAAAACCATTACCCCTTGTCCTAACGCAGCTGGCCCTACTAAAAAGGTTTTCCCCCTCTTTCCTATAGGCCCCCTTTAGGTACTGAAAGGCCGCAATCAGGTCTCCCCGCAGCCTTCTTTTCTCTAGACTGAACAAGCCCAACTCTCTCAGCCTGTCCTCATAGGAGAGGTGCTCCAGCCCTCGGATCATTTTAGTAGCCCTCTTCTGGACCCGCTCCAACACTTCCATGTCCTTCTTGTGCTGAGGGCTCCAGAGCTGGACGCAGTACTCTAGGTGAGGTCTCACCAGAGCTGAGTAGAGGGGCAGAATTACCTCCCTCGACCTGCTGGCCACGCTCCTCCTGATGCAGCCCAGAGTACGGTTGGCCTTCTGGGCTGCCAGGGCACATTGCCGGCTCATGTCCAGCTTTTTATCCACCAGCACCCCCAAGTCCCTCTCGGCAGGGCTGCTCTCAATCCTTTCTCCCCCCAGGCTGTATTGATACTGGGGGTTACCCCATCCCAGGTGCAGGA
>NW_009259494.1:358989-367496 GCF_000687185.1 Egretta garzetta | reverse complement strand
AACGTCACTCCCCCTGGTTCCCGTCTGTCTGTCCCCGAGCACTTGCTCTGCCGCCAGGCTGCTGGTCCTGCCCTGGGGACAGCGAGGCAGGAGCCCCCCTGCCACAGCACTGGTCCGGCACTCAGGAAGGGACGGGACAGGCCGGTGGAGGTGAAGTGGTGCAGAAAGTGGCTTGGGATGAATGAAGAACTGGGAGGCAGATTAATTCAGAGCAGCAAAATTTGGTGACACGTGGCAATATTTATGCGCAGAACTTGATTTCTGATTTAGTGCTGACCACTTGGCGTGTTCCAAGCAGGCAGCAGCGTAGATCTCCTCCAAACCAGCTGCTCGTAAAACACCCATGAAGGTGCTGGTGGGAACACGCAGGAGGAAGTTGCCATGTTGTGGAAGCTGAAACACTGGTAGTTTCCAGCACAGCCAAGAGCACGTGCCAGCGGCGAGGGCTGGATGCAGTGTCTCCCTGCCCCACTGCCACAGCCACCATGCCGTAACGCCCCTGCCGCCTTTGCTGGCCTTTGGGCTGCCTTGGGCTCTGCTGGTGCGGGGTGGCTTTGAGGACTAATCTCCATGGCTTGACCTTTGGGAGATGTGCTTTCCTTTTGACATGGGGTTTGTTAAGGCTCGTAGCAAAGCCCAGGATTTCAGGGCGGTGTCTGCTGGGTTTGCACCACATCTGCAGCCACGCTGACGGTCACTGCCATAGCTGAAATTGTTACTGCTCCACGGGCTGAAGGAAAGTTAAATAGTCATTTTGGTCATTACAGGCACGTAGCTGGGAAGGAGGTCAGGTCTGTCCATCCAAGGTTTTAGAGTGTTGATTTGTAGGGGGAGCATTTGGGAAGAGAGAGCTGGGGTATGAGATAATTCCCCTTATCATCCTGCCTGCTGGGCCAGTTCCACACCTCCAACCCCCCTGTCTTTGCACATGCAGCAGCTTTCCCCTGGACTTTGCAGAGCTTCAGGTGGGGTTCACAGCGGACCTGGGGCTGGTTCTGCTCAGCTGGATGCGCTTGGTGGGCTCCAGGGGTTGCTCCTGGGAGGCAGCAGCTCAAGGACCAGCTCTTGGGGAATCCAAAATCAGTGGGAAAGCCTCGGCCACGCAGCCTCGTCCCTCATTTGAGGAAGCACAATCCTTCAGTTTTTTCCTTTTTGACTGAAAAGATGACGCAAGGTGGATTCCTCTTCAGATTCCCTGTCAACACAGCATAGTGGGCAGAGGGGGAGGGACACGGTGGGCAATGCAAATCTCCTTCCTTCCTTAAGACCACAGCTTGCAGCTTTTTGGAATATAAATTGTAAACTGAGGAGGGTGTTAAATAAAGGCTACGTTCTGCCTCCCTCCTTCCCCGTCAGAAGAATTTAATCAAAATCCCTCTGTATTCTGCACAGAGCCCCTGGCTTTATACTTTATATCAGGGAGCCAGTCCAGCAAAACACTTAAGCTGGAGGGGTGTCCTGTTGCATGTAATTAGGCTGCTTGTGTGCATGGATTTAAGGAAATAATTAACTGGTTTCCTGGATCAGCACCAGGGTACCAAGCCCCTCACAAACTGCCCCTTCTTCATGTTGTGGAGCGCAGCATCTCGCATGGATCATGGCGGACCCCTGTTCTGCACACCGAGTGCCTGGCAGCTGGTTATCTTTTCTTCCCTGGTCAGCACCAATTTGAAATCCTTAATCCATCAAAAATTCTGAATACGTAGATAAGTCACATTCATTGGCTCTGCTTGTGATTGGGTACCAAAATCGTCACATCCAGAGGAGATGCTCTGGTGCTGAGGTGTGCAAGAGCACGAGGGTGTGTGGTTTATGATTTCCTTTCTGCAGACATAGAATCACAGAATCGTTTTGGTTAGAAAAGCCCTTTAAGATCATCAAGCCCAACCGTTCCCCTAACCCTGCCATCCCACCACTAAGCCCTGGCCCTAAGCACCTCATCTGCCCAGCTTTTAAATATCCCCAGGGGTGGGGACTCAACCCCTGCCCTGGGCAGCCCCTTCCAGTGCCTGACAGCCCTTGCGGGGAAGGAATTTTTCCCAATGTCCAACCTAAACCTGCCCTGGCACAACTTGAGGCCATTTCCCCTTGTCCCATCAGCCGTTCCCTGGGAGCAGAGACTGACCCCCTCCTGGCTCCCCCCTCCTGTCAGACAGGTGTATGACCCCCAGCTCCCCCAGATGCTCCCCAGCAGCCTTGGGCTCCAGACCCCTCCCCAGCTCCATTGCCCTTCCCTGGACATGCTCCAGCCCCTCCATGTCCTTCTGGGAGTGAGGGGCCCAACCCTGAACCCAGCATTCGAGGGGTGTCCTCCCCAGTGCCCAGCACAGGGGCACGGTCACTGCCCTGCTCCTGCTGGCCACACCATTCCTGATGCAAGCCAGGATGCTGTTGGCCCTCTTGGCTACCTGGCACACTGCTGGCTCATATTCAGCCACCTGTCAACCAGTAAACCAGACTGTCAACCAGATGTGCTTCCTCACAGAGAAGAACTCATTGAAAAGATCGTAGTCGTATTCGTGTTTAAATATTTTGCTTTTCTCAACCAGCTTCTTTCTCCACTCTTGCTGTTAGACTGCAAAATACGATCTCAGAGATCCCAGCTTGGCTCCATCCATGGTCCCCAGCACTGCACATTAGCAGGAGGCGCAGTTTCCATCCAGCCCAGGTCAGAAGGGCTTGCATTTCATCATCACCGCATCGTGCGTGTCCAGTGGCCTGTGTTAAGTGAACGGCATCGTTGCAATAAAATTGTGAATGCATGTTGGTCTGTATTTATAATATGGAGTTGGTTAATGTGCTCGCTTTGGGGGGGTGATGAGGTTTTCACTCTTTGGTTGACGTGGAAGGTGCAGTGAATGAAGGCTGCTTGGCTTCTAGTGAAGGCTTTGTGGAAACATTTCCAAAAATGCCTGGGCTTTGGGTCGTAAGGCAGTTGAACGTTGTATTTTCTGTGTGCAAAGTCTTGGGAAAAGCCTGTTCATCCAGGAAATTACACACGAAGCAAGCATGCGTGGGGTACAGGGGAGCTCCGGAAGGTTCTGCTGGGTGGGGTGGAGGAGGCAGGACATCTGTCAAGATTCAGAAGGAGCACAAGGATTATCCTGTGAATAGCAAGGGTCAGCATAGAGCAAAGACTCAGAGTTAAGATCCCATCCTATGTAGTGTTTCCACTGAAGGAGCTGAGAGGGGTGGTAGGGTCTGAAACTGGGAAGATGCTTAATCACAGAATATTCTGAGACTGGAATTAAGACACAGCCTGATGTGGTGGCAGCGCCCAACCTGCTGCACTAATGGCTGTGGAAATCAGTGGCAATTTAACCGAGTAGTCCAGTGGGCCAATGGTGGCTGAGGAGGCATTGGCCACTTCTTGTTCTTCACTCTGGAGGCTTCAGCCTTCAGCCAGAGGCCAGAGCCCTGCTGGCAGGGGGAGAAGATAAAGCTGCCTTAGATGGAAAATCAGAAATCTGGGAATTCACTTCACCAAGGAAAGGTTTGGACCAAGCAGCACTCAAACCCACGTCTTATTTTATCATTGAGTCTGGTGCTGTATTTTATTGTAGAAGCTGCAGAAGCTGGCGTGCTGGGAAGTTTTTGAAGCATGGATGTCCTGTTTTTTAGTGCATCCTCCTGAGCAAGGAACAGATTTAACGGAAATGATGCCATATTACTTTCTATCTGATGTGTTACATGCCAGAGCAGCACCTCCACCTGTAGATGGTTAAATCAAAGACCAGGTCCATGGTCTAGGGACTGTGCAGGCTGACGCCCAGGTCCCTCAAAATGTGGATGACAGTCTAAGTTGTGTTCAGGAAGAACAGCAGAAGGGGGAGGCCGGGGCTTATGTCAGGCAGCAGCGTGGCTAATGAGAAGACAAAATGAAGAACCGGCGGTAAATAAAGCATCAAGAAACTCTTCTGCTGTTGAAGGCAGGAGGGAGGCAGGCTGGAGTCCTCCTCCAGAGGGAACAGTCTGCAATAACTCTGCTTTCCCAGGACCTTCTCGTGGGCCGAGGGTGTTGCTGCAGCGCCAGGGTTGTGCTGGTCAGATGAGGTGCCCAGATTTGGGAGGATGAATTGATGAGACTTCAGTTACCTCCAGCAGTGCTTGCCCAGGTTGTGCTGGTAAGGGACCTTGCCACTGTGGGTTGTGTGTGCTCCCTGCATGCCAGCAGTTTAATTAATTTGTATTTTGCATGGCCATCGCCTCTGTTGCTGCTGCTGCCCTCTGCAGTCACCTGTTCTGCCTTCTCTGCCATGTTTTTTCAGTTTTTCTATTAAATTAATGGATATATACGGTGTTACCCTGCATACACACTGTCCCCAGCTGCAGAGGCAGGTTGGACGGATCTTTGGGTTGACCCGGGCCAGCAGTTTGGATGTTTTTGTGGTCATTGGTGCTAGCAGGAGATGTCATGTTTCTCTACATGGTTTTGAAGCTGGCTGATGACTTTCTGCAGGGATTTTGGGGGACTGAAGGCTGTCTCATAACCGACATCCAACAGCAGCTTCAATCTCCCATTGAAGCCCAACGACATGGGTGTACACATGGATCCTGTCACTGTGGCCACCGTCTCTGATCATCCTCACTGTCAATATTTGGCTTAGACAGACAGGTCTGGGACTAAAACATGGGCATGTTCTCTATGCTTTGGGCACAGTGCTTTCTTCATTCATGGTGGCCTCTTCTTCTAGGGCCACCAAGATGATCCAAGGGCTGGGAAGCCTCTCTTAGCCGTTATGAGGATGGGCTGAGAGAGCTGGGTTTGTTCAGCCTAGGGAAAAGGAGGCTCAGAGGGGATCTCATAACCACGTACCAGTACCTAAGGGGGAGCTACAAGGAAAACAGAGACTCCCTTGTCACAAGGTGTCCCATGGAGAGGACAAGGGGGTACGGACTCAAGTTGGTCTTGGGGAGATTCCAACTGGACATGAGAGGGAAATTTTTCCCCATGAGAACAGTCATCCATTGGAATAATCTCCCCAGGGGAGGGGTTGACTCCACCACATTGGACACTTTCAAGCCTCAGCTGGACAGGGTGCTGGGCCATCTTGTCTGGACTGGGCTCTTGCCTAGAAAGTTTGAACCAGATGATCCTTGAAGTCCTTTCCAACCTGGGGTTCTATGATTCCATGATTCATGCAGTGCAATACCACATTGCACTGTGAAGGCACATTTTGCGACCTGTGTTGGTAAGACCTCTTTCTGTAGGAATTCCAGCAATGATCCCATACCTTTGCTCTCTGAGGAAGAGCTCTTTTTACCCACACTACATGGAATGTCTCTGTCTGCGTAACGTGCCTGCAAAAATCCCTGGATAGTTTCAGAAATCAGTGGGAAATGTTCATTGTGCAGGACAATTACCTTTTTTCTTTGTAAGTAATAGCACCAAAATATGTATTGTAAGCCAGAAAGAGAAAGCTGCTCCTCAGGGATTTTGCTGGGGCATTCAGCGTGTTATCGGAGTAGGCGAAACCACGGCTAAGCAAACACCGGCAGGGTCAGGCAGCGCATGGAGCAGCTGGGAGCTGCTGAACAAAAGCCTCTTTGCGCTCCCAATAAATTGGTCCCATAGGAATTTTGCTTTGAAATGATAATTGACCCAGGGAAGAAAATCATTTCAGGGACTTCGAACTCATTAAAAAATTCCATCATTCATCTACAGTTTATTCCTGACACTTAATCAAAAGAAATTTAGTGATCTTTCTAATGAACATAATTTAACGTTGCTGGGAATGTATCTACTCCAAAGTACATGACACTGATTGTAGGAGTGGAAGGTGTTTATGAGCTCTGCCGCAGCCGCCAAGCACCTCTCAGGAATTTCAGAAGTTTCCACCATTAGGAACAACAACTTTGGCATCTTCTTTTAATCAAAGATTTTTGTGAATGTGGGGAATTCCATCTTTTGTAGAAATGCCTGTCTTTAAAGCCTTCTTTTATAAAAATGAACAATAACATATAGCAGTAAACCCCAGATTAAGAAATATTTAGAAGAGATTTTTTTTAAAATCAAACTTTGAGTGACAGTTTTAAATTAAACTCTGAGTGCACATGCATTAAATTACGGGACGTTCACAGCAGGATTTGACTTCAGCCAGCAAACCCTCTAGTACGGCCCTTGTGTACAAAAGCATCTCGGGTCAGGGAATCATTTTCTTCTGTAGCCAATTTAAAGGCAGTGATTCATTCAAGAAATGCTGCATTTTCATTGACTTCAAGTCATGAAACCATAGCATCCTTCCCCAAGTGTCCCCAGGTGTAGTCAGAGTCAGCGTGGGTATCGTGGATGCCTTGGATGTGTCAATCCTGTGCCCCAAACCAGAGTGGAGGTGTCTGCGTCAGCTGGGTCTCGGAGGCATCCCCCCAGGGCAGGGCAGGAGCATGGAGCCAGGGCTGGGAGTCCTCCGTGCGTACTCTTTTTCCTCCTCATACTAAACCTGGTTGATACTCAGCCCGAGGCCGCCGTTTGCAGCGAGCAAGGAGCAGGTTTGTTTCTCTAAGTACTTTGTGAGCTCAGAGGACTGGTGGGTCCATGTGCTCGCTCCTGGTCCCTGCCGGAGGCCCAGCTGTGCTCTGCAGCCAGCTGAGCAATAGCCTGTTGCGGTTTAACCCCAGCTGGCAGCTCAGCCCCCCCAGCCACATGCTCGGTCTCCCACAATGGGATGGGGAGAGAATCAGAAGCGTAAAAGTGAGAAAACTCGTGGGTTGAGATAAAGGCCATTTAATAGGGAGAGAAAAGGCCGCACACACAAGCAAAGCAAAGTGTTCATTCCCTGCTTCCCACGGGCAGGCGGGTGCTCAGCCACCCCCAGGACAGCCGGGCTCCATCACACGTGACAGTGACTTGGGAAGACAAATGCCACCACTCCCAACATCCCCCCACTTCTTTCTTCTTCCCCCAGTTTCTATACTGCACATGATGTCATATGGTCTGGAATATCCCCCTTTAGCCTTTTGGGGTCGGCTATCCTGGCTGTGCCCCTTCCCAGCTCCTTGTGCCCCTGGCAGAGCAGGGGAAGCTGAAAAGGCCTTGCCTGGTGTAAGCCCTGCTCAGCAACAACTGACCATCAGGGTGTTACCAACATTCTTCTCATCCTAAATCCAAACCACAGCACTGTGCCAGCTACTGGGAAGAAAATTAACTCTGTCCTGGCCAAAACCAGGACAAGCTGCTGTGTGTGAGGTGTCAAGCTCACGTTCCTTCTGGCTGTGCTTTGGCATCAGTACTGTGCCTCCATTTCTAGATCTTTTTCCTTGTCATTCAGCAGGCTTTGATCAATGCCTTTTCAGCCTCAGTGGAAATCAAAAAGTCAGTAAAGAATAACACGGGAAGAGCTGGTTGAGCTGCTGGTGCTGGAGGCCTGTTCCTTAAGCAAGGCTTACTCCTCGTTTGGTTTTCCTGACATTTAGCTCAATCCAGTGAGAGAGAAGATGGTTTCAGGAGGGTCCTCGTGGAGATAGAATTTGGGGGGAAAAAATTACTCAAACTTGAAAGACAAGACCTTGTTTTGAAGTGTCTTGTAGGTGTTATGTTGTCTTGGACAAGTGATGTCAGACTTAGTCTATATAGAACCGTGACATTTGCTAAGTTGTGCAATACCCTGGACTTCCGAGAACTGTTATCGCCTCTAATCAAACCGTCTGTATGTCATGGGACGTAATGTTTCACCCCAACTCGTGCTGCTGTGCTAACCCTGCGATTACAAGGCATTTTGGAGAAGGTGGCTAAAATATGTACCTGCTCTTTTCACTCATCCTGAAAATGGAGGGGTCTGTAAGTACTTTGGTAACACTTCTGTAGTAGCGATGTTTTCCAGAGGGTGAATAACACCAAATAAAGTTTTCTTGTTGTTTCATTAGGGACTAAACCTGCTTTGCAGATGTTAATGAAATAACTAATTGGCTTCTGTGAGTGAGGGGCAGCAGAACCCGGAGTTTCAGGGGCACCTGGTGCTACCCAATCTCATGCAGAGCAGCTTTTGGTCTCAGTTCATGGACTTTTTGACTGAGTTGTGCCAAGGTTTCAGCACAAGCTGAACTCTTCCTACATATTGGTGGATATAAATCAGTATAAACTGTGAATGCCCTAATGGTAGGAGGAGATTCAGAGTCTGTGCAGGAGGAGATGTCTGGCTGAGACGTGTGTTTTCTTGTGTACGATGAGGCACAAACTCAGGCTGAAAGGTTTTCTGCATTGTTCAGAGCCTCCCCCTCCTTGTAACTTCTCGAATGTCTCAGAAGAGTTGTGTTCATGTTAGTCTTACCCAAAAGGGTCTCTTAAGACCTTCTTAGAGGTCTTCTCTTCACAGCCACTGTTTTTTATGAAACTTGCAGGAATTTACGTCTAAGATGCAGTAACATGAGCAGCTGCAGGTTTGCCAGGGGCAGGTTACAGTCACAGAATCCTGGAATTGTTTGGGTTGGAAAAGCCCTTTAAGATCACCCAGCCCAACCGTTCCTCTAACCCTGCCATCCCACCACTAAACCCTGGCCCTAAGTACCGC
>NW_009259494.1:352882-358968 GCF_000687185.1 Egretta garzetta | reverse complement strand
CCCAGGGATGGGGACTCGACCCCTGCCCTGGGCAGCCCCTTCCAGTGCCTGACAGCCCTTGCGGGGAAGGAATTTTCCCCAATGTCCGACCTAAACCTGCCCTGGCACAATTTGAGGCCATTTCCCCTTGTCCCATCACCCGGTACCAGGTTCAGAATACATGCACTGTCCCAGTGTCATCCTTGACATGACATTTTCCGCATGCCCATCCTCTGAAGCTGTGATCCTGGGGACCGCTCAGGCGAGACGAGGAGAGGTGGCCCAGGGAAACCCACCCAGCCCCTGGAGAGCCACGGCCCCCAGCATCTGCCCAGATGGGAGATCCCGAGAGGGGAGGGGGCCAGATGCATGCTTGCTTCCAGCCATATATTGGATTTCCTACACTCTTGGTCTCCCGCTACCCTTGCGAGAGCTGCCCTGTCGTGAAGGACGCTCTCAGCTCCGCAATGCACATGCATGAGCAGCCGCAGTCCGTCTGCCCCCGAACGCCGTTGGGACCCCCATAGACACATTTCGCTGGGGTGCACAGGAGAGTGGGCTGGTTTTACTCTTAATATCTTTAAAATAAAGTGAAAAGCATGCTGCCTGCTTGTTGTTAATCCTCAAGCTGGGTGCCTGCGAGCACACGGGCAGATGTGAGGCTGGAAACCAGGTCAGTAAATAGAAAATTACACTTTTTAAAGGAAAAAAGTGTAAATCTCATCAGGTTTCCTTCCCCTACCCCTGCCTGTAAATCCTGCCTGTGCTCGGAAGCAGCAGGGCTCCCCTCTGGTTCCTAAGCTTCCCAAAATGACAAAAATCCCTCATCGGCAAATCCTAAAATTGCAAGGGCAGGGAGAGTGTGAATGGCTGATCAGAGCTGTGTTGTCGTGTGCAGAGCCAGGATTTACTCTGCCCAGCGAGGGGAGGACGTTAGGTGGACGGACGTTACCTGCTCCTGAGCATCACTGAAGGAGGACGGGTTGTTAGCCAGCAGTAGCCATCTGGGCCGTGAAATAGCCATCAGCAAAATGAGCTGGCATGGGACACATCCCATCGCTCCCCAGCCCTGCAGAGGAGCGTTGTTGGTGACAAGCTATGGCTCATTGGCTTCTTGCACTGCCCTGCTCCCAGCCGCCGAAATCTGGGGGGCAGCCGAGCTGGCCTCCCCCAAGCCCCAGGCTCTGTCTCGCCCTGCAGCCATGGAGGGAGTGGGCAGATGCTGGGCTGAGTTTTGAAGTGCTCATTGCACCGCTGAGCTGCAGGCTGAAGCTGGGGGAAGGCGGCTGGTGGAGGGCAGGGCTGCTCCCCTGCCATCCCAATGCTGGGAAGATAGTTGTTCCTGGACGTGGAGGCAGAGATAGGATTGACCTGAGGAATGGCTTTGGGGGAGTCATTTACTCTCCCTTGCAGCAGCGATGCTTGATTTTGTTTTGATTTCGTGTCTGGATGTCTTTACCCAGACAAATTAATTCCTTTTTTGGCTTTGCGAGAGTGTGACTGATTCAGCCACGGAGGCACAGCAGATAATGCAGCGCTGATGAACATCAGATCGGAGTCAGGCTGGTGTTGACTGTCGCTAGCAGCCGGTACCAATCGGGACTCTGCCAGCCTGCTTCCGCTGCAAGCCAGATTGTCCCCAGGTAACCAGCCAGGTCCCCTTCAGAAACGCCTTCGCCTGAGCCCGCTCACCCCATGGAAACCCCAACCCACTTCTGTCTTCTCTAACTGGAGGCATTTCTCATGCACGCTCATCCCACTGCGAAGCAGCGTAGTTCCCCATGCCCAGCTTGTGCGCAACCCCACAGGCGTGTTTTAAACACCCAACATTTTTCCAGGAATACACAAGATGTTTACAATGTGAAATGTTCACAAACTTTTCCTTCCCACTTCCTAACCCCTGGGGAGCAAGTAGAAAATACTCAGTGCTTTCAGATGTTAATGAAATTTTGTATTTTGAAAGAAAAAAAAAATAACAAACTGAAAAATACCACCCCACCCCACCCACAGCCCCCCCCGTGATGCTGTGGCTCTGTCCCTTGGTTCTGCCATCTCCGCTCACTTTGTTCCTTTTGTCTCATTGAGAAGTTCATCCTCCTGTCGCACGTTGCTGTTTCTGCTGGGGGGTTGAGGAGATGAACTGTGTTAAGCAGAAGGTAATAAAGTTTATGCCAGGCTTTGCAGGACAGGGTCAGTCCATAGCACAGGCCTGGGTCGGGCTGGGGACCACTCGGCCCTGCAGGACAGGACCTGTCCTCTCCTTGTGCATCGTCTGCCCTGTTGCCCTCGCACCCTTGTTCTGGCTCCCAGAAGCAAAAGCACCATAAACAATAACCAACAATAAACTGGATTGTGGTGCTTTTTAATTAAAAAAAAATGTCCGGCACTGGACACATCCACCTGCCTCCTCCTCAGTGCTGAGCGGAAAGGAAATTGGTTTTATCCTAATGAGGTTCACACTTGCTCCAGTTCTCTGGTGAGGGACAGTCCCTTCTGGCCCCAGTTTGTACTGGAAACTACTGTCACCAACAGCTTTGCTTCTTCCCGCTGGATTTGGCATCAGAACAGCAGGTCTGGCAAACACGTGCCAGTGCACACAGCACCCCAGCCCCGCAGTGCTGGGACCTGGGGGGCCGATACTGTGCAGCACCCGCAGTCCCTACGCCTGCGAGGTGCGGTGCAAGCCATGGGGCGGAACCCAAACATCTCCCGTCTTTGTAAAGCCGTGGCGGGTTGCTGGTGCTGGTGCAGATGACAGTGGCTGCGCATCCTTACATGTGATGGTACAATCCAGGCTGTTGCTATGGTTTCAGCACTAACAGATCAGGTTGTGGGAGGCAAAGCAACCCCTTAGAGAAATAAATCAGTGCTGCTTTGGGAAGGGATTATTAAATATTATTTTGGTATTATTATTGCTGCTTGTTTCACTTCTTTAGCTGCAGGGTGTTTACAGGGGGGGTAATTAACAGCAGCACAGCATGTGGTGCAGGCAGTTTGTGCTGCGCTGCCAGCTCCAGTCCTGTCCACGGCTCCTGTAACCACTCCTGGGGAGAGCCTGCGACTGTCTGATAACGGTCTCCATGCCAAAATCCCAGTGACGATCCCATTCCTTTTCTTGCATCTAAGGCAGGGCTGCCTGCAGGAGTTACCCTGCAATAGGACAGCGTCTTCAGCCCATTGTACAGATGGGAAGACCAAAGCCCAGAGCTGCAAAGGGACTCAGCAGGCTCCCCAGGGGGGTCAGAGGCAGAAGTCAATTTTAGGTCTTATGAATTCTTTGAGGCCAATTGGGTGAGGTTCAACAGGCGTGGGGCAGAGTGGCTGGAAAGCTGCCTGGCAGAAAAGAACCTGGGGGTGTTGGTCGAGAGGCGGCTGAATATGAGCCAGCAGTGTGCCCAGGTGGCCAAGAGGGCCAACAGCATCCTGGCTTGTATCAGGAGTGGTGTGGCCAGCAGGAGCAGGGCAGTGACCGTGCCCCTGTCCTGGGCACTGGGGAGGCCGCCCCTCGAATGCTGGGTTCAGGGTTGGGCCCCTCACTCCCAGAAGGACCTGGAGGGGCTGGAGCGTGTCCAGAGAAGGGCAATGGAGCTGGGGAGGGGTCTGGAGGCCAAGACTTCTGGGGGGGGGTTGGGGGGGGGGGGGGCTGGGGAAAATTCCTTCCCCGCAAGGGCTGTCAGGCACTGGAAGGGGCTGCCCAGGGTGGGGGTTGAGTCCCCACCCCTGGGGATATTTAAAAGCCGGGCAGATGAGGTGCTTAGGGCCAGGGTTTAGTGGTGGGATGGCAGGGTTAGGGGAACGGTTGGGCTGGGTGATCTTAAAGGGCTTTTCCAACCCAAACGATTCTATGATTCTGTGATTCGAGTCAGTGCTTTATTAATTTCACTCAGCTGAGCCTCTCCTTGTCCCCCGTGTCAGCCACTGCCCTGGGATGCAATTCAAAGCTTCAGGCTGTTTTGGCCTTGGAAAAGTTTTGTCCAAGATGATCGCCTCTTCTCGCCTTGGCCGGGATCTTGGGATGATCTGGACCAGTGTTTCCAACTGGGAGCCTGTAGCAGTAACTGGTGGGTTCCCACTACAGCCTGTCCCTAACTCGTTGGCAAGGGACCCTCTCACTGCTTATTTACCTCTTGTGTGTTTATGAAAGAAAAATAAACACCAAGGGATCACTCCCCTAATGAATAGACCTGTGTGTGCATGCATGTAGTGCAGCATCTTACAAGTCCATCTCGGCAGTTTTTAGGTCTGAGAATGAAAGTTATAATGAGTAAAATATTGATTTCCCATAAAAGGGTTTTAATCAAATGCCCTGACACCCCAAGGGGGACAGAACTCTGCTACAACACCAAATTGCACTTCATACACCATCTATTTTTCAAAGACTGTATAAATGAGCCTGCCCACGGGATATATGAGTGTTCCCACCTGCCATACATCACCGGGAGCAGAGAGGGCTGTAGGGAGAGCCAGAGCCATCTGGCTCGGGAAGGGGATGGTCTGGCGAACCCCCTGGGGAGCGGTGGGGGAAGCGAGGTGTGTTATTCCCTTCAGTGGGACCCACAGCCCAAAGTCAGACAGTGAGGGGCTTGCTCAGGCCTTTAGAATGCTGGTGGCCCTGTTTCTTCTAAAGTGAGGATATTTGGGGGTTCCGTGCTCCAAGCTTGCACTCTGCAAGGAGCAGGAGCTCCCAGGGTGGGGACAGCACCAGTGCCTGCTCCGCCACACTGGAGGGTGCTCCCACCACTGGCAGGGCCCCGCCAGGCTTTTTGCCTTCATAACACATTTGGCAGGGACCTCAGGGTGCGTTTTGTCAATGCCAGGTACGACTGGTGAAGGCAGGAAAGGAGATCCACAGTGCGGACCGGGGCCAAGAGGGTTGCCTTTAATTGCTCTCACTGCCTTTAGATCCGGCTGGCATTTGGCATCAGCTCAGGAATTAATATTTCCACATGTTCCTTTTTCTCCCTCATCCTTCGCCTCCGTGGGTCTGTTTCCTTATGACCCTTTTGAGCTCACAGGTTATTCCCTCACACTTCAGGCAACGGGTTAGCATCAAACAAGGACTGAGACAGCAGAAAGCAGCAAAACCCAACTATTAAAAAGAAAAAGAGAGAGAGGGAGAAGATTAAGTGAGCAGTCCAGTGTCTCGCAGCAGCAGACAGGCCAACCTTCTGGGCTTGTGGAGCCCACGGTGCTTGGTAACGACGAAGCTCTACTTGGACTTGGGTACAAGGCTTTGGAGACCCTAAGACGGGAGGCACAAGCTCTCCTCTTCCGCACCCATGTGCTGCAGGGCACTGGGTTTGTCACCCATCTTCTGGAGGGCCTGAAGGCTCACTGAAGGTCGGGGAGATAGCTCCAGTGTTCCACCATGCTTTGAATCTGGAGTGTCCCCCGGTGTCATTCAGGTGACTTCAGGGGGGTTATTTGGGCATAACTGACTTCCGAGCTGGGCTTTGAAAGCCTCAGGGTCCTTCTCCAGGTGAAGAGCAATGCAAACCCTCTTCTGGAGGCCCAGGAGGAGTTGAGTGCCAAAACTTGCAATGACTTAGCTCTCCTGAGCACCAGGTCTGTGTGTAAAAGAAGCCACACTGTGTTAAGAGGCAAAGACCGCACCAAATTGGGTAACGGACCGTGGTGCAGCGCAGTGAGTGGTAAAATGAAGGACGCCTTTGCAAGCCCGGTGGCCACGGTGCTTTAGCTCAGCTTCCCCTGCCCTGCAAAGCAGCGACTTCCCCTCTGCTGCACTTCGTCCCAGGCTGGCATCAGGGCTCCCAGCTGGCCAGGGTCGCTTTTGCCCCATGAGAGGAGTGTGGCCACAGCCCATTTTAATGCTGAACAACGAGTTTTGTGTTTGAACTTGCTGCTCTCTGGACCCTTGAGACATCCGAGCACCACCACAGCTTGGCACATCCCTATTTCAACTCCCTTTCTTCCAGCACCTCCCAAGGAAAGAAGTGAAAGCCTTCCTCTTCCTTTGCCCTAGCTACGCTCACTTCAGTCTCTCTCTGCCACCTCTCCAGACATCACGCTCCAAAATGTGATGTGGGCATTTTGGAGAATGGAAACTACATAAATGAACTCTCTTTGAACTCAGTTTTCCGCTATTT
>NW_009259494.1:322075-352817 GCF_000687185.1 Egretta garzetta | reverse complement strand
ACTACCCGGGCGGTGCGGTGTGTGCCCCGGGCTGTGCGTTCACACGCAGCAAGCCCAACCAACTGAGCCTGCTGCCCACGCACAGAGGTTTCTGAGCTGTGCAGCCGCAGGACCTCGCCTCACCTTTGCAGTCAACTCAGAGAGCCCGTTATTTTTGTCAAAATTGAAATTAATTCTCCAAGATAAAGCTCCATCGTTAAGACTCCACTTTTTGGAAAGCATACAACATGCTTCTCAACTGATGTAGACTTAAGCTTACCCTGCTTGAAATCTGCTTGCCAGTCCAGTCCTAATATTGAACATCTCATCAGCCATGGACAAATCTTCTGCCAGTGTAAACTGCTATCACACCAGCAGTCCATCAGCTTCCATCAATAAAGCAGCCGATCCGCAGGTCTTGCTGCTTGGATTGCCAGTAGGTTTCTATTTCTTGTATCTTCATTAACAGTTTCATAATTTTATTAGAATTACAGTCATGAGAATTGTGTGTTTGGGAGGGGGACTTTTTAATAATGAAGTTCTAGAAGCAACATTTGGTTTATGAATAAGTGATTCCTGTTCTAGAATAAATTACCCAAAGGGAAGAGAAGTGTCGTGCTGCAGCCTCTGTCTCCTGCAAGTTTGCCAGCCCTTGTGGTTTTACCACGGGCCTGAAGTCTTTATTTTCTTGAAATTTCAGTTCTTACAGAGTTATCAGTTGTGAACATCTTCACTTCCAAAAAAGCAGTGGTGTATTTCTCACCTATCATGGTGAAAAGCTTGAAAATTCAGCCTGAATATGTCTTAAAAAAAGCAGAAGGGTAATGAAAACAGCTCAAAGATAGGTTTTTAAGATTATCAGGAGTCCAAATTCATCACAGGATTTTGGCTTCTAGAGGGAACTGGGGGATGACATGGGATGGCAGAGATGGGCAAATGTGCACGGTCGGGATGGGAGAAGACATTCCACGTTGTGTCACGCTGCATGGCAGACCCAGGAGCAAGGATCTAGATTTTAAAATGAAGGGGGTTGTTCACAGTAGGCTCTCATCTGGAGTTCAGTCCATCCCAGCTAACCCCTGTGAAGCCTGAAGGCTGGTGGTGTGAGCGGGCTGGGCTGGACCCCATGCCCAGACTGAGAGGGTGAGCTCCTCAGGCTGCACAGACCCAGAAATTAAAAAAAAAAAACCAAACCATGCACGGTCACCTGCATAGCACAGGTCCTCTGAAGGACCTCACATGGACTTGGTCAGGTCACTTACGGTGAACATGGCTGTCCTGCTTTCAGCTGGGATAGAGTTAATTTTCTTCCCAGTAGCTGGCATAGGTGCTGTGTTTTGGATTTAGCATGAGAAGAATGTTGGTAACACCCTGATGGTTCAGTTGTTGCTGAGCAGGGCTTACGCTAAGTTAGGGACTTCTCAGTTTCCTCTGCTTTGCTGACAGAGAAGGCTGGAGATGCTCAAGAAGCTGGGAGAGGTCACAGCCAGGACCCCAACTGGCCAAAGTGGGGTGGGTATTCCAGACCATATGACATCATGCCCAATATATAAAGTGGGAGAAAACTGGCCAGGGGGGCCGCTGTTCAGGGACCGGCTGGGCATTGGTCAACGAGTGGTGAGCAATTGCATTGTGCATTAGTTATTTTGTATATTATTATTATTATTATTAAGTTTGCCAGCCCTTGTGGTTTTACCACGGGCCTGAAGTCTTTATTTTCTTGAAATTTCAGTTCTTACAGAGTTATCAGTTGTGAACATCTTCACTTCCAAAAAAGCAGTGGTGTATTTCTCACCTATCATGGTGAAAAGCTTGAAAATTCAGCCTGAATATGTCTTAAAAAAAGCAGAAGGGTAATGAAAACAGCTCAAAGATAGGTTTTTAAGATTATCAGGAGTCCAAATTCATCACAGGATTTTGGCTTCTAGAGGGAACTGGGGGATGACATGGGATGGCAGAGATGGGCAAATGTGCACGGTCGGGATGGGAGAAGACATTCCACGTTGTGTCACGCTGCATGGCAGACCCAGGAGCAAGGATCTAGATTTTAAAATGAAGGGGGTTGTTCACAGTAGGCTCTCATCTGGAGTTCAGTCCATCCCAGCTAACCCCTGTGAAGCCTGAAGGCTGGTGGTGTGAGCGGGCTGGGCTGGACCCCATGCCCAGACTGAGAGGGTGAGCTCCTCAGGCTGCACAGACCCAGAAATTAAAAAAAAAAAACCAAACCATGCACGGTCACCTGCATAGCACAGGTCCTCTGAAGGACCTCACATGGACTTGGTCAGGTCACTTACGGTGAACATGGCTGTCCTGCTTTCAGCTGGGATAGAGTTAATTTTCTTCCCAGTAGCTGGCATAGGTGCTGTGTTTTGGATTTAGCATGAGAAGAATGTTGGTAACACCCTGATGGTTCAGTTGTTGCTGAGCAGGGCTTACGCTAAGTTAGGGACTTCTCAGTTTCCTCTGCTTTGCTGACAGAGAAGGCTGGAGATGCTCAAGAAGCTGGGAGAGGTCACAGCCAGGACCCCAACTGGCCAAAGTGGGGTGGGTATTCCAGACCATATGACATCATGCCCAATATATAAAGTGGGAGAAAACTGGCCAGGGGGGCCGCTGTTCAGGGACCGGCTGGGCATTGGTCAACGAGTGGTGAGCAATTGCATTGTGCATTAGTTATTTTGTATATTATTATTATTATTATTATCCTTTTTTGTCCTATTAAACGGTCTTTATGTCAACCCACAAATCTTACTATTTTCCCTCCAGCTCTCTCCCCGTTCCCATCGGGAGCGGGGCAGTGAGCAGCCGGCCCTGTGGTGGTCAGCTGCCTGCTGGGTTAAGCCACGAGACTGGCCAAAGGACATAGTGCTTGACGCCAGGGTTTGTACCTTGTCGTGGGCAACGGCAAAACACCATCAGAGGGCCTTTGCAGAAGGAAACTCTCTCCACACAAAGCGCCGTCTGCCTGGTTTTTCACTTTCTGCAGGAGAAATCAAACAGGCTTAGGAGTAGCTGAAGTTAAACAGACTTGAAACGTAAAGGCGCATTTCAGCATCCAAATCACTGTCAGCTTTCCAAAAGGTCTGATTTGGACTGGGGTGGGGCCTGGGTCTTTGTTGTATAATCTGTACGGCGATTTGGATCTCGAATTAAACAGTCACCTCCTCGATTCTGCATCTTCTCTGAACCCATTCCCTTGATCCAGTTTTTAACAGGAGCCACCAACTGCTCTCCCAGCAGGGTTTATCACCTAACTGGCGATGTAGTCCAGGCTGATAACGTATCCTCTCCTTCCACCACAGGAAGATAAAAACCTCTCTGGGCCTGGGGTTTGCTCTCTGCCAGCACAGCGGCGGGAGGGGCTCGGTGGCCGCTCGGGAGCCAGCTAACGTGAGAGGAGCTCCCAGGGGATGCCATCGGCCCCAAGGTTCGCATTTCACTTGAGCAAAATAAACAGTGCGATGGAGACCCGGGTGAAAGCTTTGCCTTCAGGAGCCATTTCAAGCATTGCTGGGAGCCAGTCAGTCTCCATGACTTGCATCATTATCTTTCCACTGCTTCCGTATTTCCTCCTCGCCCTTCTCTTCTGCCTCACCTCACCCCACATTTGGGAAGGTCTCATTTATTTATTATGCTTTGGCTTAAATCAAATCGCCTTGGCTTTGTAGCAGGGAGCCGGAAAATATTAGCACCAGGGAATCAGTGTTCTGGAGGTGCATTGCTTGCTTTTTGAGTACTTATTTATCTGTCCTGGAGAGGGTGAGGATGTGCGGTGTCTGTGCCTCGTTGTCCCGCCAGGGGCATCCTCCCGGCCCGGTATCACCCTCCAAATGAAGTCGGGTGCCCATGGCAGGGTTCTTCCAAGAGTTATCTGAAACGCTGTTGTTTCAATTAGAGCGGTTTGTCCTTCCCTGTCACACATAATTTCTGTTATGATGGCTCATTTTTCTTGGCTGTAAGTGGAATTGCAGAAAACAGATAAATTGTCTTGCTCTTCTTCCTCCTGATGAATCACGCTGCCTTCCTTCCCATGTCCTGTGCTCCCTAGGTTCGCTGTGGCCTCTGCTCCACAACAAATACTTTCCTACACCCAGTGCTATGTAAATGTCACCCCAAGTGCTCCATCGAGTCATGCCACCCGTTGCTATTAGAGCCAGCAGGGGTCACACCCTACGCAGGAGCATTTCAGCCTCCTCTCTGAATCGGTGGCACTTCCCCGCTCGGGCTGGCTCTCAGCACGGGGCAGGGCTTAGCCCTGCTGGCACCGAGTGGAGTCCATGCCCACATCCAGAGTGTGCTGAGCACCGGAGGGGCAGGTTGTGTCACCCCCAGGGCTTGCACCCAAGGGAGAAGGGAACGCTCTGTGCTCAGCCAGCAGTGGCCAATGCCACCTGGCACTTGAAACAGGCACACCCCCGCTGGTCTCACGTGCGGTGTGGTGGAGGGTGCCGTCCCTCCAAAGGCAGGGCCCCCCGGCACCCAGGGTGGAGGCCCACTGCCGTCACACCACCGCGCTCCCCAGGAGCCATCAGCAAGTCTTCTGCAACAGCCAGAGGCCATTCGGAAAGCGAGAGGTGACGACCCTGGATATAAAACATGAGTGAGGCAAGGAAATCAGCAAAGTTAGACCCCATCCAAAATGAGGGTAATGAGAGAGATCTAGACCAGGAGCACTGCTAGGGTGTGATTGCAGCAATCATTGATTTTTTCTGCAGGAGTGAACCATGGATCAGATTGGGAACACATCCGGAGAAGGACAATGGAGCTGGGGAGGGGTCTGGAGGCCAAGGCTGCTGGGGAGTGGCTGGGGGAGCTGGGGGTGTTCAGCCTGGAGAAGAGGAGGCTGAGGGGAGCCCTTACCGCCCTCTACAACTACCTGAAAGGAGGGGGGAGCTGGGGGGGCGGTCAGGCTCTGCTTCCAGGGAAGGGCAATGGGTTGAGGGGAAACGGCTTCAAGTTGTGCCAGGACAGGTTTAGGTTGGACACTGGGAAAAATTCCTTCACCGTAAGGCCTGCTAGGCACGGGAAGGGGCGGCCCAGGGTGGGGGTCAAGTCCCCACCCCTGGGGGTATTTAAAAGCTGGGCAGACGAGGTGCTTAGGGCCAGGGTTTAGTGGTGGGATGGCAGGGTTAGGGGAACGGTTGGGCTTGGTGAGCTTAAAGGGCTTTTCCAACCTAAATGATTCTGTGATTCTATGATTCTGTGAAATACAGCCCCTTTGTTCAAGGTGTAGTGCAGGTGAAGCAAGGGACAGTCTGACTCCAAAGACTTTATGGCCACGGCCAGGCTATTGGGAACTGGCAACCCCGGTGGAGCATCCTTGCTGCCCACCTTCTAGGCCTTACAGCTGGGATTCTGTAAGTTGACTGAAACATCTGAAACCACTGAATTCCATTAACAGCCCTAATCTGTCTTAATTTCTTTTAACTTCACGTAGGGTTTCTGAAGTATAAGTAGGCTCACAGGTTTAATACTCCAGTTCCTACCCTCTGGCATGGACCTATTTTCATTGCAGTTTATGACACTGCAGGGGAAGCCGAACTACATAAAAATATTACCTGCAACCCTCAAATGGTGGAGATATTTCTTTTTATGTCACGTTTTATACCTCTCTGCACCCCTGTTGCTAACTTAAAACAAAATCCCAATTATCTGTTTGCAATGGACTGGTTGGGTTGGTGCATGGCGGAGAGCCAAGGAGTGCTTGAGGCCAGCATGGCCTCTGGAGTGCCGAGGGACATTTGGCTCTGCTGCTGCTTTCAGGGTTTGTGCCATCTGTGACCAGCAGTGGTCAGGTGCGTTCCTCGGTGGGATTACTCCTAACATACCCACAAATTGCACCAGGGCGAGGCTTAATGCTGTGTTAGCCACGTGGGCAGGGGACGATCGGACCGACCGGGGTGAGGATGTGGAGGCTGTTTGATGAAACTGCGGCTGTATCTGCGTTAAAAAGCACTTCTGCACATCGCAGACTGTCAGCTGCTCAGAAGTGCCACAATGTGGGTGTCCTGGGTTTGGCTGGGATAGAGTTGATTTTCTTTCCTGAAACCAGGACAGTTAGTTATAGAGAGCCAAATTCTTCTCACTTGCTACTTCCCTTTTGGTGTCACATTTAGTGTTGATTCTGCACCAAATATCTGGACTTCGGGTGTTTTTTCCTCGCAGAAGAAAAATTGTGGCTCCAGTTCTGCTCTGCTCTGCAACAGGCAAGTTGGGTACAGCTAGATACATCAAAAATCATTTAACAAGGCTTTTTGCCCAGCCATTACACACCATCTCACCCACTCCTGAGCCAGCCCTTGGAGTAATTCAGAGGAGCTCCAGGGCTTGGAGGTGGTCTCGGTGCCACCACCGCTGTGCTCTGCCCTAGGACCTCCTGCCCAGTTCACTGTGCCCCATGGCACGGAGATGCCAGCTTGGCCCAGATTCAGTTGCACCAACATTCTATGGCTCAGGGAAGTTCCTGCATTAGGGGAAGAGCCCTTCATCCAGCCAAGCCTGCTTTCCATTCACTTTGCATCTGGGTTCTACCTTCTGATGTATGGCAGCGTCACGTAGCTGCTCCGCCTTGCTGACTTCAGAGGGACAACGAGTCACCTGTAGTAAAGTACCTTTAGCCCTGCGTGTATCCATCTCCCTCTTACCATCTTTGTTTTTCATGTCAAATGCAAAGGAGGCTGGGGGGGTGCTCCTTGGGATTATGCTTATGCGTGGTGGTGGACACAGCAAACTCAAGGAATACTGTGTCCAGCTCGGGGGTCCCCAGCACAGGACAGACAGGGACCTGCTGGAGCGGGGCCAGAGGAGGCCACGGGAATGATCTGAGGGCTGGAGCCCCTCTCCTACGAGGACAGGCTGGGAGAGTTGGGGGTGTTCAGCCTGGAGCAGAGTAGCCTGTGGGCAGACCTGATTGCAGCCTTGCAGGGCTTACAGGGGCCCATAGGAAAGGTGGGGACAGAGTTTTTAGCAGGGCTGGTTGTGACAGGACAAGGGGGGATGGTTTTAAACTAAAGGAGGGGAGATTTAGACTGGCTATAAGGAAGAAATTCTTTACCATGAAGGTGGTGAAACACTGTCAGGGGCTGCCCAGAGAGGTGGTGAAGGTCCCATCCCTGGCAACGTTCAAGGCCAAGTTGGCTGGGGCTGTGGGCAACCTGATCTGGTTAAACCTTTTGCATGCTTGGGGAGTAGTGCTCAGCCTACCCTGAAATATAATTTTTAGTCAATGAACTACTCATCTGGAAACGTGCTTCCCAGCATTACTCCAGCAGTGCTTAATTCGCTGGGTTCATAAAAGCATGCTCTCTGCCCATCCCGCTAACCCCGTTCCCTCTCTTCACCTAATTTGTAGAGGAGCAAATGAGAGATGCCTTTGCCTCTGCACCCTATAAAATATATATTAGCACTTTCACATGGGATGAGCCAACCATTTTACTGGTCAAATAACCTTGCTTCAGAATAAACTTTCCCACTTTCCTGTGGGAGAAAATCCTCACTCCATTTTTTAAACATCCCTTGTAAATTAAGACCTTGGTATTTTCTAAAGCTGTTCTATTCCCTACCTCATCATTTGTAAGCTTCTAATCCCTTTAATCTTTCTAGTCAGGAGACATCCAGGCAGCAGGGAGCTTTGTAAAGGTGTGGAAATCTCACCAAATTCCCGTAATGCCCTCCTGCACTGTGCTCCTGGTAGCTCCGCGGTGACGCATTACCCGGCTGCTGGAGGCCGATCAAGGAAGGGCAGTGCCCTGGGTTAGAGAATGATTTCATAAGTTGAAAGCCGGTTAAGAAGAAAGGGATCTCTTGCTAAACCCACTGCAAGTCCCTTTCTTCTCCCACCTTCTGGGAGTTTCACACATCTCTATCGCGGCACATTCAAGATGGACCATCCATCTCCTTCACTGAACAGCACCAAGAGGGGCAGGGACAGAACTGCTGTGCTGCCCTTAGTTGATAGCAAATTCCATGGGATGAGCTCCAGGCACAATCTAGGCAGAGCATTAAGGTGGCCAAATTTGAACGCGGCTGTAATTTTTACATCTGTACCTATTTTACGCCTGTATTTGCCCATCTCCTCCTCATTTAGCTACACTGCATTTCCCAGAGGCTTAAGCTTGTGAATTAGATAGAGTGAATAGTGGGATCTCCCGGAGGGTTTTTCGTGGCCCGATGAACACCTAACTCAAAAGAGTAGATGTGAAATGTCCTGAAGGCAGGAATTGTCTAGTCCATGGCTTAGTCATGTAGCTTCTGCAGAAGTCCACTCAGCCCTTTGAATTTGCAACGGTAGGTCTTTGTTCTAGCAAAGCTCAGTCCCAAATTCTAGGCAATTTTGCCTGAGCGAGGTTCTCAAATTTGGTGGCCTGATTCCCAGCAGCAGTGCTAAGAGTTTGCCAGGTAGGTTGGCTTGGGAGGTCCCCCGCATGAAGCCAGTCCTGCCTGGCCATGCTCTGTTTGCAGGTGACATGTCAAAGAAGCACAAGTATGACAAGGAAGCACAAGAGTGGCCATCGGGGGGTGAGGAACGGTTGCCTTGATGGGGACGTGGCTATCTCTAAGGAAGCTGCTGGGCAGGTTACGGATTACCACCTGCCTTTCATAACTCCTTGAGCTGTGGGCCGTCCTTCATGCCGTGGTGAAGGAAGGAGGATTTCCCTCAGCGTTCCTGTGTAAGGTGTTCTCATGGGTGCTTCGAAGGGTGAGGTTTTCACATCCTTCCATGGATGATCAGTGCCCTTAATGCAGAGACCTCCCAGTTTCAGCTGGTCCCCCCAAACTGGCAGCCAGGTGCAGAGACAAAGAGTATAAGAGCCATATGGACGAGTTGAGAAATTAAATAACTTTAGAGGAAGTGACCATGATGATATTTACTCCACTCCGCTCGGGAACAAGAGGTCAGCTGGCCAGGTAGTGCTGTGGAAAACCGCCTCTGCCAGAAAGGTAAACAGGCCTGTTTATGAATTCTTCCTTCGGAAAAAAAATGTTTTAAACAGCCCGATGGGATGACAGCTGACTTGATGCCCCGTAAGCTGTGGGTATCAGAAAGCAAGCCGTCTTTTTTCCCATCGCATCTCTGGTCCATCCCAGAGGTCTGGGTGCTGGTCTCCTGGAGCTGCAGAACGTACCCATGGGTGGGAGATCCTGGGCCATTGGTTCCCTAGGGGGGAACCAGTTCCCTCGGGGCGTGTCGAGACAGACCCCTGAGGGCCAGCACATTTGGTAGGTGATCCTTGATGAAAGGTCTCCCAAACCCACCCAGCCCCTTCCAGAAGCCCAGAGAAGGTTTCTCCAAGCTCCTGGAGGTCACCTGCCTTGCTGATGGCGAGGGTTCTGGCCAACCCCATGGACTCAGCAGCCAGCCTTTCCCTCCCACACCCTCTTCCCTAGATTGGTTTTTAAAAGATGAGAATTTTTTGAAGTAAACACTTATTCCTGCCAAAGCATTTAGGACACATTTGCTGTTCTCCACTGCAAAGGCAGGGTGGGAGCTGTGTTTTGCAAAATCAAAACAGGTTTCACAATATTACCTGGTGCCAGGAGAAAATGCTGGTTGACCAGTGGGTTCCCAATACAGTCATTAAATGCAAATGCCAAGTGCTGCCCCTTTGCCATTACGTACTCCACCTGCAAAGAGCAAAACAGCTATCGCTTTGACCTAACAAAATTAAAGTCTTCTGGATGGACAGGGGTTAGGAAAACACTTAAAAATGAAATTTTCTGGATTTCTTTGTCTCTAGTGTTGGTATTCTGCAGGAGCCAGCGAGCGAGCCATAACTGCGTGTTGTGGCAAGGTGTGGGCATGTTTCAGATTCCTCTACAAAATGGAAATGTGTAACACTGTAAAACCTCCTCCTTGCCTTTCCCGGAATTGGGCTCTCACAAGACCATTTGATGTATCCCAAGGGTTTGTCTGTGCCGTGGCTATGGGTGCGTCCGTGTGTGTTTGCACGCACAGCCATCACCCTTGCAAAGTGGAAGATGAGGGAATGGCTGAAACCCCACAGCAAACCATGAAGGTTTCATAAACCAGCTTGAATTCCCCACTTAACTTCATTGGCTTCAGTTCATCAAAGAGCCCGCGCTCAGCTCTGGGCTGTCGGCACAGCAACAGCATGAATGCCCTCGTTATTTATCACCAGGTGCCTGGTGGAGCAGAGCAGCACAATTTGCACCCAGCTCATTTAGCATTTGCAGATGAGCACTAACTGGAGGGAACCAAGTGTGGGTTGGTTGCCCAGGGTTTATCTCTTAGGGTCAATAGCAGATTCCCTGGAGGGATTCATCATCCATCAGTCTGGAACAAGTCCTGGGCATCCAAGTGCTAAGACCAAGTCTGGAAGATGCATGGCGTGCTCTGCAGCAGGAGCAATGTGGTGCCTGCGTTCCTGGGGGATGAAAATAATGCAGGCAAACTCCTCCAAGCAGGGCAGGGGGAACTCAAGGTTATGAAAATGAAATCATTCTTCTTCTTTTGCTTTTCCAATGACTGCTACTGTTAAAATGAGTAATTGTGGAGCAGCCGTGTCCAGACAGAACTGTTTCTGCTCATGGTTCTTGGTGATAGTCAAAGATGCCTTATGCAGCGAGGAAAGCAAACAGCAGCTGAAAGTCACGCTGCCTCGGGTGAGTCTCCAAAGATCCATGGATCGGTGATGGCAGACACAGCCCCAGGCAGCCAGTTTTGCTGAGAAAAGATCAGATTTGGTAGGGTTAAATAGGATCAAATAGGGTTAACGGGATAAATGCCCGTCTGCTGCTGTGCGTGGTCAGGGAGGGCAAATGAACGATAATCAACCTTCATGGACGAGGATGTCGGCCGCGCACTCCAGGGGACCTAAGGGCACTGAGCAGGCACACGAGTCCTCTCTGCTGGCATTAGGGGAAGCGGTGAGGTGTTGGCCACTGCCAGAGACAGAACGCAGAGCTCCTGACACAACGGTCTTGTCTGTCGCGACAGCCCCACGACTGAGTCATGACTTCAGTGCTGCCCCCCTGCTCTGGTGTAGCTCCTCCAGGATACCTCCAGCAGGCTCTGGTAGAAAGAATCTTGGGGAGGAGCTCATCCTGAAGGTTTTTGTGGTAGATTTCGTTACCTGGGGAAGCAAGGTTTGCCATTGTGAATGCTCCCTCCACCATGCCCAACAAATTAAAGCCAACAGGCAGTAAACTTCCATGGGCTATTACCCCTCTCCCAGAGGAGGTTAAGTGTGATGAGGGCCAAATTGCCGTTTAATGTGATGTAATTGATTTTATAAGCTGTTGTGTTAACAAGAAGCTCTACGGTGTTCCCTGGCCATCACCCAGACAGTTTGGAAGCATCTGGTGCGTGCCCCTCCCCAGCGGTGGGCAAGCACTGGGAGTTGCTGGTAGGCATCGGCTTTGCATGTAACCCACCCAGTAGGACTAGTGCTCAGGGCTGGGGTTAGAGAAAGGATGCTACAAAGACTTGGAGAGCTTCTGCCTTCTTGGTCCTGGCTTCCCTGGGGTGTTTGGGAGCCCTGCATGGGCAGAAGGAGCGCCTGTCTGGTGCAGGGAAGCAGCTCAGCATCCCCTGGGAAGGGCAAGGTTGAGCAGCCCGTGTTGGTGAGGAGCTGCAGGCTCCCCACGGAGCCGGGGAGTGCTTGGTGCCAGCGCTGGCCCCTGCCATGGCAGGAAGATTTGACTGTAACTGGATGGCTCCATCAGGACAAGCTATGGGGAGCAACGCCCCCATCCCAGTGCAGGGACGAGGCGCCACGCCAGGCTCTGCTGGCTGGGATGAGAAGGGTGTCCCTGTGTCCTGCACCCCAGACAGATCTCGTGTACAGCACTGGCTGCTCCCCCAGCAGCCACGGGCTCTCCATCCTTCATGTTCCTCCTCCTTCTGCCACCAGGAGGAGCTTCCCTGGGCTGGGGGCGAAGGGCAGCGGGGTGAGCTGGGCCCTCCTGCCGGCTGGGGCTGGCAGGAGCAGGGCAGATCACTGAGACCTTCTGGGTCATCAGGGCTTTGTGGCTGTCCCAGCGTGAAGGGCTTCGCTGGAGGCGTCAGGCGAGGCCGCACAGCACTTGGTGCTCACTGTATCCTTTCTATTATCACTGCAAGCAAGGAAAATGAGCAACCTGATTTTTTTTTTTCAGTTTTTGACTGGGCTGCAGGGCTCTCCTGGCTCCAACGTACCGCCCGATGCTGGTCGTGTCCCAGCGGCCCCAGCCCTCAGTTCCTGCAGCCCCTCAGCTGCCTCCTGCTCGGGAAGCCGGGAGCTGCTCCACCTCCCCGGAGGTGAGCCCAAGGCATAATTAACGCTGCTAAAGCCGCCAGTGCTGCCCTGCACGCATGCAGGGTGTTATTTATTCCTGAGTCCCTCTCAGCCTGGTGCTCTGGCAGTGGAACCCGCCAGCTCTGACTAATGGTCCCAGAAGCCCTGTAGGATGTTTGAGTTGCTTTTTCGTTTACGGATTCGGTGGGTCCCTGGTAATTGGAACGTGGCAACTTCTAACACATAACAGATGATACGGCGGTGGAGGGAATTTGTCATTGCTTCACTCCCCTATGGCAAGAAGGGCTCATAAGTCACAGCTGACAAATCTTTTAATGACTTTTAAACTTCATTTACAGAAAAGAATGACCATAATCAACAAACAATGATGGGTTACTAATCTTTCTGTATTCAGATGCCTCTATGGGAGCTTAACGTTGGGAAGGGAAGGGTGATGCCGTCCCGGAGAAGGGCTGGCGGAGTGTGAAGGGTTGAAAACAGCATCCATGGGGAGCCCCGAGCGTCCACGCAGCCCCGAACCATCACACATAATCACAGGATGCAAGACTGGCATGATGATGTTGGTGGGGAATGAGAGCAGTAAATGATGTACCTTCATCTGCTCGCTGACATTGGTGGGAAGATGGCCGGACCATCAGTCATCTCTGGGCTTCAGGCAAACCAATGCCAGGGGTAGCAGAGCACACATGAGCAGGTGTACCCGCCGTAAAACCAGGCTTTCTTTTAGTCCTTGCGTCCATGTAGAACTGGAGAGGCAAAGACCAGTAGACAGGGAGCAGGATTTATTATTTTTCAGGAGGAAATGGGATGGCTGCCAACATAGGTTTTGCTGTAGTGGTCACCTCAAGCGGCTCAGCTGCTTTTCAAGTCTCTGCTCCCATCACCACAGCTGCATCCCTCCCATCTGAGATGCTTTCCTTGGGGTGAGAGTGCCTCCCCAGTCTCTGTGGAGCCTCTGAGGTGGCATTGAGACAGCCAAAGCTCAGCAAATCCCACCGCAAGTGAAGTAGGAGCCCACATCCCAGTGACTTTACAGAGAGATGTATCCTAATAATTTATGTCATTCTGCCTAATTAAAGTGTCTGAAATAATTTTGAAAGGCAGTCAGCTGCTAATTAACTCTGAGAGAGGACAGGACCACGTCAAAACCCTCAGCTGTCACAGAATTGAGGGGCAGCATGCCAAGGACCAGCAACTTCTTGCTCTGCGCTCCCTAAGGCTCCCCATCCCATGTCCTGCTCCCCACCTCGCCAGCGCAACCTGGGGAGCAAGAGCCTGGCTTCGGGGATACCTGTGATGTGGAGTCCTGTAGCAGGTGGGGGGGACTGTCAGCTGGGTTTCTCTGTAGAAAAGCATGGACAAGCATTTTGGAGGAACCAGTCTGGTCTGGGTCCCAGAGGGACACCTTTGACCCACGGGTGGTGGCAGCACTCACGGTTTCCTCCTCAGCTCATGGTTTTTTCAAGTCTCCAGGCATTTGGGGCTTTGCTAAAATCCCTGGCGGCAGGAACCACGTGGTGGTGTGGAAATCCTTGGCTTCTACTCGGTCATTCATAGCCCTCACAGCTTGGAAAAGGCAGGGCCAGCCCCAGGAGCACAGTACAAACTGGGGGGTGAGCAGGACCGGTTTGGCTGGGAACAGAGCAGCATTTGCACGTTAATGAAGCCATGGCACCAAGATGCAGGACTTAGAGACACCAGCGGAGCTAAATAATGAGAATTGCATCTGTGAAGCTCCATCTGCAGCAGCTCCTCTTTGGGAGCTCAGTGGCCCTGGCCAGTGATTAAATAATCTGCTGATGGGTTGGCAGCATGAAATGGGGTCCCTCCTGGAGCCCAGATTTTCCCCTTCCTTCAACATTGCCATGTGTTAAGAGGTCCATGTGTCCTTCTCACAGGAACCTGCACCATGCCTTGCATAGGGCAGGACATGGCCCAACGTTGGAACTTGGGAGCGCTCCTGAGGTCACCCATTAGACGTGGCCCAGTGGGGTTTTGTATAAGGAGGTAGGCACTGGGCTCATGGGCCGGGGCAGGAGGCTCTTCCTCAGCCAGGCTGGGAGCCCCGCCCTTCCACCACTCCTGCTTCCCCTCTGCCTTGCCTGGGGCGCTCTTCCACCACTCCTGTTTCCCCTCTGCCATGCATGGGGAGATGCAAAAAGCAGCAGCGAAGATGCTGGTTCATTAACAGCTAAGCAAGCTCCCAGAAAGTTAACTTGCTTTTCCTCATAAATAAATCATTTGCTGTTAAAACAACATTTGGGCTCTGTGTGTGTGTGTGTGTGTGTGTGTGTTCATTAAGGAACATCAAGTCAATAGGTGGCTGATGAGAACCTGTCTCCGCTGCATACGATTGGGAGAGTGGGGGATGGAAACATTGTGTTTTCCTATTAGGCTGTGAATGATAAAGAATTAAAGAATAATTCTCAATAAATTAGTCATGGCCAGCCATTAATGAGCATCTTGGTAACATACTAATGAGCTGGCTTCAGATGCCTGTAAAAAAGGACTTTAATTAGATTAGTGCATGTAGCATTGTCCATACCCCGGTAGGTAATCATCAGGTTTTGCACCAGTGGGATTACGGGTGACATTCTATTTAATTGCTGTTTCCTTTTCATTTTCTTTCCTTTTTTTTTTCTTTTAAAGATTCTTTCCTCCAAAGAATTTTGTTTCTGTTCTTGAACATAACCTAAATGTTATCCATGGAATTCTGCATCTGAAAGTGCTGCCAGGCTGGGCTTATCTGATTCAGTTGACCTTTAAAATTTATTTTGCTGCTGTCAGAAAGAATGTTGGTTTGTTCACAAGAGATTTCCAAGATGATTAGAAGCAGAGACTCCTGAAAAGTCTACTTGTTGCATATTCTGCAAGCAAAGGATGATACTACCTATTTTTTTTTAGGAGAAAAATGCTTTAATTTAAAAAATATTCTCATGGAAAAGCAGAGTCCAGAAAAGCTCAGTGCGAGGGGGGAGTCCGTATTCAAGTAGGCAGTGAAAGAGCTGCTGAGGAGCTTCTCCTCACTGGCTGAAGCCCAGGTTGGTCCATGTAGGCTTTAGAGGATGCCCTAAGTCTTGGTGCTAGTGTAGGACTAATGGTGGGATTTCTTTCTTGGCCCCCTATGCTGTCAGGACTCTTCCCATGTTTCAAATGCGATGTTGTTAGCATGGGAGTAGAACCCCAAATTTAGCCCGTCAAGGGTGAAACCTGCCTGAAAATCCTGATCAGTGCATGACCACAATCCTTGTTTTCAGAGGAATTCAGCTCTGATCCGAAGGGTAGGACTGAGGGTCAGGGGCACTTCTGGTGCACCTCGCGGGGTAAAAAGCTGACTGGATGGCCAAGCCCAAAGGGTGATGGTCAACTGAGTTAAATCCCATTGGCCAGTCACAAGCAGTGTTCCCCTGGGCCCAGCTCTGTTTAACATCTTTATCAATGACTTGGACGAGGGGATTGAGGGCACCCTCAGTCAGTTTGCAGATCACACCAAACTGGGCGGGAGTGTGGATCTGCTGGAGGGGAGGAGGGCTCTGCAGAGGGACCTGGCCAGGCTGGATCCATGGGTCCAGGCCAATTGAGTGAGGTTCAACATGGCCACAGGCCAGGTCCTGCACTTGGGTCACAACAACCCCACGCATCGCTACAGGCGTGGGGCAGAGTGGCTGGAAAGCTGCCCGGCGGAAAAGGACCTGGGGGTGTTGGTCGACAGGCGGCTGAATATGAGCCAGCAGGGTGCCCAGGTGGCCAAGAGAGCCAACGGCATCCTGGCTTGTATCAGGACTGGTGTGGCCAGCAGGAGCAGGGCAGTGACCGTGCCCCTGTGCTGGGCACTGGTGAGGCTGCCCCTCGAATGCTGGGTTCAGGGTTGGGCCACTCACTCCCAGAAGGACCTGGAGGGGCTGGAGCGTGTCCAGAGAAGGGCAACGGAGCTGGGGAGGGGTCTGGAGGCCAAGGCTGCTGGGGAGCATCTGAGGGAGCTGGGGGTGTTCAGCCTGGAGAAGAGGAGGCTGAGGGGAGCCTTTATTGCTGCCTACAACTGCCTGACAGGAGGGGGGAGCCGGGGGGTCGGTCTCTGCTCCCAGGGAACGGGCGATGGGACAAAGGGAAATGGCCTCAAGTTGCACCAGGACAGGTTTAGGTTGGACACTGGGGAAAATTCCTTCCCCGCAAGGGCTGTCAGGCACTGGAAGGGGCTGCCCAGGGCAGGGGTCGAGTCCCCATCCCTGGGGATATTTAAAAGCCGGGCAGATGAGGTGCTTAGGGCCAGGGCTTAGTGGTGGGATGGCAGGGTTAGGGGAATGGTTGGGCTTGGTGATCTTAAAGGGCTTTTCCAACCTAAACCACTCTGTGATTCTGTGTCACATTGCCCTGCTGGTGGGACAGCATCATGACCCTGCGGTGAGGAGCCCATATATGCACTTAACCTCCTGAATCTGCCTTCTGGCAGCTGTGTCCTGCCCCACTGGGAGCCCCACAAGCTCCAGCACAGCCACACACATTTGGAGTGAGCCCCAGATCTGTGGAGATGGGCAGGGTGGGGAACAGGGGCTGCGCGGATGGACCTCAGAGCTCCCAGCCGTAGGTCACCCCTTTATCACACTTAGTAAACTCTAATGAACAGATTTTTAAGCTTTCTATAGGCATGAATAATGTATAGGACAGATGGTTGTGAGCCACAGCTATAAACTATACGCTGACCTGATAAACTTGGTAAGTTGTACCTTTAACAACTGATTAAATACTTATTGAAACAGCCATGGATTCTTTATTGCTCCTTTACCAGTTGCACTGAAATTTAAATTGGAGCTGGGTTTTCCAAGGATTGGCAGGATTTCTCCAGTTCAAAATTACTTGTTGTTTTAATTAAAAATTAAAAAAGGAGGCTGTGTGCATAGCAAGACAAATAGTTGAGGGAGCTAATTCTGTTCATCCACTCAACATCCACTCGTCTGGGCAGCAGCACCCTGCGTCAGACAGGAGTGAACCCCACTACAAACCAGAGGGATTCAGGAATTCTGCCTCGCACGCTGTCCCCCAGCGCAGAGGCCCCAGCCCGGGGGGGCCACAGGTGACCCCGTGCTTGCTGGTCCCGGTGCTTCAGCCATAGGTGACAGAGGCGGCTGTGGAACGGTGATGGAGCGCTGCAGCTTCACGGAGCCTGGGGCTGCTCTGGGAAAGGATGCGCCGACCTAAAAATTCACAGCACATCAGACGTGGCGTAAAGTAAGATGGATCAAGGGGACAGAGTCAACCCCTGACACCCCTTCGCCCTACAAAATGCAGAACTTGGCATCTGCCACAAGCGAATGGTGTCAGCCAGGATTATTTGCTTACGTCCTGCAGCAAATGAGCTTTAATGAACCAGGCTTGGCTGATGTTTTCTCTCCCGCCTGCTCAGTGGCTTTTCTTTTTCCTCTGTACAGTCCAAGAGCACAGGATGGGTGCAGCCTCCACCGAAACGGGGCTTAAGGAGGCCAGGGGTGGGCAGCCGGTACCCCCCGCCTTCACCCACCACGTAAATTGAGGCTCGGTGGAGAGCAGGCAATGAGGCCAGGTTATAAATATGGCTGTATTTATACTGGGGGCTCTCCTGTGGCGCGGAGGCATCGCTGCCCATGCCGCTGCAAGCAGCCGCCATCCAGAGCCGTTCCAGTGGCATCGCCTCCTGACACATCGGGTCTTAACGCTGTTTCATTCTGTCAAGGAAAATGTGATGTGCGGGGTGGAAACTGGGCTGAAACTGGGCTTGCCCGCCCAAAACCCGCAGAGCCTGCGTGCTCAGGAGGAAGAATCGGTGTCCTCGGGCAGAAAGTATCGTGTGTCCCCCAGCAAAAATGGGGGGGCTGCGGGGATGCACCGTGGGCTGCAAGGCAGCGTGGCTGCCTTCTCCATCTCTGCCCCAGCCACACCACGCCAAGGGGGTGGCCTGGGTGTGGAGGGTAGATGGGGCTGGGTGGCTGTGAAGGGTCCTGGGCTGGAGGCTGGCGGGGGCTTGGCGCTGGGGTGGGTAAGAGAGCGGCGTCTCAGGGGGGGCTTCTGGCTGGGGTAGGGTTAATTTTCTTCCTAGCAGCTGGGATAGTGCTGTGCTTTGGATTTAGGGTGAGAATGATGTTAATAATCCCGGGATGTGTTCATTCCTGATGAGCAGGGCTTGCACAGAGCCAAGGCCTTTTCTGCTCCTCACCCCACCCCACCAGTGAGCAGCTGGGGGGGCACAAGGAGCTGGGGGGCACATGGCCAGGACAGCTGACCCCTACTGACCCCAGGGATATCCCACACCGTATGACATCATGCTCAGCTGAGGGATGAAGAAGGAAGGGGGGAACGTTGGGAGCGATGGCGTTTGTCTTCCCAAGCTGGAGCCCGGTTGTCCTGGGGGTGGCTGAGCACCTGCCTGCCCATGGGAAGCAGGGAATGAATTCCTTGTGTTGCTTTGCTTGCACACACAGCTGTTGCTTTCCCTGTTAAACTGTCTTTATCTCAGCCCACGAATTTTCTCACTTTCACCCTTCGGATTCTCTCCCCTGTCCCACCCGGGGGGAGCAAGCGAGCGGCTGGGAGGGCTGAGCTGCCAGCCAGGGTTAAACCACGGCAGGACCAGGAGCCAGGGCAGTGACTGCAGCTGATGGAGGCTGAGCCTGGACGGGTCTGGGCTGACTCGTCTTGCAAGGTGGAGCCCTGGGAAGTATTCAGAAAAATTCACGTTCCCTATACAAGGAGCCCCTTGTCTGATGGGGGATGGGACAGCCCAAAATAGCACCCGAGAGACCCAAGGACCCGCTCTGCGAACTGCAAACGCATCTGCTCTTACCAGGCTGCATTCAGCTGCACTTCACAGGGGGAAAAAGATTTGCAAAAGGGACCCACAGCTTTGGAGCAAGCTCGTCTGGCTCCCGCTGAGCTGATCTCCAGCTTTCCGGCCCTTCCAGCTCGCTCACCATAGCAGAAATTTCCCCAAAGGACAGCCGTGGTCCTGCAGAACTGGAATAATAACCATGACATCTTTGTCTACCCCCTTTTTTTAATAACTTTCTGGTCCCTTAGCAATCACGCTTGGGAGAATCGAAGCTGTTTTCCCCAGAAAACCCAAGGACTGGTTTCCTTCCCGTTTATTCTATTTATTGAACCGCACACCAGTGGGGAGGGTCCTCCCGCTCTCTGGGAGGAGGGCTGAGCCCCTCTGGGTTTCTGTGCAGGTCTTGTTGGGGCCTCAGAAGTTATTAAAAAGATTGCAGGGTTTGTGTTGGTTATTAAACTAACGCTTTGGAGCTTGGCTCCGGCGTTTGGGGACTCACTAGCAAATTATTCACAGCTCTCGGGGAGGAATGATTGGCACCGGCAGTAGCAGGGGCTTTCCTTTTAAACGCACGTGCATTTCTGCGCTCTGGCAGTGCAGTCAGTGGAGTTCCTCAGTCTTGTAGCTGGCCGTGTTTCTTTTTAAAACTGCTTTTTTTCAGCTAAAAGGACTGGTTTAGGCAGAAATCCCTCAGAGCCAGGCATCTGGGTCGATCGCTGCCCGAAGCGGGATGCTCGCCGTGTGACAGCCCATTTGTTTGTGCTGGGGCACGTTAACTGCCCTGTGCCTCCCTGAAACGCAGCTTGCTTCCCGCTTGCAAGAAAGGGACAAGAAAGATGTATGGACGTTAAAGGTTTGGGATGAAAGTAGGGGGGTGACCTCCAAAAAGCAGTGAGGTGGTGCAGAATTGGGGTTTGTCCTGTGCAAGAGTATTGGAGGTGGTTAACGAAGACCTGCACCAGCCTGCATCGTTCGGGCTTGCTCCAGCACGTGGGCAGGGGTGCACCAGCCCTGTTGTCGGAGCCAGGGAGCACCCAGCTCTCACTGAAGCACGGGCTGCAACATCCATCGCGTCTGCTAATAAGACACAGGTTTGCTGGTGCTTTTTCAGCACCCCACATGCCAAATTTTCACCAAACCCAGCAGGGAGCAGCTTTGGCCCTTTGCCCTGTGCCAGGGGTCCCCACAGGATGGCTTCATTTGTCACCTGGCTCCCAGTGGAAGGCCACCACATTGGGAAAACTTGTTGCTGGGCAGAGATGGGGACAGGATGAAAAACTGCATCTCCCCTTTTGTGAGCAGGCGTGATAAGGGGAGAACAACAGCCCGGCTGTGCGCTGCGGAACTTAAGAGGGCTCTCTGCAGGAGAGGATGGTGGGACTCGGTGGGTTTTTTTTGCTGCCGCCTTCAGTCCATCACTGAGACCGTGGCCCCTGGGGTTTTCAGACACCTGGCTCTCAATTAAACAGCTAATCTGTGAAGCAAGGCACTTAAAGCAGGGAGGAAAAATAGCTTATCAAGTAAACCAGCTCTGGCCTTGGGCTGCTACCAGACTGAATATCAATATTTTTAAGGGATTCCGGAGCGTTAAACAGCAGCAGGGACCGTGACGTTGTGTCCAGCCGTGCTGTCCTAGGAAGAGAGGAGAAGCGCTGGCGGGGAGGGGACTTCGGTGGGGGGTGCCTGGGTCGGGGGCACGTGCAGGCAGGCACAGCCTTTCCCCAAGTGTGGGAGCTTCATGGGAGCTTCTTGGGAGCTCAGCGTGGTAAATGGCGTGGGGGGTCCTTGACTTTTTGGGGGACAAAGCTCAGGTAACCCCATGTTGTGTTTTCTTCCCAGCCTGGAGGTGGCAAACAGGCTTCCAGCCTGGCAGGGCGGTAAATCCACGGAGAGCTGCGGTCCCGGGATCCATGGTAGGGTCAGGTTGCAGGGACAGTGGTCAAAGAATGGCTGGAGAGCCTGGGAGTGGCACAGCCTGGGTGCAGAGGGACGTGTTTCTGGGGTCACCATGACGTGGCTCCACCACTGTCCCCTTCAGAGCTCACAGGGTCCCCGCTGGTACCAGCACCTGCCCTGGGCGGAGGGACACGGGACACAGGAACAAAGGAAGGAAGGAAGGAGCTTCTGGCCATCTCATCCTTAAGTGCATCTGTCTTTGGGGGCGACTGGGGGCGGGAGGTGTTGTTATGATGCTCCTGTAAGTTTTGGTGATGTCAGTGGCACCAACCCCTTCACCCCCCACCTCTCCCACCTGGGCCTCAGTTTCCCTTGCAGGGATGATAATACTGACCTGTCCTTGGTGTTCTTTGAGGTCCTGCAGGTGAAGGAGCCCTTTATACATTCATTTATCTATGTCCAAGAATTATTACTAGTGGCATTTTGGTTTGTTCGCTTTTCCAAGTCTGCCTTGTTGCAGCTGTGGGTTGGGGGATGAAAGGTAAAATAATAGCTGTGCAAATGCATCTGCCGAAGACAGTGTAGTTATTGGAATATTAATCTATAACCAGTGATATCTGCCTCTGCCGTGTGTATTTTCCTACCCCGACACATCACCAAGACTGTCTGCTCTGACTCGTGCCCACTGCTTTCTCGGTGGTGTACCAAAGAGACGCTGGCTCGAGAAGACGCGGTGCCTCGTAGCGCTGCACCGGCGAGCCATGGCGCTTCACGTGGAAGGGATGCTAAGCCACCACGGCTGATGCTGTGCTGGGTTTAACCAGGGCACCACGCAGAGGGCTCCAGTGGGAGGCAGTTAGGTGGAGTATGAAATATTAATATGCGATGGTTAAAATGTCCTTTCCAGTTGTTGCAGTAAGGGGAGCAGTAAGTGATGCAGAATTAATATTGTGTGTAAGAAGAAACCCTAAATGGATGGGACAGGGAAGGCAAGGGAGGCTGCGGGCTCCAGGGCGTGCCAGGCTTGCATGGGGATGTCAGAAGAGTGCTTTGCACAGGGTTTCTGAACAGCCAGTGCTGGTAATGAGAGCCATGCAGGCTGCTTGTTAAATGGGGGACATCGCTGATGGTACCTGAAATGTCAGTGCACTGCTGTGCTAGAAGCCCAGGGTTCCATCTCCCAAGCCTTGGACAACACTCCCTGCCAAAGCCACACTCCCTGCCTGGGCAGGGACAGCAGTCGGTGGCAGATGGCACTGGGAGAGCATCCCGTCCATGGAGATGGTGGGTCCTCGTTGGCTCCCTCCCAAGTCTTTCCCAGCGGCGTGGCCGTCACCTTGCCTGACCTTGAGTTTGCCATCTGGTGGCCCTGTCCCATCGCTCATCAGCTACAGGCACGGCTCCTGCGCAGATCTGCGGTGTCCCGAGATGGCCCCAATGCGCAGAGCCACAGGGGCTTCCACCAGGGAGCCAAGGGAAGGGCTCTACCGAGGGAGGGGTTATGCTGAGCCACCCCCTCCATCATCGGCCCCACAGTCAGTTCTCCCATCATCTCCAGCTCCTACAGCCAGAGGCTTTATTGGTCTGGGGGGACCCGGCATCCCAGGCGGGGAGGAGAGAAGGCAGAGCAGGAGACAAGCACACGCTGGTCCAACTACAAGCAGCATGGGAGAAGGTGATAGGAGCCAGACAAGGAGGGTGCAAGGTGGGGTTGGGGGAGCAGGGACCTGGGAGAGGTGCACGTTCCCCCCCTTCCCCCCCCCTCTGTGGATGCCTGGGAGATGCCTTAGGAGATGTCCCTCTCCAGGTGAAAATTCATCTGGTGCCTTAGTACCCACCTGAGAAATGCATCGTCTTCATCCGTCTCTTTTACCTTTAAAACAAACCCAGGGAGTGGAGGATCCATTGACAGCATCAGGGCTGGCTCATGTCGCACCCGCTGAGAGGGCAGCCCGCTAGATCTGAGGGAAACCACGGGGTTTATGCCCCCACACACCCCCATCCTACCCAAATCCTCCAGACAGCCCTTCCTGTTCCCAGGCACAGGGGCAGCTTAAGGAGCTCAGCGCCCTGATGCAATTGGTGCTTGCAGCTGCAAACAGCTGGTCAGAGATGCAGACTGGTGTAAATAAATAGTCGCCTCTGGGCTCGTTAGAACTGGGGAAGGGCTTGGGCAAACAGCAGCCGGGGGTTTCCCTAGGCTGGGGCTTGGGGTAGCAGCAGTAAAACTCTTCAAAGTCAGGTGTATTTTATTTGAGAGCTGTATTTTATTTTGAGGCAGAGAGCATTCCTCTGGCCTGCCTGTGCCTGGGCCAGTCCTGGAAAAGGTAGGGCCAAATTCAACTAACCCACCCACTTTCTGTGGTGAAGCGTGTGGCCAAGGAGATGACATGGGTGATATCTGCCTTGATTTCAGGAAGGCTTTTGATGTCATCTCCCGCAGCATCCTGGCATCCAAGCTGGGACACAGTGGCCTCCAAGAGCAGCGCAGGCTGGATGGCGGGGCTCTGAGGGCAGTGAGATGGGCTCATCATCTGCCTGTGCAAGAGGAGCTCCTCCAGGGACTGGGGGTGGGGGAAAGAGGGGCCATGGACGGGTAGCAAAATGGGTTGGAGATTGCATAAACTCTGGCAGATAAACAAGGATGGAAAAGTGGGAGTGCATTGTCTAGAAGGGCCAAAGTGCAGCTGAGTTGGGCCAAAGATGTCCATGCGGCACAGGCAAGAGAGGTGCCAGGGCAGGTTCACTCTGAAATAGAAAATACGAGCACCAGGAACTGGGAACTCCAGGAGTCACCAAGTGTAAAGGCACATGTTGAAGGCATGGTCCCACAACATCTCTGAAACCCCGGGGCAGAGAGAGCCCACAGCGGGGCGGATGTGCCCTTGGGTACTAAGGCCATCCAGAGCTACCTGCATGCAGGTACCCTACATGTGTGCCAGCTCTCTGGAGATCCCGCACAGCGTTAACTGGTCTCAGGGGGGTTCTTATGGAGGTCTCCATGGATGGCCATCCTGGAACAGCCTCCAGCCAGGCTTTGCACAGGTACTTGGGACTTCTGAGAAGGGAGGCCCTGAGGCTCAAGCTGGGTACCCAGAGTGACCAAGTGGCTGGAAACAGCCTTGGATCTTCCCCTGTGTCTCCACCTCTGCACCAGTAATGGGGAGAGTTTCCTCTGCGAACCTCTCCCAGACTGCACTGCAAAAATCTGTTAAAATAGACAGTATTAAGCAAATGTTATTATGTAGGTTGGAACTTTGAGCAACCTAAAAGAGATTGGGCACCACTTGCCGGCGACGTGAGGATTTAATTTACTTTGATGCCTTTAAAAGTCCTGTCCTTCGGTTATTTTTTTCCAGTGGTTTTAGGACACTGTGCTGCCAGGAATTGTTTGTAAAAAAACAAACCCAAAAGTCTCCAGCTTTCTTAGTCTGTAAGGGTGAAAGGGAAAATATAACGAGCCAGACTCAGACGAAGCCTTAACTTTTTTTTGATTGGATTTAGCAGGGAGATCATTTCCAGACTCAATGGTAGGTTAATAGAGTCACTGGGGTTAGAGCCCAGCAAGATTTATTGTGCCACCACATCCTCCCGCAGCTCCAGGCCGAGGATCAGCCTTGCCAGGTATCTCCAATGCTCTGTATGGTCTGGCTTTAAATGATGAAAGGAGTGGAGTGTCCAGTCCTTTGTGCTCTGAAAATTAAAAAGGCGGAGGTCTGGACATCATAGCTTGTCTATTTGATCGCTCATTGATTGCCGTCGGTGTTCAGACACTCCGTGTCCCCCCAGGTCGGGCTGCAGGCACTCTCTGTGTGCAGGAGTCTCCTCTGTTGTCTCTTTACCTCCATGCTGGACCGAAGTTTCGAATCCTGGAGATGCAGAGCTAGCAGCAGCGAGCCCTCATGCTTGTCTGTGCAGACAGACATTCCCTCGGGCAGAAACAGGGCTATGGGCAGAAGCAGCCCCACCCCAGGAGCAGAGCAGGCTTCATCAGGAGGACATCCATCACCCAAGAAGCCCAAATAAGGCTCACCTGGAAAGGGGTGAGATATGTAGGATGACGTTATCCCCCCTAATAGGTCTAGGGGGAGATCAGAGCAACCAGAAATTTTGGGTCCTGTGTGGAAGCTCTGTGCAGAAGATGGGGAAGAAGGAGGGCTTAGGTTCCTTGAAAGTTTGGGGTGAACCCCCCAAAAGCACATCAGGTAACTCTGCAGCATTTCCCCAGGCCTCTGCCTGCTTAGGGAGGAGTGGAGGAAAGACTCGTTGCGTGTTTTAGGGCTTGGCAAAGACAGAGCATCGCAGACTGACGAGGTCAGGGCAGCCAGGCAGCCAGGTAGCTGCCACCATCCTCACCTTGGACCAAGCTGCTCAGGCAAACTCGGGCTTTGAGCTCAGAGAGCCAAAGCTCCCAAGCCAGGCAGTGCTTTAGCTCTGCCCAGTGCCAAGGCAGACGTTGGGGACCACCAGGGAGGGGACACCATGGCCCTGGGGTAGCAGTGCATCATCTCCTGAGCCGGGCGATGGGCTGGGTGACTGCTTGGGGCCATGGGCACCCCAGTGGCTCTGTCCTGGGTGCCAGGCATTACCTGTGGCACTGCTGGAAGGGGCTGGGGAGGATCAGAACTGTAATGTGCACCATAAAACGCCTCCCACGGCTCCGAGCTGACTTTCCCCAGGCAGATACCACACGCTGGGTATGCAGCACACAACAGCCATCCCAAAGCCTCCCCTCTGCATCTGGAAGGTGAAAATCCACCGGATGATGCCTTTGGACAGCTTTAATTTTTGCTGTAGAAATGTGAGCAGGCAGTGGAATAGGCAGCTAGAATAGCTTTAATTTCGCACAATTTCCAGCCCTGTCCCTGGCTCCTCTTTGTCCTCAGAGGTGAAGCCTGTACTCAGGGGCTGCCCATTAAATACCCCAGCCCAAGAACCCAGAGGATCATGCCTTGTGGCGGTGGGAAGCAGGTTGGAGTGACTTCCAGCTGATCCGGCCGACGGCTCAGTGATTCCCAGGCCAACAGTGACACCTCCTGTTTGCACAAAATTCAGCTCAAAGCCCGGCACATAAATGTGTGGGCAGGCAGCAGAGCACAGATAGGAGCACATGGGCTGCTCCATCACCGATCTCTCTTCATGCGCATCCCAAAAACCTCAAATCCTCTTCCAGCTGCAAGTGCAGATCCACAGGGATGGGGACGGCCCTGTGCGTGGTGAGAGCTGGCCTGTGCTCAGCAAGGGAAGCCTGGGAAGGCAGACGTGAGCAAAGGTGCTGAATGCAGACTGCTTTAAAAGAGCCGTCCTTGAATTGTAATAAAGCACAGAGAGGTAAAAGCTTTCCTGTAATAGCATTAAAGCTTTTGCTTAGATGCAAAATTTATTTAAATTGTGTTTTGTGCCCCAGAAGCAACCAGCTTACACCCAGACTGTCAGCCTGGTAAGTAGGGTTCCAGCAAGAGTTTTGTGCTGGCTGCAACGTTCCCCTCCCCAGCACACCGGGACTCCCTGGAGGTGGGGTCCCTCCAGCTGTGACTGGTTGCAGTTGAAGCGCTTGTTCCAGGCTTGCTGGGAGATTTATCACCTGCCCCTTTTTTGTAAGACTCCTGCAATTCCCTTGCGCGCCTTCCTGACTCCCAGTTTGTTCATCCAGGTGTTCAAGATGTCATTGAAGGTGCAGACAAGCAACATCACGAACAAGAATGACCCCAAGTCCATCAACTCTCGAGTCTTCATTGGTAATCTCAACACAGCTGTGGTCAAGAAGTCAGATGTGGAGACCATCTTCTCCAAGTACGGCCGGGTGGTGGGCTGCTCCGTTCACAAGGGCTATGCCTTCGTACAGTACTCCAACGAGCGGCACGCGCGTGCTGCCGTCCTGGGTGAGAACGGGCGTGTGCTTGCTGGCCAGACGCTTGGTAAGTCTTTCTGTCATCCATTTTAGGTGTTCAGGTGCAGGTTGGTTGCTCCCTAGGGGATGGTCAGGGGATGGCCAGTCCAAGGTCAAGCTAGGACATCAGTCTGCAGGTTGGGGTCGGGTCCAGTGATGGTGAACAGGTCAAACACAACCCAGTGATGACCAAACAGGTCTGTAGTGACGAGGCTGGTCTGAGGCCAGGCTGGGAAGACAGCCAGCGGGTCAGGATCAGCAGGGTCCATGGCCAGGCCCCAGCACGGCTGTGACAGCACCGGAGACCAATGCTCCTACAGATGGGGCTGAAGGCTCCAGCGTCCCATGTGGGTAGGGGGCAGAAGCGAGGCTGGTGGTGGCCTTTCAGGCATATTCGTGCCCTCAGGGCTGTGGTGTTGTGGCCCAAAAACTCATGTTATGGGCTGCAACTGTAGAAGCTAAACCACAGCTCTGAGCCACCCCATGTCGTTGTCCTCGATCTGGTGGGGAAGAACAAGGGTGGGAAATGACATTGCCTGGTCCCCTTTTTGGAGCAGGCCTTACCCTTTGCCTGTCAAGAGAGGTGATGGCCTAACTCAGACTAGCTCAGACTAACTTTAGCCAGCTGATGTTAGATGAACTTCCCACGCACACACACACATGGAATTCTCTTGTTTGCGCTGCTGGGTGATAAGAAATAACAAACAAAACCACCCCAGCTGCTCCCAGCTGCATTCTCATTTTGTAGATTGCTCTGAAGCGTCACATGCTGAGAAGCTCTTGTCACCAGCTCTAAGCTGAGAATTGGAACTGGAGACAGTATTTTTAATGGAAAAAAATGGTTATTTCCAAGCCTGCTGCGGGCAGCGGTCACTGGGCACCCAGGAAAGCGATTTGCAGACCATTCCCACCCTGCTTCTGGCACAGCAGCCTGAAATACCAAGTTGCATGTTAGATCTGATCTTTCAGACAGTGTGCTGTTTCCATCCATGGTTTATTCCAATCCCATGAACTTCTTCTCACTTCTCTTGCGGTCCTGAGAGCAGAGCTGCAGGCCGATCAAAGGGCAGTGTGCCAGGGATGCTTCCAGCCCAGGCATTGCCCATGCATGTGGAGCCTGTGGATAGGACAGAGAGGGCCTTGGGGAGCAGAGGAGTTCGTCGTGGTGCTCCAGATACAGGAGATGCAGCTAAGAGACAGGCGGCACTTGCCCACATAGCTGAAGAGGGAGACGAAAGGATTACCATGATGAGAACATCTCCTCTCAGTGCCAGTCCCAGAGGTCTGGCAATGCCAACAAGACAGAAGGACCATATTACAACTGGGAGTCCTGTGCATGTATGGGACGAGGTGCAAATTCAGCTTCCCTTCATCTGCCTTCCCTTCATGGGCCAGTCTTACCACAGAGGAGCTCAGCAGGCTGCTCACAGACCAGTATGAACATGGGGACACTCCCCTTTCAGGAGAATCCAGCAGAGGAGAAGAGCTGAACAATGTGGGTAAACGACGTCTTTGCACAAAACAAGGTAGAAAGTTCCCTCCGAAAAAAGAGGAGTCGATGGCCTCACAGGAACATGGAGGCGCAAGGTGGGATGGGACAGGCAGGGGACATGGCCAGCATGTTGCTGAAGAGCCTGTCCCTGCTTCTGTTCGTGGGCATGGTTTTGGGGGTTCCTTTGTGGTGACAGTAGAACTTCCCTCCCCAGGTGGGCAACAAGAAGGTCAGCTGCTTTCTGCTCTGGCAGCTCCAGCTGCCAACTTCAGCTGGGTGCATGATCCTGTGGAAGAGCTGCCAACCGGCTGCGTTTGGTGTGGCAGGAGCTCCTGGGGATCACCGCCCGCACGGTGGGGCAGCACGGCTCAAGGCAGTGCCCCATCTAGGGGCAAAGTACCCCCAACCTGCTGAGGGGCAGCAGCTTGTTGAGAGTGCAAGGTGCCAGCAGGGTCGCGCAGCAGGACAGCATCCCCGGCCAGATCCAGAGCCTCTCCTGCAAGCACTCGCTGCGATGACTGTGTTTTAGGAGCCCTGTGTGGCATGGATCGAGTGATACTGCCTTTCCTGCCTTGGCTGTTCAGATGGGAAAGGGAATTTGCACCAACATTTAAGAAGTGTCTTGGGAAAGCATCGTAGTTTAGCATGTGCCAGGAGCACCTGACTCGTCTGAGTGGGCACGTAGCCTAAGGATCTCCTGTCTGCCCCAGCATCCGCCAAGGCTCTTGCAGCTCCTTCTAACAGAAGGACCACAGAAAAGCTGGTCCCTGCAGAAACTCTTAAGTCAGGGACTTGCCCCTCCAGGAGCACAACTGGCTGCGCTGCCGTGGGATGGTTACATGGTGGCAGGAGGGTTCAGCCCTCCATCTGCTCCCAAGTGCCAATGATGATTTGCACGTAACTTTTTCCAGCACATATGTGATGGGTTGACCTTGGCTGGACGCCAGGTGCCACCAAGCCACTCGGACAGGCAGGGAGAAAATGAGACAGAAAAGAAAGAAAAGTTGTGGGTCAAGGTAAAGGCAGTTTAATAAAAGCAAAAGCAAAGACTGCATGCGGTAGGAAAAGGAAAACAAGATTTTATTCTCTACTTCCTATCAGCAAGCAATGTCCAGCCCCTTCCTGGGAAGCAGGGCTTCAGTACACATAGTGGTTGTTCCGGAAGACAAAATGTCTTAAAAATTGAATGCCCCCCTCTCTCCCCTCCTTCCTCCTTTCCCTTAGCTTTTATCTCCAAGCCAATGTCATATGGTATGGCATATCCCTTTGGTCAGTTTGGGTTGGGTGTGTCCCTTCCCAAGATCTTGCCCCCTCCAAGCCCACTAGTGGTGGTGGGGGAATGTTGGAGACACAACCTTGATGCTGTGCGAGTGCTGCTCAGCAGGAGCCAAAACACCGGTGGGTTATCGAGCGCCTTTCTACACACTGATAGCAAGCACAGCACTGTGCAGCTCGACCCCACGAGCCTTTTGATAGATTTTTCTCTCCCCTGTCCGGTTGAAGAGGGGAGTGATAGAGCGGCTTTGGTGGGCACCTGGCATCCAGCCAGGGTCACCCCACCACAACATACCAGAATGAATGAGTGAAGAAGCAGCGTCTTTCTTGCTCACATCTCCCAGCTGAGGGCAGCTCGCAAGCTAAGCGGTCTAATAGCACTTCTTCCATTTTTTCTTTCTTCTTCTTCCTTTGCCACCAGATACACGAACAATCAAACTTGCATTTTAATTGATCAGCAAGATGCTGAATGCATCACAAAACGGAGGCATTTGAAACCGTGGCTGTAGCCCATCATGTGCTGGGACACGGCCTGCTCTGCCAGCCAGGTCCTGGCGGCCCCTGTGCTTTCCCAGAGGCTCCCAGACACCCCAGTTACCATTGCAGTCGGGGAAGCTCTGCGCTGGAAGCTGGATCCACACCATAACCTGACCCCACTGCATTGGCCAGACAAAGCATGACCTCCCCATTCAGTGTGGGCCAGGGGGCCTGCATCTGAGCTGGAGGCATGGGGGCTGCCATGGGCTAGGCAGGCAGATTCGGCGATGCAGAGGAGGGAGCCATAATGGGGACGAGATGCAAAATCTGTCCAGGCTGATGTGCACGCTGAGCTCTTGTCTCTCCTTGTTCACTACCAAGAGAATCCTGAGGGATCTGACTGCTCATCACCACTATAGGTTGAAAGTATAAATCTCCTGGTCTGTATGCACGCCTGAGAAAAGCTCCACAGTGCTATTTTGAGCAGTGCGTTCCAGCAAATCAAGCTCATTATTGTCCTTATCCACCACTGGGCTTTCATTACGTCCATCTTGAAGGGCCTTAATCAGCCTGGTGCTATCGTTAGCTCTTCATTTTTCAAGAAAAGTGACTTGCAGCTGGCAAGATACCCCCCGACAGCAAAAAGGGCTCATGACAAGGGAGTGGGCGCTGAGCAG
>NW_009259494.1:319831-322056 GCF_000687185.1 Egretta garzetta | reverse complement strand
CTGGGACACACCAAGGAAGCATTTATTCCTCTCCTCCTCTACAGGAAATGGCATTGCCAGAAGCATTGCGTTGCTCAATGGACTCAGAAAGGCAACTGCATGCTAATGTCCACACTGGCAGCAGTTGTCTACCGACCTGTCCTATGGCCGTGCGTGTCCTTGCTAGTGTTCAGGCTCCCTGCTCTTCTGCCTTCCCCTTGGCAGCTGAGTATGGGAGGATGGAGGGTGAAAGGCAGCAGAGAAAGCACATGCTCTGACCCGAATGTGCCTCCAGAGGAGCATTCAGTGCAGTGGCTGAGCGACCCCCTGATACCACACTCCTTGTGCAAGCTTATGAATGGGCTGAGCTCCAGCTTCAGTAGGACTGACGCCTCTCACTGGACCCTAAAAGGCAGTTAGAGGAATTGCACAGCAAGACGTTTGGGCAGTGGGAGCACGTCCGTGCTCCTCCAGTGCCGTGTCCCACGTGCACAGCCTGTACTCCTCCTGCTCAGGTTGTTTTAGCAGTGCTGTGGCTTCCTTGTGCTCCTGAAGATGATTTTCGTGGTTAATAATGAAGTCAGCACTTTGATGATGGCAAGCAGACCAGCCTGTCCACATTTCTCCACGAAGTCCCTTCTTGCAGCCTGAAAAAGGCCACGATGAGTAAGCTGAAACCTGCTGAGTTCCGTGGCGTATCCTGCAAGTCCGGAAAAGGTGAGACCTTAAATACCCCAGCTGGCAGTCCCAGATCCACAACCCCTGCGCCCCTGATGGAGACCTTCAAATCCACCTGCACCTCAGAGGCTGTAACTCGTGCCACCAGTTTAGCACAAGGACCTGCCCCAGTGCTGTGGGGCAGCCCCTCTCTAGCCCAGGGCCAACGGGGCTTTTGGGCTAGGTAAGGAAACCCTGTCATGCTTCACTCGGATCTGGCCTACCCAGAGGTCCAACACCAATTTAAACAAGAAAGGACCTGAAGAGCAGAAAAAGTTCAGGGCTGATCAGAGAAGGCAGCAGGGAATTTTCTCGCTCCTGGGCCAACAGCTCATCTCTGTGGTTCTGGGGCCACCCTCAGCATTAGGTTGCCAGGCTCTCAGCAGCTTCCATGGAACTGGCTGCATCACTTTATTCTCACGTCAAAAGCACGTTTGGCACCGAGTCCGAGGAGAGAACTTTCCTTGGCAGATTAGAAGAACTCATTCTCACCTCCCCTGGTAGAAGTTGCTCCTCTGAGATCAGCTGGGGTGATCACCCCAGGCAGCTTTTATCGCAGCCCTGTCCATAGCGATGCTTGGCTGGCTCGTGCTTAGCATTCATTTCTGTTCTGGAAGGAGCAAGGGACAAATCGTTAGCAGTTAGCGGCATGCAGCGGGTTTTTATATTGTCCGTGCCTTATCACTACAGCACTGAGCTCTCCTGAGAAGCCTGTCCTGAACTTGGGGTGGGGGGGAGGGGGAAGGAGACCACATGCAGGGCGTTGACTTCAAAAATAAATGGTTAGTAGCTTTGTAAAGGAAAATGAAGAGGCTGGCCAAGTGCAAGAATATATTTGCCTTCTTGTGGAGGTCCAGCAGGGCCCCAGACATGCTGAAAGCAGCTGGAAATGTGGTGGGAGGTGTGGGGCAGTTTGTTTCTGCATATGGTAGGGCTGTGCCTCCCTTGCTCCGTGATCGGAGATGGCTCCCAGTGCCCGTGGACATGCCGTGTCATAGCTGCGTGTCCCTTCATTGCAGATATCAACATGGCTGGGGAACCTAAACCCAACAGACCTAAAGGGCTGAAGAGAGCAGCCTCCGCGTTGTACAGGTAGGTCTCCACCGCACCACCTCCCCACAGCGAGGTCTCCAGGCTGGTATTTGCCTTCCAGTTGGGGCTGATTTTTGCACCTCCCAGGCTGCTGCCCATTCAGATCTTCTCCTCCCATGGGCTTCTTGGCCTTTGCAATGCCCCGTGGTGGTAGGCTGCAGGGAGGAGAGCCAGCAAGAGGCATCAGCGGCAGACCCACAGTTGGCCAATGCCCATGGCATTGTGGGACTCTGCCTGGGCATGGTCCAACCTGTGAATGGTGTTGGACCTGGACATCACTGCAGAAAAGCTTTGTCCACAGCAGAGGTCTTGAAAGAGGTGTAACAAGAGGAGCGCTCTCCTCCAGCCCCAGCTCCTCCGGCTGGGGCGTAGGAGTGGGGCACAGTGGCATGTTTGGTGTTCGGGGAGAACAGGGAATGAGGTTAATTTAGGGAAAG
>NW_009259494.1:307476-319560 GCF_000687185.1 Egretta garzetta | reverse complement strand
AGACACTGGAGAAAAGGGCAAGCAAAGAATGATGGGGAAAGGGAGAAAGTGGGAAGCCGTTGGGCATCCCACAGATGGAGGTGGACCAAGGAGGCGGCCGGGGGAATCCCCAAGGGAGCCTGTGCTGCAGAGCAGTGACCAAAAGGTCAAGAGAACAGGAGGGACGAGTGGGACATGGAGTGGGTCTGTGGGAGACATAAGGCGTTACAGATGTCAGAGCGAGCCTTCACTGGTGCCAGCTCTAGAGACTTTATCCAGATTTTCACAAGAAGTGAAAACTTTCATTCACAGAGTCCAGAGTCATGGGAGTGTGGGACAAACTCATTAAGTTCTTGCTCCTGAGGTTGCAGAAGGGCAAACTTGAAAAGGAGAGTATCCTGCAGGTTTCAGGAGCCCCAGACCAAATAACAAGGTCCCAGAATGTGTTTTATTTATAAATTTTCATTGTTTTTATGACAGTCTCAGGGTATGGAGACTGGGGTTCTGAGTCAGGATTTAGAAGGTGTGATGTTGGGAAGACTAAAATCAGTATCAGGGTTATAAGTGGGTGTAATGAGAAAGGAAATCATGAGAGAACTGTAGATTTTTCTACAAAAAGAAAACAAAGTGAGAGGGATGAAGAGAAATGAAAAAAACTGTGATTCAAGACTCAGCCACGCAGTCCAACACGGATGTGCTACGGAATGGCAAACCTGGGTGCTGGCAATGCTCTGCTGGCATAGGCAAAGCCCCCAGAGCTTCAGCAGTCCCCCCAGCACCCCCAGGGTGTCTGTCGAGGTCTCCCCCAAGCCTCTCAGCTGAGCTCTTCCTCTGCCGCTTTCACCAGGCAAGTTTTTCCTCCCACCTCAGGCCAGCTTGGCCCCTCACCAGAGCCTGGCCCCCTCGATGGGGGTGCCAGTCGAGGGGCAGTGGGCTCTGTGCATTGCCCGCGCCGATGTATGGAAATAGAGATGACACAATTCTTCTGGTTTAGCTGCACATGTACTACCTGGGTGGTGCTGGTAGCTGGAATGCAAAGCGATTCATTCCATACATCTTGCAGTAAAGAGCCTTTCATTTACCCTTCATCCATGCCTTGACCGCTGATCCATTTCTGCTGAAATGACCAATATTTCATACATCAAGGCTGTCATGTAGATGGAGAGGGAGCGAATGAGAGATGTTTGCTTCCTCCCACAACTACAGATATGCTAAAATATGGGCCAGAGAACTACACTGCTCTGAGCTTCAGCAGTATTTCATCCCAGATTGGTGACAGATTTAAACTTTGCCATCTGGACTAGCAGAACTTACAATATCCCACAGAAGGCAGGGAAGGCAGGCTCACAGCGAGCTGTGGTTAGAGCTTCCCTAACCATTTTTCTAAATGTTAGACTTCAAAAAATCACAGCATTGTAATTTATAGAAATGCGTTAAACATATCAGATTATTTTTTCAAAGATTGGGTTTTTACTTTGCCTCACTCCAAGTCTGTGTGAGAGGGTCAAGGGGAAGGGAAAGGAAGCCTCATTTTGGATGTAGAAGAAGCAATGATCTGGACAGTCTTCCTTGATCCGCTAGCCCAAGGGGGTATCTGGGCGTTTAATAGAAATCCTTGGGGACATAGCCTCTCATCTACCTCTAGTAGGTAAAACATACACCCAGGTTCATGCCATGGAAAATTCTTTCGGGTCTCTCCACAAGAGCGACCTTCTGTTCATGTAAAACCTTACTGTCATCGCTGCTCTACCCCGATCTCTCTGGATCTTCAGGGCCTCCCTTCCTCTGCCGCTGGCATTTGCCAGAGCATCCCTTTGCACGTGGCAAGTCCCCTGGGTGCTCCTGCTCCTGCACCGCAGCCGCCGCTGCTGAACGCAGACGTGCCTGGAGATCCTGCGAATGAGTTCATGAGGGTGGCTGGAAAATGAGGTTGCATTTTGACCGTGCCCCCCAGGTATTCACATCCTGAGTCTCAACACCTTTTGCCTTCTGGCAATGCTTTTTTTTGCCTGCATAGCGAATGTCCAGACAGGATTTCCCAGGGTAGTTTGGGCCGCGGTCGGGTCGGTGCTGGTGGTCCTGCTGTGCTGTAAGCTTGTTGCCGTGGGCTGGGAAGGGAAGGTGGCTCTGCCCCAGGGCAGTGGGGTCTGCCAGTGCTGCACTTGACCTTTGGAGGCACAAATCTCTGCCCTTCCCTGTACTGCTGATGCTAATGTCGCTCTGTAGTCAAAAGGACAGTGAGGACAACCTCAGCAAGAGCTGCTGGAGCAACCGAGTGTCTGGCAGCTCAGCAGCCCAAGGAACTGTCTCTGAAATGGTGATAGACGCAAACTACCGCTGACTTATTTTCACCGTCTACAGATGCAAGTGGACGATGTCCTTCCAGCTCAGCTGGCATTTGCACCCCTTGTTACACCCGTTACGATCCCTGCAGAAAACTGGTGTCAACCCATCTCCAAACAGATCCACTCCTCCTCCCACACCTCAGCAGCGGTGCTGGGAGCAGTGACAGCCCAGCAAGCCCTGGTGCCAAATCCACATGGACAGGGCTGCGGAACAGCCACAGGGCAGGGGAGGAGGCGAGCAGTGGTACCCAGACCCAGCGCTGGCAGTAGAGATGTGCGCCTTGTCCCAGCCTACAGCAGCCCCTCTGCAGCCCCAGCACCTTGGAAGTGCCAGGCTCCCTTCCCATGTTTCTCTCCCGACTTCCCACTACCTTGGCTATTTGCAGGAGGAAGGAATCTTGCACCAGATGCACAAGATCTTAAAAGCTCACTACTTGATCAATGCCAGATTTTCCGAGCAGCTTTCCAGCAGCTATTATTTCTACTGCAGTGATAATTAAGGTTGTGCAACCATTAGTAGAAGGATGCGAGCTGAGCACGGCGTGTCACTTGTGATTACCAGCACGGGGCCGTCAGCCCATAATTAGAAGCACAGCTGCTCAAACATACATTTGCTGTTCAGGTACATGCTTGGAAATGGCACCACAAATGCAGTGGAAAGGCAGCGCATACAACCAGTTGCCCTTCGGTTGTGAATACTTGGATTTTGAATCTCTGTGCGCCGTTAATAAATGTTATTTAATTACTAAAGAAAAACAAAGCAGAAGAAACGCAGCAAGCACTGTGTTACCTGGCGCAGCCTTACAGCCTTCTGCTGCCTCTCATTCTGACTGTCCCTGCTTCCCTTGCAAAGAGCACAGTGTCACCAACTGATTGAAAAACAGCAAAAAAATTATTCCTGTACACAAAGGAAGCCCTGACAGGTCACTGAGGAATGATCCATCAGTCTCGGGAAGGTTTTTCCTACATGCAGGGAAATTTTCAGGCACACAGTGTCCAGATAAATGACCCACGCTGAGGCGCTCGCTTTTTACTGGCTTTTCTTTCTGCATTCATGTTGGAAGAGCTGCCTTTTGCACAACGCCTGGCTTCCGAGGGTGCTGGTAAAGGCACCCAGCCACTGCCTCCCTGTAAAGCATGACCTGACCAGCACATTGCAGCAGGCACAGTGTTCCGAAAGCCCTTTCTTCCAGCCTGCTGCCTTCCTTGCGGGTCGTCGCGTGGTTAGCAGGTGTTGCAAGCCCTACTGCTAGGGGCTGAGATTTTTTTCATTTGCCGTCCCACACCACACTGAGTCTATGGGTGGATTTGTCTCACGTGAGTTCAGCCCTCGATGCTGTTGTGGCTTTTATGTGGGCTGGTTCTCTGGTCTCCCTTTATGCTTACTGGATAAAAAAAACCCAGTTCTTTACCTGACCATATTTTAGATGTCTGCCTTTGGATGTGATGGACCATGACCTGGAACTGCATCTTTCCCCCCAGCTTGGATTTATCTCTTTACATTCCCAGTGTCGAAGCCAGGTGAGATTAATCACACTGGTCTTGGGAAGTCAGGACCAGCTCCCCAGGATGATTACGCACCTAATTCCTTTTGAAGTGGGTGGAAGTGTCTCCAGTCCCCCGAGGATTCGGGGCCAGGGCCAGGGTATCCCCGCACTCCCCCTTGCTTTTCACCCACAGATGCTTTTGGACCCACCACCCTGCAGACAAGGCATGTTGCAAGCCACATCCCCTGCCTCTGTAGACAAGCTGCAAAACCAGGTCAGATTTCCGGATTTCCACCAGAAAAATGCAAGGCTGCCCAGCTTTGCTCACACATTCCCTACTGCAAATCGCAGAATAACATTTATGGTCTGTATCAGCCACCTCATACACCACTGATGGTTTGGCTGGCCTTGAAAAAGGCTTAGGACTTCTGAGGCCACGTCCAGCTTTTCCCCCACCAGTGCCCCCAGGTCCCTCTGGGCAGGGCTGCTCTCAATGCCTTCATCCCCAAGTCCTCACCTCTCCAACTTGTCCAGGTCACTCTCAATGCCATCCCATCCTTCAGGTGTGTCAACTGCACCACCCAGCTTGGTGTCATCTGCAAACTTGCTGAGGGTGTGCTCAATCTCACTATCTATGCCATTGATGAAGATACTAAACAGCACTGGTCCCAGTACAGACCCCTGAGGGACACCACCATGAAAGAAACCCATTTAAGAAACTGGCCAGTTACTGAAACTGAAACACTGGGTGGGAAGCCCAGTGCCAGCATAGGTGGGAGAGTAATCCTGGGTCAAGCATGGAATTCCTGGTCCAAACCACGCTTCCCACGGGCCTTCCTGGCCAGCCACACATTCTTCTTGTCACTTCTTGCCTAAGATGCAGAACACCAAATTGTCTACTCTCAGCTACATACGCTTGTCTTTCCCTCTCCCCACATCCTGGGTTCTCCTGGCTGAGTCCTTCCCTCTCCCCATCGCTCCCTCTTCCCATTAGATTTTCTGGGTTTCGGTAAGCCACTTCAAACAGTTGCGCAGTGCAGGACCAGCTCTTTGCTTTCAAGGGCTGGAATACCCATTCTCTTCGTTCAGCGCAGCGAAGGGGGAACGTCAGCCTAACTTCATATTTCACCAGCATCAGTTCAGCCAGCATCAGGCAAGGGCGGCAGGGGCAGCGCGGGGCCGGGGGCCGCTGCTGCGAATGTTCAGCGGCGTCGCTCCTCCCTGCTGCGGAGAGCGGGCAGCAGGCAGTGCCGGTGCGGGTCCCGTCTCTGAAGAGCTGTGATTGCCAGCTGTAACCACCGGTGTTGCCTTGCCTCCTGAAGAACCAGGTGCAGCAAGAGAGAAAGCACGTTGCTGGGTCTCTGGGGAGTGAGAAAGGCATTGCCCCAGCTTTGGGTTAAAATGCAATTCAAGCTTAAGAAAACGGGATGCGGGCAATATCTCACTGGGAGGAGAGAGGTTTAAACATCTTTGATAGCAAAGATGTTTAATTAATAAATGTCCCCTTCTTCCTGACTTCTCCCCCAACAATTATATATGGTATGAAAAAAAAAAAGTACGAGGGTGGCGGCAGGGCAGGGCCCCCCAGACACAGGCACAGCTCCACTGTGCAAAAGGCAGGATGGAGGGGTATCAGCAGTGCCATGAGCACACTCCAGCCCACACGTTACAGACACAACCCATTCGCCATACTGTGAACTTCCCCGTGCGGCTGCCCCGGGATGTGGGGCCGGTCCCAGCACCTCAGCCATCGCTGCAGATGTGGACCAGCCCCACAGGGTGTTGGCAGATATTTGTCCCCACCTCCATTTGGAGGTTTTAATCTACCTTCGCATCTTGGTGCTCTACCTTGAGATAAGCAGGGTCACGCTCTGCTGCCAACATCACCCTCTCCAGTGCGTTCAGCCCCCCAAATCTTTCTCCCAAGCTCAGCCCACGTCCCTGCAGACCCTCGCAGCCGGGAGGACAAGCGCGCACGTCCTGCCAGGTGGAGGGGCAGGGGCTCCCCTATGGAAGGGGAACAGATAAAGGACCTGGGAGGCTCAGCAGAGGATGAGGGAACAACAATAATAAATTGTGAGCACTAATTAACCAGTGCCATCCTGTCTTTGTCTCTGCAGCGGCTACGACTTTGACTACGACTATTACAGGGACGACTTCTACGATAGGTGAGCGGGGGAGGCATCAGCCTAAGGGGCTTTCCGTGGGGCAAGGGCTTCCCTGCCACGTGGCTCCTGCTGGGGGCAAGGTGGGATGCAGGGTGGTCCAGCCCAGCCCAGCACAGTGGGGTCCAGTAGCCAGGCCATGCCCCAGCTCACTGGCAGCACTGCTTGGGTTCTGGTTGTGGCACCCGATGGCCATCGCGGCAGGGCTGGGTGGGGGTGCTGCAGGGCTGCCTCAGCCCCCCCATCCTCTCCCTCCTTGCTCCAGGCTCTTTGAGTACCGGGGCCGAGTCTCTCCGGTGCCCAGGGTGGTTCCTGTGAAGCGGCCACGGGTCACCATCCCCCTCGTCCGGCGCGTGAAGGCGACGCTCCCCGTCAAGCTCTTCGCCAGATCGGCTGCCATCGCCAACAGCTCGGCCAAGCTGAAGCGTGAGTATGCACGCAGGATGGCGTGGAGCCTGGTGTGCCCATGGACCCCCTGTCCCTGAGCATTCACCCACAGGGCCAGATGCTCCCCGGGAAAACCTTACACAAATCGAAACATCTGGAAACAACGGCCCAAGTGGGCCGCAGACTGTGAATGCAGCAGGGGATGGTGCGCATACAACCTGAGCACGCCAGAGCCTGGTGCCAGCCTCCACAGTGTGCCTGGACAGCAGACACAAGGGCTTTTTGGGCGTATACGACCAGCTGCAGCCTCCCCAGCTTCCCCTGCCAGTGCCAGAGCAGGCGGGAGGGTGGCGAGGGCCGGCAGTGGAGGAGGGCACGTTGCTGCTCCATGCGAAGCCCCCGGCTCCTCGCCTGCCCACCAAGCCCCTGCCAGCCCTGCTGGATTCCCTGCACGCCACTCGCCGTGGCTCCTCCCAGCACAGACAAGCTCAGATACACCGTGCAGCGAGGTGTGAGCACCACTGCACGCTGACCCCAGGGATGCGAGGAGTGTGTTTCTAGCATGGGGTTTCCAGTTGAGTTTTTTAACCTGCTCAGGGAGGCGACTTGGGCCTGGCAAGAGGGTGAGGTGGGTACCTCGGCTGCTCTGTGGGCCACTAAATGCCTGTTTTTCCTTCCTTCCTTCCTTCCTCCCAAGTGAAGTGCAGTGAACTGCAAACAATCAAAACAGAGCTGACACAGATCAAATCCAACATTGATGCTCTCCTGGGCCGGCTGGAGCAGATTGCTGAAGAGCAGAAGATGTCGGCAGGTCAGTCGGGTGCAGGCTCTGAGATCAGGCACAAAGTGCAGGGAATTGCCCGGCAGAGCTGGGCTTCAAACCATCGCGGCTTAGAGCATCCTCTGGGCTCTGACGGGGAAGTGTCGACTCCCAGGTTCCACAGCAGACTCACAAGTTAAAATTACATCCCAGAGCTCCCCAAATTACAGAATTGGGTTTTAAAATAATGAGATTTTTATTTTCCTTTTCTCATACAGTTTGTATTTTTTTAGTTTGCTTTTTTGTTCTATTATTCTATTCCATTCTATTCTATTCTCAGGGGAGGTTTAGGTTGGACATGGGGAAAAATTTTTTCAGTGAAAGGGTTGCTAAGCATTGGAATGGGCTGCCCAGGGAAGGGGTCGAGTGCCCATCCCTGGGGGTATTTAAAAGCCAGGCAGACGAGGTGCTTAGGGCCAGGGTTTAGTGGTGGGATGGCAGGGTTAGGGGAACAGTTGGGCTGGGTGAGCTTAGAGGGCTTTTCCAACCCAAATGATTCTATGATTCTCTCTGCCTCCCACACGCACGCTGGAGGGATGCAGAACGATGCCCTGCTCTGTCCTCTCCAGGGCTGCTTTCAGGCAGCTTCCTCAAAATCAGCAAAACTTCCCATTGCAGAAAAGAAAACCTAGATCCATTCTTTACCTACCAACTGAATTTGGGAGCCCACTGCTCTAGCGTCACCAGGCTCCAGCCATTGCCTCCCCCAGCCCCTGACCCTGGTGGCTTGGCTCTCGCTCTTGCAGAGGTACGGAAGAAGGTGGACGGCAGCAAAAGTGAAATCTCGCAGGAAGACACAGCATCGGAGGCGGAGGTCAACACAGAGGAGCCGCTGAACGGGGACGAGGGTGAGGAAGAGGGTCTCGCACGGGATGAGTGTGAAGATGAACTGGTAAGAGAGTTTGGGTAATACATCACTCCAGCCAAAGGAGTCCAGTAATGGACCACAGTCTTACTGGAATTTATGAAATCCCCAGAAAAATAGTTTTTCCTTCCTCAAAAGAACTTGTTGCATTTAAATCCCGTGGTTGTTCACAGCTTCTTCTTTCAAACTGTTCTGCTGCTTGCAAAAGCATTGGCCTAGCAAATGCATGTGGAGATGCTGGACAAACATGGTTAGCTCTTGAAATTCAGACCACATTCATCCCTGATTTCACAACTATTAATTAATGGCTAAAGCAAGTTGCTCTGCTCCCGAGTAAATCTCAGGTGGATTGAAACGTATGGCAAAGACAGGCCGTGTTGTATTAACTGCGCTGCCCCAAAAACATGCATTTGCAGTGCCCCTTGGTCTGGGCGGACACTGAATGACATAAACCCAGTGGTAAGGTCTGGGCAAGGCACGACCGTGGTGCTGTGCATCGGTCGCAAGGGCAGCACTCGAGCGTGGCTGGCCTGATGCTGTGCACACATCAGCCCCAGTGGTGTGGGTCCTGCCCCAAAGGATGCTCGCAGTGAACCCAGTGAGCAGGCTTCGTGCCTAAAAAGCATCTGGATGGGAGCCCTGTTCTTGGGTACTCTGGTGGCAAGGGTAATACAGGGCATGGTGTTACCACTGGCAGCACTGGCATTTATCCCAAATTAAGACTCCTCTGAGAACAGGATCAGCTCCAGACCCAGGCAAAGGGCAGCAGGGTGCTGGGGTGGAAAGGGTTATCAAGCACTGGAAGGGGCTGCCCAGGGAAGGGGTCAAGTCCCCACCCCTGAGGGTATTTAAAAGCCGGGCAAATGAGGTGCTTAGGGACAGGGTTTAGTGGTGGGATGGCAGGGTTAGGGGAACGGTTGAGCTTGATGATCTTAAAGGGCTTTTCCAGCCAAATGATTCCATGGTTCTGTGACAGCCCTGCTTGCTGCCTCTTCCCTAGGACTGCAGCCCTGGGAAGCTGGGCCGGCTGGCATGGCTCCACCGCGGGGGCTTGGGGCACATCAGGGCAGCCTCCGAGCCCCAGCACTGGTGGCAGCAGATGGGAGGATGAAGTTCAGCATCCCTTTCTTCTTCTTCACCACCCCACCCCCCGTCGCTGGGGTGGCTGCACCACAGCACAGACGCACGGCACTTTTCCTATGGCCAAAAAGCTCCACTAACTCAAAACCCTTTCCAGCTTGTCTGTACTCTCCTATTCTGCCCCACCTTAGCCATGACGGATGAGGAATCTGAACAGGGTGTTCCACCTGTTTCAGTTTCTGGGGCCTCATAGCTGAAGTCCGTGACTCCTGCTAAATCTAAGGAGAGATGATTAAGGGGAGGCATCATAACAGATGCTACAAAGAAGAAAGGCAAAAGCTGGCTTCCATCTCTGTGTCAATTAAGATAAGGAAGGCCAGTTTTGACTGACATAGAGGGAAACAGATGGTAGAAATTAGAGGGGAAACTTGCTGATGCTAATGATGATAAAGCAGCACACAGCCTGTCAACAAAAAAAATGTGGACTTTTCTGCTATTGGTGGGATAAGAAAATAGAGCGTATGGACATCTGCGGGCAATGATTGAAGAAGAGCTGGTCTCCATTAAGAGTGGATGAACAAGGTGACTATTTCAGCTCCCTTCCATCTCCATTTTCTGTAACACAAAGTCCAGTTAGTTCAAACAGGAGGAGTGCATCCATCAGAAGTGGGAAGGACTCAGTTTATACCAGGTGGGGACCAGATCTGCAGTGCCTAGCACAAAGGCTTCCCTGCCATGAACGGTGACAAGTGGGGAAGATCCAGCTAGGCTTGGGTCTAGGTCCCACCTGTGCCCTGTAGACAACTGTAGGCTGTCTCTTGGGGACCGGCAGGCCTGAGCATCCCTGTTTGTAGGGGACCAGACTGAACCAGAGCTCACGTGAAAATACTACGGCTGAGCAGTGCAGGGCCTCGCAGTGGTGTTGGCCCCAGATAGGGGGGGGGAGCGTTTTAGTCCCCAGGGGAGTCAAGCACACAATTACCATTGAAAGGCAACGGGAGCTGGGCAGCCTCACTTCCAGTGCAGACTCGACTGCCCTGGGTTTGTGTGCAAATCTCTGCTTGGCCTTGGTGAAGTTTCCAACATCACCTAGGGAAATCAAGTCCGACATACACGCTGCAGCCCACAGAAGGACGAAGGGACCCCCCTCCCAGCATGGGTTTGTGCCTTTTTCAGAGAGGGTGGGCAGGAAAGGAGCTCTGCAGAGGAAGGATAACGAAGGATAACGCAGGTAGCGCTTCGTTCCCACAGGCTCTGCCGCTAGGCTCAGGTACCTGGGAGGCCAGAAGACAGACCGGACCAGTGAAAACCAAGAAGAAAAAAAAAAAAAGCAGCACTGAGAACCTCGGCCTTTTCCATGTGCTTTGTCACTGGGTCTCTTGGTCCCCTCTCCCGCTGACCCATGCTTACGCTGTCCTTGGCCCTCCTTTTGCTGCTGATGCACCTCCAGGTGCTCTTTCAGCTCCGTCACTGTGCACTGAAGGGATGGCTGTGTATTTCTCCTGGGTGGCTCAGCTCTGCTTTCCGACTTCCAGGTTCTACCTTTTCCTGTAGGAAAAAGCTCGGCTGGGAGCTTGTTGTTCAGCCACGCTGGCCTCCTGCCATGCCTGCCCAACTGTCCTCAGAACGGGCCGTTCTTGTGCTTCAAGGCGGATGTCCTTGAAGGTGACCCAGATGCCCTGGCCTCCTTGGCCTCTGGAGCAGGCTCCCATGGGATTTTGCGAAGCAGATCCCTGAACAGCCCAGAATCTGTTCTCATAAGTTCAGGGAATTGATCGTGCTCTTCAGCTTGGTCGCTTGTCTCAGAATACTCAGCTTCACAATCTCATGGTCACTGAAGCCAAGACTTCTCTCCATCTTCACGTCTTTGACTCTTCTTCCTTGGTCATCAGAAACAGTCCAGAAGAACATCTCCCCTGGTCAGCACGTCAGTCAGCTCTGTCAAGAAGTTGCTCTTGACGCTCTCCAGAAATCCCCTGGGTTGCTTGCCCCCAGCCCTGCTGCCCTCCAGCCAGCTACCAGGGTGGTTGAAGTCCCCCAGGAGTGCAAGGGCCTGTGATCGGGAGGCTTTCTCCAGCCATCCAGGGGAGACTTCGCATCGGGTGCTCTGCAGCAGACACCTGCCGTGATGTCGCCCGTGTCACTCTGTCTCTTCATCCTCACCCATAAGCTCTCAGCTGGCCCATCACTCACCCGTTCCAAGGCAAATCCCCATGCACCTGGGCTGTTCCTTCGCCCACAGCACATGCCACCTCACCAGGCTTTCCTGAACATCCTGTTCCCAGGGCGCTGCCGGCTCTGTAATTGCTGGGAAGGAGCCTTTGCTCTGTTGCCAGCAGTCACAAGCCTCCGGACTTCCCTCTCTTGGGAGCCTCCAGTCACAGCTCCTCTGAGCACAGTCTCCAGCTGTCCCTTCTTCACACATTGCAGCCCTGAGGCTTTTTCCCTGGAGGGTCTTTGCAAAGACCCTGTTGGTCTCCCTGATCATAAAAACCTAATTCTCTCCCCTAATGCCCTGTAAACCAGCCTGCTGCTACCAAGGTCGGGGCTGGGCTCCCTTGCCTTTCTTTTCAAATTACCTTGCATCCCTTGCAAACATCTCCTGGATCCACTTCCATCTCTCAAAATACTCACCACAAAATTTGGCCTCATGCAGGAGGTAGAATAGGACTGCTGAGCACCGAAGTCTTTTAATGATACTGCATTGCAGGACAGCTCCCAGGAGGGGACTCCCACATGCCGTGCTTTCAGCCCCACAGTTGGGTGGGGAGAGGTTCAGCACACTGGTGGTGTTATTGCGCCCTTTGGAGCGATGATGACTGTGAGCGTTATCGTTCTGGATGATGAGTTCTGCTGCAAACTGGGACCAGTTTCTGTGTTCAGCAGCGTTACATCACAGCGTGCACCATTTGCCATTGCGGACTGAGTGCCCCTTGGCATCGTTGGGCAGTTCCAG
>NW_009259494.1:307197-307449 GCF_000687185.1 Egretta garzetta | reverse complement strand
TCCTACATCCCAAATTAACTTCCCGCAGTGCTGCAACAAAGTGTGCAAGCACAGGCAGCAAACTTTAGGAAAGTGCTGAGCATGGACTTAGCCTGGCCATGCAGAAATGAGGTGTCCAGTCTAAGCATAGCAGCTCATGACACAGGCTCAGGACTTTCCCTGGGATGTGTCCGCTGGAGGCGCTGGCTCCAACGCAGCCCGGATGAGACACCTGACTTTGCACAAGGGAAGGTGGGCTTAATTTCATCCCAG